>NW_022196898.1:22872830-23091208 GCF_008632895.1 Mastomys coucha
TATATATATATATATATGGGAGAGAGAGAAAAAACAGAGATGAAGTTAATGGACCTAGGATAAAAATCAAATCACTATTTTGTTGAGGGTATGGTTTCCCTTTTCACCTTCCTTCTGAGTATGCGTGTTGGAATGATAGGCATGGGATCACATGCCAAGTTTATGCAATACTGGAAATTTAAATTAGGGTTTGGTGAAGCCCAGGTAAGTACTTTAACAACTAAGCTACATCCCTATCACAAAGCAATTTTAGGAAAAAAACATTTCACTTTGATTGAAAGTGTTTTCAAATTTTCATAGATAATCAGATTACAGTCATAAATTTAACTGTGCAAATTAACAGAACAAATGAAAGATGATAAAACTCTAACTTATTTATTTCAATAAAAGATAAAAATAGTCAATGCTAAAGATTTAAGCAAAGAATGATGGGGTCAGAACAGCTTTCTAGTTCTTCATGCTGTAATTCAACTGGAATAAGCACTTATGTGACTAATTCTCTCAGGGCTCTTTTAAGCTCCAATATTATGCAGACTGAGTTGAACAGAAAAGTTAGAGGCTGGGAAGGGATATGCTACTTCCTGTGGAGTTGGACTGCTTTAAAGAGATGGCTGCTGTTGCCTGGCCTCATCAATACATCAGTTCTCACACAGGAGGTCTAGGAACAAGGGCTTCAGTGGCCTTTTTAGCCCCACTCCCTATTATGGTAAAAGAACTTTGAACAAAGATTCAGAAGGAAGGCATGGCCCAAACAAAATGTGTTGTGCTGGATTGAAACAGCAGAGATGTAAGTGAGGCTGAGTAAGAAGACAAGAGAGGGGACTCTGAAATATTTACAAGCCACCTGTTTTCTGTCACAGCTGTCAATCATCCCTTTCTTGGAGAAAGATGGTTACTGCAAAACACTGTTTGGAACACAATCTTGAGGATTTTTGTAGAAACAATGATGTTAAGTGGCTATGTTATTTTTTGTGGTAGAAAAAATTGATTCTATTAAAACCCATTAATATTTGAGGACTTGGCTATAAGGATTTGCTGCTAGGTAATTTTAACATACATTTCTGTGCTAGCTAGTTTGTGTTAACTTGACATAATCTATAGTCTTTTGGGGGAAACTTCAATTGAAAAAAATCTCTCTACCAGATTTTTCTATGGACAAGTCTGTGGAAAGTTTTCTTGACTGAAGGTTAATGTGGGATGATCAAAGTCCAAATTCAAAGGATTTTAAGTAAAATGTCATTTTGTCTCCTAAATACTAGTTACTTTCTTTGGAAACAGTTATATATCAGCATAATTTATATATGTTTCCTAATTCATTATTTGTTAAGTGTTTACCAACCATCATAGACTCTAAATTAACTCTTGTATCTATTTGTTACTTAGAAACAAACATATCTTCTTTATACTGGACATATTGCTGCACCAGCAAGATAATTTCCTCTCATAATCTCAGAATATGAACCTTTTACAGTATCCTAAACTGTAAGAGGTGAGTTGTATGGTCTTAGATTATCTCTTAAAGAGTACCGACAGCAAGGAAAAAAGTAGAGAAGATTAATATTGGCAACTTGACCAGATCTATAATTTCCTGAGAAACAAATATCTGAGTATGTCCGTAAAAGTTCTATAATGGGTCACTTCAGGTAGAAAGATTCATCCTGTATGTAGTTGGTGACATTCTTGGGATGGAGTCTTTGACTTAATGAAAGAAGAAAGTGAATAAATCTCTCTTTTTCATGACTATGAATATACTGTGTCAAGCTGCTTCATGCTCCATTTTTTACAACATGAAGGACTATGAAGTAGAGCTGCAAGCTAAAACTAATCACTTCTATCCTGAAGTTGCTGCCAGATATTATTTACAGAAAAGGAGGAGGATGGGGGGGGAGGAGGAAAAAAAATAAATAACTTATACAAATTTTCTATTGATCAAGTATAAGGAAATCCCTTAAATCTAATAACTGGTTCCCTTAGGTAACTATGTGAAGATCCACTGAAAAGGAAGTTAAATGAAAGTAGAGGTTGATAATGGAGTATTTACTTGAAGCCAGAGAGGACCAACAATTACCAGTTGTCACTCACTAAAAGATAACTTTTTATTTGTCTCAGTAAGGCAGAGTACCTAGGCAGTTTCTTCTGTTGCCCATAGGAGATTCAGCACTACCAATATGCTGATTTTATAACTCTGATCTCCAGTCCTGTGATGTACCAAAGATGTGGATTTGTAATAGAATCTGTACCGAGTGACATACAGGCAAAAACCAGGAACTGAATCTTCAAAATACTGTTTTATTTAAATAGCCAGCATACTGAGCAGACAATGAGTGAGGTGTTTGCCCCAGTTTCTTTCTACTATGGACACTGAAATGCAGCAGGAACCTGACTAATGCTGTGCCCCTTATCCTTTCTACAATGTCTCCTTTAGAGTGAGATTATCTACTGTACAATTGTTTTGCCATTTTATTTTATAAGTGGACAGCTTGTTACACAGGCACAATAGTTTTGTCCCAGGATGAACTATACCCAGATTTGCAGCTGTTTTTTATTTAGATGGATTTAATGATGAATACAGCACTGTTTGAATTGATAATTTTAGATTTTGAATTAATGCTGGAATGAGCTAAGATTTTAATTTTAGAGAGAGTTGATTTTGTAATGAAGCAAGGCTCTTAAGGGTGCTGAGACATGCACTCTACCTGGCACATGGGGGAGTAGGTGTGAATTTCAAGCAGGTAGAGGATGGATTAAAATTAGTTGAATATTGTCTTTCTAAAATTCATGTCCACTGCCAACAAAAGAGTGTTACTTAACTTGTTAATATGACATTTGAAGGTATGATTAGCCAGGTATGATGAGATCAGGACAAAGATGAGTAAACCAATTATTTATCATCATTTTAAAAGACAACCAAGTAAAACTTCAGATGAAGAAAGCCACAGGAGTTTGAGGACAGAGATCAAAGCAATGCATCTGTGTAACTGAATCACCGTAGTGCTGAAAATCACCAAGAGCAGGGAAAAAGACATAAGACAGATACTCCTTCAGAACCTCCCAGAAAGAACCATCCTTGCTGACCATCTTGTTTCAGATTTCTAGTGCTGTAAACTGTTCAGTGCTTTGCCTCTGCTATTGTTAGCCAGCCCATTTGTAGTTTTTTTGTTGTTGTTGTTGTTTGGTTGGTTGTTTTTTGTTTGTTTGTTTGTTTTTGTTTTTGTTTTTTTTCCCCGAGACAGGGTTTCTCTGGATAGCCTGGCTGTCCTGGAACTCACTCTGTAGACCAGGCAGGCCTGGAGTTCAGAAATCCACCTGCCTCTGCCTCCCAAGTGCTGGGATTAAAGGTGTGTGCCATCACTGCCCGGCTTGTTTTGTTTTTTTTGTTTGTTTGTTTTATTTTGTTATTTTTTGTTGTTGTTGTTGGTTTGTATGTTTTCATGTGGTAGCAATCTGAATAAACCAAATTATCCCCTCAATACAAAAACACAAGTGGAGTTTCCACTCATTCTAATTTTGTTGTCAAACCATCTTTTTGCCCTTACAGTCTAAAATACTAACATTTATTGACTGTTTGTAAATTTGAACAGACATTTGCACAAATAATCTTTCAAAGTACTATGGAATTACTACTGTTATCCATAGTTTACATAGTAGGATAGTTTCTGTGAATAAAATAATAATCAGTTTTAGAATTAATATGAGAGCTCCTATTTTAATTAACTTGTACTTAACTGCAGTGTTCATAACCTATTAATGTATAATGAAAGAAACATGAATTGCTTTAACACATAACACATTTGTAAACAACACTAGAGAACAGAAAGCATTTGACCATTATCTGTTTGCAATCTCATTTGACCTATTCTTCTCTAGCCTGGAAAGATATTGCCAAATATACCATTAATCAAAATGAGGTTACAAATTCATTTAAGAAGCAAAAACTCACCATGGCTTTTATGTTTATAGAAGCCTAATGACAAAACCATTACTTAAAATGTTGACCAAAGCTTGAAAACAGAAGAGCAATTGAAAAGCTCTCTTAAAGATTTCATTACCAGAAGGAAGCTGCAAGACAAATGAATTACTCTGGCTTTTAAGTAGCTTACCATTTCTCCTTTGTTAGTTCATGCCCATGAATCTCAAAGATAATATGACCTGTTACTGTTAAGAAAATAGGCCTAGAGCAGTGGTCGCTACTTTGTTAAAGGATCACAGTGTGTGCCATAAGAAGAATGCTTCTTCTGAAGTGTAAAGGACATCCAGTCCTGGAATTTAAATCTACTGGTTATCTGTGAAATGAGAGTGTTATGTGGAAGAGGAGTAGCCAGCCATTTATGGGGAATTTATTTTAAGAAATGAAAAGGACTTGACATATTGCCTCTTTTGTTAACTTTAAGTTTAATAAGAGGCCACATTAATTTATTGGGGTGATCAGGGGAAAGTATCACAGACTTGTTGGCTTGAAAAAACAAAATTCTTTTTCTGTAATACTAAGTTAAGAAATCTAAGACTAAGTAATTTATTAACAAAAAGAGGCTTTTATAGATGGTGTCCTTATCTCTTTTTGTAAGTACACAGTATTTAGGGTACAGAATATTAAACTTGTTTTAACATGATAGCTACCATTTCAAAGACCAAATTTTAAAACATATTTGTATTTGAGTTACTGGGAATTATAAGTTTATTGTACATGTTTGAAGACACACAATTTATCCTATAATATAGTGACTCTAAGTACATTTAGAAAACACTGCACTGCTCAGATAGCAACACATTTAATATAAATGTCTTTGTAGGTTTGGGGTTGAGGTATAAGGATCTTGAAGTACAGTGATAAGTTGCTGATAAAATGAAATGGCCTAGCTAGATCAGCAGAGATCCCTCTGGATTCAGAGTCTTTCTATATGCAGAAGGAATAAAATATTTCCACTGCCACTAACAAAAACCTACCTTAACTGCTCCCCTTGAAAACTGTCCCTTCACGTTGTAGATCAATAGGATTGAGAGGTCTGAGGCAGCAGAATCCATGACAGGCTTCAAATTGGTAGTTCAGCAGCCTGTGCCTAGATCTCTGCTTCCCAGAACCTGACAAGTGCAGGCAAGTCAGTTACTAGAAAACCCCAGGCCTCAGGCAGCTGATCAGAAACTTTCCTGCCATCAGAAGCTACCCCACCATCTGGCCTAAGACAAGGGCAAAAGGTCAGTAACAGATTCCAGCACCCACATTCCTCAACAGTAATGGTTTTGGAATATCTCTGAATATAAAACCAACAAATTAAGATAAAGGCCACACACCCCTCCCTGGAATTCTCCTAACATGATTTAAATCAGGCCTATTAGCTCATTTTGGTGCCTCCATCTTGGTAAATGGTAGTCCCCAGCAGGCTGGACTGCTGCAGAATAGAATACTCATTGCTTTTGCATTCTATTGAGTTCAGGATAATTGTTGGCGAATCATGGACATTTATAAGATCTGAAATGTAGGCTCAGTTCTGCTGTCACTTGTCCAATGACTAATACAACTTCAAATTACTCATCTTTTCCCAATGAGAGAGAGAGAGAGAGAGAGAGAGAGAGAGAGAGGTAGAGAGAGAGAGAGAGACTAAAGAACTCAAAGATTACCTAACTCTGCCTTCTATGTTTTCTGTAAAGTTATTTAAGCAGCTTGGTCTTCAAAAGATATCATAGCTACCCCATTGTTTCCATGTTTTAATAAAGGTGTTATTTAAAGAGTGTTGTTTCTATCTTCTCTCTGAAAGTCATTTTATCATGGAAATAAGTGGCTGACATAGTAGGAAACCATAACAATTTTCCAAAGACATGAAAATTTCCATGGAAACCATGTAACACAGTTCCTGCTATGGAGCTGAGCCAGGAGAGCATTGGTGTTCTCTAGTGCTGAGGGTTGCTATAAGTGTAAGGTTTATTTATTTGTATAATCTAGATATTTTATTTTATATTCATTTAAGGAACTCTGCCAAGGTTAATGACTCCATGATAATCTGAAACAGCACAATTCCAGGAAGTAAGAAAGTATCTGGAGTTCCTCCACAAAATGATAATGCTGAGACATTCAGAACAGCCCATAAAGCTGTGGGAGAGAACTCAGAAAACACAAGTAGAAGACTATCGAAATCAATGTAAGAACTATTCTTTACAGGATTTCTTAACTATGCAAAATATAAAGAAGTACTCTAAATAGTCTGAGGTGCCTCATAGACCTGAAAGAACACTGGCAGCTGCTTTAATGAGCCAACTTTGTCATAGATAACTTAAGGAAGGTGGTTTGGGAGAAATTTGGGAGAGGTGATCTCAGGGTAAGATCCCACCCAGCTAAGCTTATTGTTTGTGTTTGTAGTTGAACAAGGAATAGTTTAGATTTTTAACCTGGAATGAATGGCAATCCAGAAATGGTGAGGACACTTATGATCCAGACCTTGAGACTGGAAGACACAGGCTTTTGATCCAGAACTTGAGGAATAGTAGTCATGAATATCTTAGGCCCAAACATGGTGGTATATACCTTTAATCAAGAAAGATAAAGGAGATTTCTGAGTTCAAGACCAGCCTGGGACAGAGCAAGTTCTAGGTGAAGAAAAGCTTAGGTACAGGGGTAATAGTACACACCTTGAATTCCAGCATTCAGGAGAAACAGCTATGAAGATCTTTGAGTTCAAGGTCTAGCTACAGAGCAAGTTCTAGGACAGCCAAACATAGGCAGTGAAAGAAAAACTTTATATTAGTTACTTTTGAAATGAGGAAGCAATCTTTGTTGCCTATTTCCTTGATAAAGGAAGGAAAAAGAGTCAAAAATACAAGTCTCAAACTCTGGACCATCAAAGTAACAGTGATCTTGAATCATATTCCTTGGCAAGTTGAACAATGGTATATCTGAGAAACAAATAACTTAAAAGAAATAGAAGGGAGAAGAGAAACAGTTAAGATAGTGTCATATTAGAATATCTAATATACAATATCACCAATAGGAATAAAAGAACACTGTTTAAATGTTTTGTAAAATATTTTAATCATTGAGGGACAGGGTAAGTTGAAAATCAGAAAAAAAATGTTAATTGATTTGTAGAGAGTGGAGTGGAGTGACATTAAATTACTGATATTCTACTCAGAACTGATTTTCTGGAGACCCATACTCCTAGTTTGGCATTCATCTTCCTCAAAAAAAAAAAAAAGATTGGTGCTAGATGGACTGCTAAGGTGAGATGCACATTTTGCTGGAATTTTGGTGATACACAGTTAAGACAAGCTGCCAAGAATCTGCCAACTGAGATGCTAAGTTCTGGAGAACTTCCTTTGTGGGTAAGCCTCCAACAGCATCAAGTTCATAATACAACACTGACTATTAAAAAGTGATGTAGATTATTCTAGCACATATATGAGATCTAGAATAACAAAAATAATGAAAGCTATAGAATTGGCCAAATGATATTAAGAATATAATGTGAAAATTTAAAATACAAAAAGATGTAAGAAGAAATCAATAAACAGAAATTTGACTTGAATTTGTAAATTTCATTCCAAAACAACCAAAACCAACCAACAAAACAAACAAGCAAAACAAAAAACAGTGCTTCTTAGTGTGGTAAGTGGTGGTACATAACTGTACTTCCAGCACTCAAGAGACTGAAAATGGAGGGCAATAAATGTTATGCCGGTCTAGAATATATAGCAAGTCCCTGAGAGAGTTGGGGAGACAACCACAGGCAAACATAGGGAGAAGTAGGGAGGTAAAGAAAATGAGGAGAAGAGATAGAAGGAAGGATAGAGCAAGAAAATATAAGAATAAATAAAAAGAGAGAATGTGTCAAAAGAGTATTGGCAGAGAACAGCAATGTGTGCCTCTAGATGACAGTGTACACATGTAAATGAAAGCTCATCATAAAAATTAGTGTATGAGACTAAGGGAATAATCTACAGTCTTCTTCAAGCAAAGGCAACATAATACCAAAAGAAAAGCTCCAATTCAGGATAAATGATGAGACTAAATATGAGAAGATTGTTTAAACATATTATATAAAATAGTGATTAATTCTCTTAGAGCCAAAAATTGATCTAAGTTTAAATATCTGAGAAAGTACTGAAGAATTAGTAAATAAGTATATGCAAGTACTAAGGTTTTACAACCCAGATGATGTGGGTAATAACAAATGAATACTTCAGGTCTATAAGCCAAGTATGAATGAATAATTATGTGGTGAACAAACCAAATAAATATATATGCATATTTATATGTATGGTATATATATATATATGTGTATATATACGAACACCAGAGAGGGAGGAAATGGGATAACACAGTCAGACAAATGAAAAAAGTTGAAAAATAAATTAAAGTAAGACCTAAATTGTGTAAGAAATCTTATAGACTTTTAAACTTGATTATGTCTGCCCATTTCCATATTCCTGTTTGGTAAAGTACTTGGTCTGTGGTATTCTACTACCAAGCCAAAACCTGTTGATGCTTGAGAGATGGTACAGTTTTTAGAATATATTCACTGCTTTCATTAAAAAAACAAAACAAAATAAAAAAAAACAGGTTTTGTTCCTGGTACATATATCAGGTGTTTTACAACTACCTGTAATTCCAACTCCAGGGGCACTTGTTATCTGTGACCTTGTAGGTGCCTGCACTTAGTTTTAGTGATTTCATATCCACACTCTCACGTACACATGATTAAAAGTAAAATATACCTTTAAAGTTGCAAGTGTAATAAGACTGAGGCTAAGGCTTAATGGTAGAGCACATACCTAACTTACATAAAGGCTTAGGTTTGATAACTAACAGCACAAAGAAAAACCAAACATACAAAAGATAAGTTTTTCTTGACTTTCAAAATATATTTAATATCTGTTGTGGATGGCCTCTGCTTCTATTACTTTCAAGTAAAGATTATAAGAGAAAACTATATAAATGAAATCAATTATAGGAAAAATTTAAAGAAATAAATATATACTTTGTGGAATAAGATCTTGGTGTGTGGAATTTAACTCTACAAATGGTACCATTTTATCTTTCAGTACTTTAGTTAGATGAATGTATTATTTTTGTATACACTTGGTTTCAGTACTTTGCTGTTTCTTAGCTAAAACTGCCATTAGATATTCTTTGGTGACCAAATGCTTTGGCTTGCCTAGAAACTTGATTTTAAAACAATTCAATAAAGCTTCTATAAAATGATTTTGTAGTCTTTTTCTTTTCTTTTGTTTTAAATTATTTTTAGGTTTTCTTTGAGTTAGGGTCTTGGCTCTCAACTATTTACTTGAATTGGCAGTTCTGGCTCTCATTATGTACAACAGGCTGGACTCAAACTCAGAGATCCACGTGTTCTGCCTCTAGTGTGCTGGGATTAAAGGAATGTGCCATTTTGCCAGTGGCTTTGTAGTCTTAATAAAGATTAATTTTGATGTTGCTTTGAACACTTCTTTTCACACTGTTTCTTTTATTTTAAATATTCTGATAATATAGTTTTATCCATGTTTTCCCATCATATTTAGCCATGATCAGATGGAATTTTTGTTTTTAACCTTTGAATTATTTCTTTGCAAACTAAAAATTTCATGTTGTGTTTAATTTACTACAATAACATACTTCAACATTAGTATTTTCTGTATTGAGAGTTTTACGCAGAGGTGTCATGACAAATTATATTTCTGGTATAACTTTCTCTTGAAGTCTATAGTCAGGTTATTATTCAGAAATGGATTATGGTATATAGGTGAATAAAGAAGGTAATATAATTAAGGATACATTGAAAACAAATCCACAGAGTAGCATCAGGTAAGGTAAATACATATTTAATATATTCCTAATTTGTTAGCCACTAGTTAACAAGTTCACTGACATTTCTTGTGATTCAGCATTGAATCTATTAAACATTTGCTTGTTAATTTTGATCATGATATCATAATCTTATCATAGACACAATGGACATAAAATAGATTTTCTTAAGTATTCCGCAAGACCCTGAAGCTGTTTATTATGTATCTTGTTCAATTTTGTTTCAATTTAGATAGGTTTTAGAAATAAGGAAGTATACAATTAGTTTTAAAAGTTAGGAAAATATCTGAACAAGCACCATTCAATGAAATTCAAGTAGATTACTAATAAACCTCATAGAAACTATTGAATAATCTAGCTCATCATTAATTACAGACCAAATTAAAGACAAACTAGTTAACTATTCAAAGGACTTAACACCCAGCTGCTAACAATATCAGATTTTAGTGAAAATATACATAAAAAAAATCTTTCATTCATCGGTGCTCAAAACACAGAGTGATAACAATACAAAACCAATTTGGCTATATCTTATAACATAAAAGTTCTGTTACCTAGTATCTAGTAAATTTACCATATTTACTCAAATGAGCTTTAAAATTCACTTCCATACAAATCATAATTGGTAATAATGGTAACGGCAACAAAATTCTTAATTGTCCAAAGCTGGTAACAATAAAGGTATACTAAAATATTAATGGATAACCAAACAGGTACAAAGGAGTATTAATAAGTAGGACAGAGTGAAAGATATAAAATGGCACAGATGTATTGTTACATATTGTTAGATTTAAAAAATAATCTAACCTGAAAAGCTACATACTGTATAATTAAAGGTATTTGGAATTTAGTAAAAAGCAACATAAAAAGGACATTAGCTTGAGGATTCCAGAGGCTTGAGAGAGAGAGCAGAAAATTTAAGACAAGTGATATATATAATTCTTGACATGCATTTGTCAAAACCTTAGGATAAAGAACATGATTGTGAATTGTTGCCTACTGGTTATAAGACTCCAGAAATTGACTTGTCTGGCGCAGTGTGGAAGTGAAGACAGACAAAGATGCATCTAGAGAAAAGCTGGGATATGAAGGCCTGGACTTGCTGGGATAGGAAGGCCTGGACTCTCTGATGGAGAAGCCTCTGCTCTCCCAAATCTCAGTATGTTCACTATGTACAAATGAACAGGGAGGCAGGATTACTGTATAGAGTTGGACAAAGAGGCAGGGTTATGACATACATATAAACCAGAAGGCAGGGGTACTGCATACATTAGACCAAGGAGGCAGGTTTACATAATCTCTGTAGGAACAGTCTTTGTAGGGCAGTCTTTATGCTGTAAACATACAGGGGAAAACAACAGTGGACATTTTCTGCATGTGCCATGAATATCTGAGCATGAAGAAGAAGGCATCCCTCTGGGCTCTCCAAGTGAAGGCTTTGTCATTCTCATAGTATGAGGAACTAGTGATAATTGACCTGCCTATGCTCATATCAAACAATACATATTCACTCAGGACTTGCTCCCTAAAGTCATAGCATAGATAATACATTTACTTAATGACACTCATTCATCATTTGCATGGAAATCATTGCATAGTGCATAAATAATATTGACAAGTACACACAGAAAAAAAAGGGAGTGAAAGAGACCTCAAAATACTCTGTCCTCATTTTTTTTCAGCATAGGAAAGAGAGTCAAATAAATAAAGTCCACTAATTTAAGTAGTAGAATAGATAAAGGATTCTAGTTATGACTGGATATTTTAAATAAAAATGAATCAGAAGAGAACAATAACAGTATGTTGAAAGAAAATTAAGAAGGCCTCACAGACAAAATGAAGCCAAACTGTTGGGGGGGGGGGTACTTCATGAAGTTTAGTCGAAAGCAGCAGCCAACAACTTAGAAGAAAAAATAAAAAGAGTGTGCATAGATTTTTCAATTCTCCCACCAAGTGGCAGAAAATCATTTTGAAGAATTATAGCAAGTGGCAGGGAACATGTGAGCATCATGAATTTTCCAGAATAACCATGTGGTGCTTACAGATCCCTTGCAATATATTTTCATACCCATAGAGAAGTAATTAAAAAATTAATGTCTAATAATAAAATCATGTTTTCTTATATTAAAGTCTGATGACTTCTTTACCAGTGTTAAGAAAACTATAAGAAAATTAACAAATATACTTTAAATGTAGGCACATGCTTGATATTATACTCTTTTCCTTTAAAAAATTTTATTATATCGTAAATGAATGCTTTTGCATGAGAATATGTAGAAAACAGTATTGTGATTTTTCAAGAAGTAAACTTAAAAAATGTGTATCTGAAATTTTAATTACTTTGATTGAATCATAATAAATTTTATTTCATTACAACCACTTTTTAGAATTATTACTTAACCTTGAGCTTATGAACATCTGAAAAACAATTTATGGCAAGTTGGATCTCAAAATAAGAAGAATTTAAAAAGTAATTAAATCAAATTTTTAATCATTTTTTAAAAATTTAAACCCAAAACTAGTTATTGAAAATACTCCTGAAGTTTCTGGCATTCTTGCTCTTGCAATCTTTCTGCCCATTTTCCCACAATGATCCCTGAACCATAGATGCAGAAGCTATACCTATATAGACCTATGCATTGTGGCTAGGATCCCCACAATCTGCTGATCTCTGTACTGTGTTTACTTTCAGTTTTCTGTAGTGGTCTCTACATGATAGCTACATTTATTTATAGGTATAATGATAAGATTTGTGATGCAGTAAGGAATTATGCTTGTCTTGCTAAATAGCAAAAGCAGTCTTGTCCAAGGCCAATGACCTTTCTAGTCTAGGTACTCTGGCTAAATTCCTAGTTCCAGGTAGGATTTCTTCCCTGGTTATTGGGCCTTAAATTCAGGTACAGAGCTGTTGGGTAGCACCCACATGTGAAATACTCTTTCCTAGAAATGGCTGTATAAACAACACTGGGACAAATGGCAATATAATATATGCTTAATCTGGAAGGGGAAACATTTTGTGAAGTCCAATAGTTAGTGGGAAGAAAAATGAGCCTATTCTAGAGATGATGGTATCCGGTAACCAATCTACTTATTTGGATAATATGCAAGAAACCCCATAACACTTTAGATTTAGTACCCTATACCATTTATAGATCATCACTGAGCATTTTTTTTAGAAACATGATGGAGGTTACATTTAAAATATTCTAAATACAATTTGCTTCTAAACAATAAAAAGCAAAACATAAATTCACTTTAAGATATAGAAATATTTATTAAATTCCCATTTGCTTTTTAAGAAAATAACAATTCAGAAAGAGTAGAATTTCTATAAAAAAGTATGGTACCTGCAATAATTTCAGGCCATATTATACTTCAAACCTAACATATCTGAGGTAAAAATTGTCACGTGATCATTTTTATTTTACTTTGTCCTGCAATTAAAATTAACACATGTATTAAGAATGCAGGGCAGACAAATGAGGTAAAAGTAAAAGTACTTTACCAAGGACATACTTTTATATATAAAGATCATATATAAAAACAGCCACCATTTATAAGAGAATAAAATAAATGTTCACTATCAAGAGTGATATCCAAAAAAAAACCCAAAAACAAAAAACCAAAACAACAAAAAAAACCACAAGTAGTTTAGTGCTAATGCTGGTCCCCGCTGGTCAGTTAACATAAAAATTATGGATGGGTAAGTGGTGATGATTATAAGAAAACAGAAAGAAGATGAAAGAGACAGACATGGGAGGGCTGCAGGTAAAAGCCACTCCAGCGGTGAGCATATTTTCTGTTTTTCAAAGCCTACCTATAGAAAGCATGACCAATTCTAAGTTAAACAACATCTACAAATATGGTAAGATTATGGTACACAGTATCTATGCTTGACTGAGGCCATTTCTTTCAGGTTTGGACAGTCTCTCAAGGACTTATATTCATAAGCAGAGGAACTTTGTAGAATATAATGCATGCCTTAATTAAAAACAAAGAAGTCAGCAGACCCATTCATGATTAATCTCAAGCATGAAGTCAGCCAATGCTAACCCCAGATGTGCTCCCCACATCCTCTTTTTTATCTATACAAGCCAAAGCTGTCTCACCTTTTGGTGTGGGAAGACTGTCCCTAGCTTAGATATCCCTTCAAGATGTGTGAACCTTACCTTTCATTGGTACATGAATCCTAGCATTCATACCATATCTTAGGTTGATCTACCTCTGGAAGAATCTTATGCATTTGTTTTAATCTATAAAAGCCAAACACTTTATCAGTCATGGAGCAGAAAATTGTGTCTGTCTTAGGTTCCCATCCAAAAACACAACTCTTACCTGTATGTATCACCCAAACAATCTTGTCTTCATGGCCTGTTTTACATTGAGAAGTTTTTCAAGAGAATCTTACCTGCCATTGATTACTAACTTCCACTAGGGAAGACATTGGAGCTTGAATGTATGTAAGTCTGCTTTGACATCTGTAAAAAGCTCTGATGATTCTTCTTAAAAGAAGAACTAGTAAAAAATGCCACAAAAAAGGATCAAAAGTCAAGTCCTGCTATGCCCAATAAAAGAGATGGAAATGAGGAACATGAAGGAATAATGGTCTGTAGCATCTTCAGAATATAATTTACAATGCTAGAAGGGTCGAAGGACAAAAGCTTTGCATTTCTTTATTCGCTCCTTATATGGGGCTAATAAATCTAAAGAAGTATTAGTATTAAGCTATATACCTTGAAGATGTCTTTTTACTTTGGTCCAATTATACTGACTCTTGTTATACATTTTTTGGAGTAATACAAATCCATAGATATTGAGCATTCCAAGCCAAATGACTTCTAACTTTCATTCCTTGTACCTCACCTTCCATTATCTGCATTTATACAATGTGCCAATTCTCTGTTCTAGCTGTCTATCCAAACCCTCTTTTATGCTCAGGGCTTGATTACATTTTCAGCAAGATGATTAACAAAACTATCTGTTTGTTCCTCTTGTACTAAAGCTAATGTAGAAGTAGTAGCACTGGCTATAAGTGTTATGAGAGCAAAACCACCAAAAACTGGCAATGATCAGCCCAATCATACGTTTGCTCCTTGCCAGAGTGTGATCTAATTCTTCCAACATTTGTAAGCCTTTTTCAGAATACCAGGGCTCAGATAAATTTACAGGAGTAAAATAATAAAAACTTGTTGATATACTACCATTACAAATTGACCATTATAAAGTACAGAAACACAATTGAACAAAAGACAATTAAAACAAGAAACATTGAACTAATTAATTATTAAAGCTTACAACAAAGGGAATATTCCCAACTAGTAAAAGTTTAGGTGGGGTAATGCAGGATACTAAATTTACCTTAACCCCAGAATCTATTCCATTTTTATCCACACCAAACATAAAATCATACATAACAGCTGCCTATTTACAAATATTTCTCTGAAAATGTTCAGAAATAACCTTCCAAATTCCCACCACCATTTCCTTTTGTCCAATATTGGATTGATTTGCAGACCAATCAATGATTGAGTCAGAATAACCAGTCACTTTAAAGGAAAAAGAAGAGTCATTATCAAAACTTCTCTATTTGATTGAGTTTTTTAAAGGCAGGCTCCAGAGTCTCTGTGTTCTCTGTACAACATCTAAAAGCTTGAAGCAAGGCATTCCCATTTTAATGCTTTGCACTACAGTCTTAAAGATATTCTTCTCTTTAATAACTGCAAGACCATGTACCATCCCTTGAACCTTTTCCTCCTCATGTCTCCAGGCTGTCCTTCATTAAAGGCCACATGCTAAAGGAATTTTCTCAGGCCTGTGGGTATCATTATGATCATGCAGTTTTTGTCCTACCTTTATCCACATTTCTAAATTTATGGTCCCTTCTTGCAAGAACCAAGGCCATACTTCCTCTGCAAAAATCTAAAAACTTAAGCAACTGTTGTTGTCTTATCTTAGTTCCCTGTATTACAAGCATATCTCTGAGCTTATTTACTAAAAGCAAGTGACTATTTCACTATCTTATTTTCCTTGTTTCTTCTCTAATGTTCTTCTTGTTCTTTTTTCTGACTTTTGTTTTTTCTGAGCTCCCTTACCTTTTTGGAGATCCCTTTCTTTTTTGAGCTCCTTTATCTATGTTTTCCTATGTCTTTTACTCCTGAAAGGTACTCACCCCTGCCAACACATTTATCAAATGCTGTAGATCCACTCATGTCCTTCACTGTAGTGGAGTCTTTATGCTGGGTACTACTTCCTGGAGCCTGCTGGTCAGCCAACAGGAAAATCATGGCTAAGGGAATGAGAATGAATATAAGAAGGGCAGAAAACAAGATGTAGAATATGAGAGGGCTGCAGATCAATAATATTGCAGCAGCAAGAGTGCTTTCTCAGTGTCTTTGAAAGGCAACCGACAGTATGCATGACCAATTCCAGGAAGTTAAACAATGACACAATACTTATGTGGTGAGTATACAGGACACAAAATCTTGACTAAGACAATTTCCTTCAGGCTTGAACAGTCTCTCAAAGACATATGTATAAGCAGAGGACCTTGGCAGGATAACCGACATGTCTTTAATAACACACACCTTAGTAAAACCAAAGACAGATGTCAGCAGACTCATTCATAATTAATCACAAGCGAATATCCTGGATTCAGTTCTCAGCACCCACAGAGTCGCTCTGACTATCTTTAACTTTAGTTTTGGGAAGTCTGATTTTCTCATCTGTATTTAGTAGGCATTAAGCTTGCATGTAGTGTTGATAACATGAATGAATACTACCAAAACTATCTTATAAAAATCTTATATATGATTATATTTTATATGCTTATATAATTGTGTACTCATATAGCAATAACAATAAAATGATAAAGGATATTGTTGATATTAGTACAAAAGTATAATAGTACTTGAAAATTATGTCAAACTCAAGGTGTTCAAGTATTCTTTGATATGTGTAATGTGTTCCAGTCATTCACAAATATTTCAGGCCACATACCTAGGGTTTTTTTGTGTGTGTGTGTGTGTGGTTCATGTAGCTTAAGTTAGACACACCTGTGTAAATTTTGTGTTAAAAATATTGTAAAATACTTCTGAAAAATGTAGCACATTTTAATAAAACAAGATGGTGAAATGTGTTCATTAATTATATAACTCAATATTATTAATACATGAATTTTTTCTCAATTTATTTTATAGAAGGATAACACAGTCCTGTTCCGAGCAGTTACTTTGGGGAATAAGTAAGTTGGTTTAAAATTAGAATAATATAAAGACATCAGGGCTTACTTGTGAATATATGTATACATAACATATGCATATATTTTTGTAACAAAAATTAGTCAAAATATGAGGCCATGTCATTGTAAAAGAAAAGGGTTTAAAAAAAGAAAAGGAAATAGGAAAATATAATTGTATTATAAGCTCAACAATAAAGAGAAGAAATGAAAGAAAAATATATACAGGAAATAATATACAATTCCAGAATAATGACAAAAATGAATAATATAGAATATAGAGTCCCAACAAACTATTAGATACATAATCAATTAATGTCAAGAAGGGCTGGTATTAAATGTACAAAACTAAAAATAGATACTGGAAAAATTGTATAGTCAAATGAAAATAAAATAATTTGACAACTTTCTCATGCCACAGGGAAATATGTATAATTATATATTTTTTAAAAGTTACTTGCCAGCAGGGCCCAGTCCTCATTTCTTTTACTTAAATTTAAGAAATTGTAGTATCTGAGAAGGCTTGTATTCTCCAAAACTATTAATGGAATAAATTAGATAATTGGGTTATTATATCTAACATATTGCCTTCAATCATTTTGTATATATGAGGGTTGAAATTTACAATTCTAGCTTACTGCTCAGCTTATTACATATTTACTGAAATCTTAATAAAATCAAATCTCAGATTCAAAGCTTTTCTTCTATGATGTGGTCATAACAACTATTTTAAACAGTTTTTTTTAAATGAAAACTAAAAGAGACATATTTTCCCATTGGATATTGTTGGAATAAGTGAGTCCAACCAGATAGACAGGCAAATAGACAGATATACAGATGATAGATAAATATATTAGATAGAAAATAATAGGTAGATATATGATAGAAAAATAGGTGGGAAGATACATAAATAGATATATAGATGGATGGTATAGCTATAAATCTGCAAATTCAGTATCTTCATTAATAAAAGAACAATAATATTAAGAAAATATATTACTGCTTCTTTCAGAAAAGTATGAAGTAATGTTAAATGGAGATTGATGTTATATTTCTATGTAATAGTCATTAGGCCTAGAAGTCACTGAAGGATTTAAAATAGATTGGTATATGATACCAAGCTGCAATAAGACAATCCCCTAACATCTCATGTATTTATACTCCTTTATTACCTTATTAACTTATGTCCTTCCATCTAGACATTAAGCCTTGACTTCAATGTTATTTAATGTTGTAGTTACTAGTTAGAAAAATTGAAATTTTCTGTCCGATTTCCTGTGATAATCCCCTAACTGATTTTTTTAATTATTATTATTCTTTAATCTTAAATTATTAACTGATACAACATTTAAAAACCTATGGTAAAAGCAATGAAACATTCAAATTCTATACTAAGAAACACATGTTGGTATATACATTGAAAATATGGAATAAGCTGACCAGGAGTGTTACAATTTAAACCATCAAGCACTTATAATTCTCTTATTCTTTCTGTAGATCTGTATTCACCACTGGTCCACCACATGACATAGGACTCCCCTCAAGCTGTCTGGTGACCATGTTCCCAACTGAAATAGCCACAAGGAAGAAGTACTGTCCTAAACCTTCCTTATATGGTTACCAGCAAGACTAGATCCTTTACTACAGAGCTCTGACTATAGCATGACCATGCCAATTGGCAGACTGTTTCTATGGATGAATCAGTCAAAAACTTGATGTAACAAAGCATGTCTGAGGCTATTGGGGTAGGTAAGAAATAGGGGAATTGGTAGAAATGCAGATTTTCAAAGAGGCTGCTTAAATTTTCAAACACTAACATTTAGTCAGCCATCTAACTTATTAGCTGAAAATTATCTAGGAGAATAGCAGGTGACCCTGGCCTTCTCATAAAACTAAGAGGCGCATGGGTTGCAATAGATGCTGTCATTGTCATTCTTAAATCAAAGATTACAAAAGGTAAACTGAAAGCTTTGAACAGTGAACTTATCTCCCCACTGTCTCAAATAGCCATCTAAAATTTTCTTCCATCTTGCACAGTACTTAAATGGTCACAAGGCTCACACAAACCACAATAGTTTAAGGTTATTTCCTTCTTTCTTTATTGACCAAATAAGAAAGAGCATAATTTTCACGTTTGAGGCTCATGTCTTGGGCAGAACTCAGTTTTCATACCCACCACAATAAAAGCCTCAGTGGACAAAGACTTGATATATAAGCTGTTCTTCTCTGTTGGTTCATCCCTGAGCCCCCACTACCAATTAACTCCCTAGGTTCACATGCTAAAATTTCTTTAGCATGGTTTCTCATTCTTTGTCTGGGAAGGTTGTCTAGGGGAAATGACACTACATTAGGATGACTTTTCCCAAGGACCGAGGCTTTCTGATGAGACGAAAACCACACTTGTATGGTAACAGTCTTAGAAGTGGCATTTTCACCCCCTCTACATTCTACTCAGTAGAAGTGAGTTTGTAAGCCTCACTTTCACAGAAGGAGGAAAGTATCAGTGAGGGCATAGATACTGATAGCAGTGTCGTTGGGGAACCTTGGACCAGCTACATGGCTTAGTATTCTACCTTTTCAGTGTACTCTATCTCTTGGAATGCTCTTTTTGAGTTGCTTGGGGAATTGTGAGTGTATAGTATAAAATAAAAATGCAAAAATTACAATAATAAGTATATTGAAGCTCCCTTAAAGGGCTTATTGGAATTAGTAGGAGACATTCCTGGTAATCCTTAAGAAACAGAAGGAAAAATAGATTTTTGGAATGCTCTACATTTAAAAGTGTGCAGAGAAAGTAGAGGTTTACAGGAAACAATGTACTAAAAATCCCAATATTAATGTCTCTCAGAATGTTATAACAGTTCATGAAAAATAACATACACATTGCAAAGAGCCATGAGGAGTTTATAAAAGGCAGCAAGAGCAAACCTATTGATTTTCCTTTCAAACTTGTAGGTCATATATAACATCTTGATTTCAGAAATAAAACCATGCTTGACAAAGTTTCTCTTCCCTTCCTCTGCCTCCTCTGCCTCCTCCTTCCCCCTCTCACTCTCTCCTTTTTTTTCCTTCTTTTCTGTTATCTGGTTATAAAATGGACTGTGCTATTAATAACTGTATCATGAGTTATACTAGTTATTGTACATATACTAAAGACTATTTAATAACTGACTATCTGTAAAAGCCATCTGACAAATATTTCTAAATTATATTATTAGTTATAGTATGTTAATTATAAAATAATTATTATTTATAATTACTAATTATATAATATAATTATATGTGTATATCTGAGTGTTTTATTTAACAAGTGTATCTGTACACCACATATTCCTGTTGCCCACAGAGGTGGGGAAAATAGCATAGTAACTTCTTGCACTTTAATCACAGACAGTGTGAGCCATCCCATGAGTACTTAAAGGCAAACATGAGTCATCTGAAGAGGCAGCAAATGCTCTTCTTTGCCGAGCCATCTCTCTATACCCTGATAAATGTTCTTATTAATTAATGTTAAGAATGTAATATTAAATGTTTGATGTTATACTCAGCTGATGGACATTTGATTTTAAGAGGTCTAGAGTGTTTTACTGTTTTGGTTATGGTGTACATGCTTATTATTTGTGAGATCCCGACAAATCAACCTTTCTTCAGAATAATACAATGTCAATTTAATCTAAATTGACGACTGCAAACCCTAGAAACTGACACAGAATGAGTGCAAAGTCAATTCTATTTGTGATCATAGAAAGCATGTTTGAGGAACCGATGAATATACTTCTGAATTCTCATGATCTCACTGTGTATTCTGGATTTCTCTATTTTAAGGCTTTATTTAATTTTATGTGTATTAGTGTTTTCCTGTATTATGTATGCATATGCAACCATGTGACTAATGCCATCAAAGATCAGAAAAATAGATTGAATACCCTAAAACTGGAGTTAAACATGGATATGAACTACTAGGCAGATTTTGAGAATTAAACCAAGGTCTTCTGAAAGAGCAGAAAATGTTTCCAACCAGTAGACCTCCCTTCCATCCCCTATACATTCTTTTCATTATGACTTTTCAAAGAAACATTTTAAAACTTTGAGAACAAGCTTATTTTAATACATGTTTTTTTTCAAATTAAAAATTTAATTCATAGATAAAATCTCTAGTCCTATTAAGATTCCATGTGCATTTATCCTGATCTTTAATCAGACTTGGAAGTTTGAGGTGAGACTTTTCAAATTGTTTAATATGCCACTTGTTTGCACAGGAGAAGAGCTTATCATTGTGAGCAGGAAATGAATTAACTCACTTGAAACTGAGTGTTAACCTAAAGTAGAATGCATCTAGTAATAAGACAACATTATTATGTAAAAACATTTTGTTTATGGACAATATGTTTTTTCCTTTCTTCATAGTATTTCATTTTATAATTTTATCCCTTAATTTTGTTCTTTATAAAAGTGAGTACCTATCTTTAGTAACTACTCTGACTTTAACTACTTAATTTTCCTCATAAATATTAAGTAGTTTGAGATTCTTTTAAAATATAATTGTGAGTATGTATCAAAAATAAACCCATTCAGGTATGTAGCAGAAAAGCTTGGCTTGTTAATTATAGATAAACTGAAATCATGTCTTAAGAGAATGGCCAAATAAAATAACTAGCAATATTCAATGAACGTTGAGACAGAAGAAGAGATCTATCAGTAAAGTGTTTCCTGCACCAACATAAGGACCTGAATTAGACCCCTAGATATCAAGGAAAAACATGGCCACTGTCTTATCTCAGCATGGGAGAGATGGGGACAAGGAAATTCCTGAGACTCAATGAACATCAAGCCAATCTGAAATAGTAAGGCCCAGACCAACATGAGACCCTGTATAAATAATATATACTGTTTCTCAAGAATGATACCAGAGACTACCATCTGTTGTTAACACTATTGTTAATTCACAGGTAAGCATGAACATGTGAGTACACACGCACAAAATGAACATAAATATTTTAGGTTTTGAACCGTTGTTGAGTTCATTTTTAAAACCAATTTTAGGATTTAAAATATGCAGCTTGGGCCCTCTAGCAGGCATTAGATTCATGAATATTTGTGAACAATGTAATCAGCCTTAGATTCAAAACCCACTTTTTTTCTGTGCCTCAGGTATATTATCTTATTTATTTCTCAAAGTTACTGTTTTGTATCATTGTTTGTAAGAGAAGGGTGCTGAGAAACAGAATACTTACTTCTCAGGACTATCACTTGGTAATATGTAGCAAATATGGCTCTAGGCATCTGGTCTGATTTGAGTACATATTTTTTTAAAAAAAATGTGTTTGGAACATAGAGTGAGAAAATTTGATATTAACTAAGCTATTCTCTTATTTGTTTACCTGTTTGTGCATTTATTTTAGAGGCTGTATGTATATATACATATATATTCCTATATACAATCTGTTGAGTACATATAATATTACTTGTATATATGCTTTCAGGGTTGATAATTTTGGACTGTGTTGTCACGTGTGAGAAGTATCAGGAAGTTTCAGTACCAGATATCAAGTGAAACTCACAAAGATGTGAATAAGGAGTAGACTCAGAGGAAGCACAGGGCAACATGGGCACCAGATATCAAATGAGATACACTAGCATGTGAAGCATGATACTAGTCACTGTCCTGATAGTGTCAGATGGATGTGGAGCGGCTAACACCAGTGCACAACACCTGATGTGGATTCTAGAACATTGCAAAATTGTCCAAGTGTTGCTGGAAGGCCCTCCTTAATAATCTTGGAATGTTCTGTGTAAATGAACTGTGCACAACATCTAGATAACACCTTCCGTTTTGAACTTTTTTGTATATTATATTTTGTTGTGTTTATATTTTAAATTTATACCTTATATATTTAGTTTTCTACTATATTAAATAAGTAACTATAAGGATACAATTATATACGTACATACTTTTCAAAGATATAAATCTATTTGAATTATTATATTTTGTTAAGAAATGGTGATTTATAAATCATTTGTAAACACTTCTATTCTTAATTTTTATGTCATCTTGTTTGTTTTTTCTTCTATATACAATGGGAAGCACTATTTTTAGTTATGAAGTGAATTCAAATCATATTTTATACAGTAACTGTAACTAAAATTTTTTTCACTAAAACAGTAAACATTTTGTTAACATTTACAAATACTCATGCCTACATTTGGGAAAATTCATAGAAAAAATGATGAATTATAAGTGTTCAATGAAGCAAAGAAAGATGAGAAAGAAACAAAGTTTCATCGAAAATTATTGAAGATTTGAAAATAAAATGTCTGTGTTTAAGTACATTATAACTTTATACTGAAAATGTTACAATTTTTAAAATTCAAATATAAATGATTAACAAGAAGAACATACATGGTATACACTCTCTGATAAGTGGATACTATCCCAGAAGCACAGAAAACCCAAAATACAATCCACAAACCACAAGAAACTCAAGAAGGAAGACCAAAGTGTGGATACTTCGTTCCTTCTTAAAAGGGGGAACAAAATACCCCTGGAAGGATTTTCAGAGACAAACTATAGAGCAGAGACTGAAGGAAGGACAGTCCAGAGACTGTTCCACTTGGGAATGTTTCCCATATTCAATCATCAAACCCAGACATTATTGTAGATGCCAGCAAGTCTGGCTGAAAGGACCCTGATATAGCTGTCTCTTGAGAGGTTGACAGTGTCCGACTAATATAGAAGTAGAGGCTCACAGTCATCCATTGGACTGAGTACAGGGTCCCCAATGATGGAGCTAGAGAAAAGACCCAAGGAGCTGAAGGGTTTGCAGCCCCTTAGGACGAACAATAGTATGAACTAACTAGTACCCTCAGAGCTCCCAGGGACTAAACCACCAACCAAAGAATACACATGGTGGGACTCATGGCTCCAATAGCATATGTATAGCAGAGGATGGCCTAATTGGTCATCAGTGGGAGGAGAGGCCCTTGGTCTTGTGAAGTTTCTGCGCCCCAGTGTAGGAGATTGCCAGGTCCAGGAAGTGGGAGAGGGTGGGTTGTGAGCAGGGGGAGGGGAGAGGGGACAGGGTTTTGGGGTTTTTTTTTGGTTGGTTGGTTGGTTGGTTGGTTGGTTGGTTGGTTTGGTTTGGTTTGGTTTTTTTGAGCGGAAACTGTGAAAGGAGATGTCATTTGAAATTTAAATAAAGAAAATATCTAATAAACAGAAAAGTATATACTCTCTCAATTGTGAAAAAAAATCATAGATTTTTGTGTGAAAAATTTTGGTTAATTGATTCTAAAATTTTTACCAGAGTGTAAAAGCCCATCCTAAGATTCTCAAGTCAATTTTATACAAAGAAAAGTAGAAAACTTGGATGGTTCAGAATGAGTTACTGGATGCACTAATTTCTATCTTGTTAAAAGTTACCAGTGTTTTCTCTTTAAGTAAGTGGTTTCTTTCTAAAAAGAAAATAAACTGAAGAAGGCATGGATTTATTCAACAAATTCTCTTGAATCAACTGTTTCTAGAGAAGAGAAAAATAGATTTTATGTAAAATAAATTAGGTTGGATAATAATCTAACATAGCCAAACACATATGTGTGTGTGTGTGTGTGTGTGTGTGTGTGTGTGTGTATGATTCATATAAAAAGAGACATAAGTAGATACATAATACATCTTAGTAAGCAACAGCAAAACTTGTGGCTATCCTGACATTATATAAAATCATAAAATAAAGATTGTGTATGTGACTATACAAAATTATCCTTTCACAGTAAACAGTACATAAACAAGAAGTACAAGCATAAATAGAGGATGGATGGAAAGTGTGCTGGGAAAGATGACTGTAATTGGGGAGCAGTTTGGGGTGAGATTGAAACCAAATGCAATGGAAATTCCCTGGAAGCACAAGAGTGACCCGGGTGAAGACTCCTAGTAATGAGGAATATAGAACATTAATTGGCAATGCCATCTTCCATATCCAGTCAAGGCTCTGAGAAGACAGACTCCAACATCAAGCCAGCCAAAATAACTTTGACCTATAATCTGTCCTGCCTCCAAGATATACTGGGCCAATGATGACACAGAACTCATGTGAATGGCTAAACCATCACTAGTTCAATCTGAGGTTCATGCCGGAGTAGGTGTCCATGCCTGACATGGCCTGGATGGCCAGTAGCCAGAGGGTACCAATGATAGAACCAAACATGACCAAACATAAGAGAGAAGAAAGAAAGAAAGAAAGAAAGAAAGAAAGGAAGGAAGGAAGGAAGGAAGGAAGGAAGGAACGAAGAAAGAACAGAAAGGGGCTGGAGAGATGGCTTAGCGGTTAAGAGCACTGACTGCTGCTCCGGAGGTCCTGAGGTGGCTTGCAACCATCTTTAATGGAATCTGATGGCTTCACCTATGGTTTTCAGACAAGGCTCACAGTCAGCATGCGTTTGCTGGGCGGTGGTGGCACATGCCTTTAATTCCAGCACTTGGGAGGCAGAGACAGGAATATTTGTGAGTTTGAGGCCAGCCTGGTCTACAAAGTGAGTTCCAGGACAGCCAGGGCTACTCGGAGAAAACCCTGTCTCGAAAAAAAAAAAAAAAGGAAAGGAAAGAAAGAAAAAAGAAAATAAAAGAAAGGATGAAATGAAGGAGAGAGACAGACAGAGAGACAGAGAGAAGTCATCAGAGAAGTGTGTCATCAAGCAACCAATGGGAGAAGATGTAGAGATCCACAGCCAAATACTATGTAGAGCTGCTACTGGAGCCTCTCAGAAGAGAGGTAAGAAGCATTGTAGGAACGAGAAGGGTCAAGGATGCCATGGTAACTCTGCCCAGAGAATCAACTAAACAGGGCTCATAGGGGCTCACACAAACTGAAGCAACATGAACTTTGGATGTATCTGAACTAGGTCTTCAGCATTTGTCTTATGGTTGTGTAGCTTGGTGTTCTTGTGGAATTCGCAAAAATAGGAGTAGGGTGTCTCTGACTATTTTGCCTGCTCTTGGGACCCCTTTCCTTCTACTGAGTTGCCTTTCTAGCCTTGCTATGAATGTTTGTGCCTAATTTTATAATATCTTGTTAGACCATGCTTGGCAGATATCCCTGTTTATGTGGATGATAGAGACTGAATACCAGTCTTCTGGCTTCTGCTAGGCACACTTTATCCACTAAATTATTTCCATACTCTTAGTTATAGTTCTTAAGAAAAATACATTGCTATAGTTAAGTCTTATAATTTTTAAATCAGGTAGAAACTTTTAGCATTCATTGTAAAAGAACAGAACAAAAACTCTTTCATAATCTCAAAGGAGACAGTTTTGGAGTTGATGTAATGAATGTGGTTTTCCAGGAGAAAAGTTGTAGTTAATGTGTAAGTTTTTTTGCATGCATTTTGATCCCTTTATTTGGTCTTGGATTTTGTCAGCTGCTTTTATTTCCTGTAAATGTGAAGAGAAAACAACCCATACATAGCCATGTTAGAAAGGACTGGTTTGCTCCAGTCAGTGGTTCCTGTGATTCACTTGAAGATACACTTGGCATTAGCCAAAAGGCAGAAAAATGAAACCTGTACTAGAAAGAATATGAAACTCCTTAGAAATATTGCTTCAAGGAGGATAAAATCACAAATAGAAATACTGTTATCCTTTCGTGTTAGAGCATGCTGGTAATTTCTTTTCAAGACTAAAACACCTAAGTATAGTGAAGGAGTTAAAGTTTGTCAACTATTAGAGAAAAGTCTGTCTAATTTAAGATATGTATTTTAAACTGTTTAATTATTTTTGTAATTGGACCCTTTACAAATTTATAGTTCTAGGTCTTAATGCCTTTAATTATAAAGGCTCTCATCTGCCTTCAGATATTTTCAATCCTACTGACATTTATTTCTCTTGGAGGTTACGGTGCTAGAACCTATTTATTAATTCTTAATGCCAAAAATTTATTCTTAGATTAATTGCATGGTTATTTTAGTAATAGCAATCCTATTCTGCTGGATTCTATCTTCAAAGAAGATGAGATGGGGCGGGGTGAAAAAAAAAAGAAGATGAGATAACCCTTTTCTCCTGTGTTAGTCTTACATTACTGTGATGAAGTGCTAAAGGAAAATCAACGTACAGGGAGAAAAATTTATTTTCCCTCATCGTCTCAAATATTTTAGTCTATACTTGCTTGACTTAACCTGATGTTGAGCCTGGGATGAGGGAACATATTGTGGAATGAACTCCCATGTCATGGTAGCATGAAAGCAAAGAAAGAGAGGGAGAGATGAAGATCTCAGTAATTCTTTCAAGAACGTGCATGACTGTCCCTATTTTCATTAACCTATCTGTGTTAATTCTTTTGCTAATTACCACAGTGTTCAGGCAGGTAATTGAGCCTTTATCAGTCTAGCCTCAGGAGATACTTCAGATCCAAACAGTGGAATTTAAAAAGTCAATGCTAAGTATCTTTAGTATTAGGTTAATCAGTAATAAATGAATGTTAGACAAAGACTATGGAAACCATTTAATCATAGTATTAAGTAACTATGAACACCAAAACTGCATCAGTGAAGTGTTAAATAAAATGCTTTGGCCACAAAATGCTATACGTAAGTAGCTCCTAGAAAATACATGTATTCTATTGCCCTGTTAGGGTCTCAGCCTATTTTTATACATATTATTTGGGGGAATATAACAGTTAGAGAGAAAAGAGAGGAAAACAAGCATAATGAGAAAAAGAAAGAGACATTGTGCACCAGAATTAAAATTTATAAATAAGTATTTGAATATCAAATGTTCCAGTGGAGGAAATAAATTACATTAACCAATTCATCTATCAAGAAAAATACCCCCAGCATGTCAAAAGAGCATATTAATAAATATGACTGTGAAATGGGGATTGTGTCCCTATTTAGGATTTGAGACAGGAAACTGGGGGCTAATAACTCATCTGTTGTCAGCAACAAAAAATGCCTTTTGTATTACATGATTTTTCACTAGATGTCCTAAATTTATCTAGAAGTGGAAATGACATTGATTCTTGTCACTAAAAGGAAAAATTTCAATAAAGAGAGAGGAAAAAATGAAATGAAGGGAAAAAATGTTAAAATGTTCTCAGGAGGAGAAATTAACTTTTGTACAATGAAATCATTTATAAAATGTTATAATTGTTCAAGGACTCTTTCAAAGAACATGTCATTTGTTTTCTAACATTCTAACATGACAATAGAAGTTCTGTGTTTGAATGTATCTTTGAAGCAACATCTGCATCAAATTTCACATGTAGACCTTTAATGAAGGCAGAGAGTATATCATGTCGCTATAACAATAGTTCAAGTGTTTCCAGAAGGCAATGGACCACTCATACTTGGTGAATAGAAGTTGAAAATGTATTTATAAAATGTGCTCATATAAATAGGCTCCAAATTCTTAAACATGTCTTAAATATGTAGATGAGTTTACTTCATAGAATGTAATATATTTTTAAAATGAATTAATGAGTGTGTAAACGAATGAATGAGTGAAAACCTAGCTAAAAAGGTAAGAAAATGAAATGCTACTAGGATAACAACTGAACTTTGCTAATATCTATGGGGGAGGGAAAGTTATCTTGAACAGACTGATACTTGGTATATTCACTTCAGTATCCATAACCACTTCAGATCAAGCCTCATATGCAGGAAAAGTTGACCTGTGGAATAGATTCCACAGCTGTGTGTGTGTGAGGGTGTGTGGTTTATGTCTAGTCTGAGTGCGTATGATATGTATATGTGTGATATGTGTGTATGGTATATGGGTAATCTATGTATGTGTGGTGTCTGTATGTGTAGTATGTGTTTGTGTGTTGTCTGTGTTTGTGTGTGGTATGTGTGTGTGTGTGTTTGATTACAATTTGGTAATTTGCTTTTCATTTGTGGAGGTGGTTTTGTTTCTTATTTCTTTTTTTCTGGAGAGTGCATATTCAATTGAAGTTATATGTGCTTTTTTAAAAAGGCATTTAATGTTGTGTGAGTAGAGAGAGACAGATTTTTATTATTTTAAATAAAAATATAATAAGAATAAAAATAGATTTTTTTCAATTACCTTTCCCTAACAATTTAACAGGATAATGTTTAACAGGATAATGGATATTCAAATGTCCTTAACTCATTGAAAACTTTTATTTAGAAAATCAAATCAAATCAAGAATATTTGATTTAAAGAACACATGTTTTCTTTATACCATGGTTTTATTGGCTTGATAATTTGAAAATGTTTTTATATTTATATTTTATAATTTGAAAAGTTTTTATATTTTAGTGTAGTAATAAAGTCAATGTAACTTTTTGTTAGGCAAACAAACTCGAGTCCTATTATCTGAAGTATTATATATAAAGAGGAAGTAGGGGTGAAAAGTAGATTTCCATTTACACTATGAAAATGGAGATATTGCCAAATATAATAGAGAAATTTATAAATATTGCAGCAAAGATGAAATCATGCTATGGTGTTTATAACTTACTTTAAGAAAAAACTCACATATGTGAAGGTATGAGGTTAAATGGTGGGAAAAGAGCAGATATGTAAGTTAAATAGGAAACGTCAAACTGAGCAAGAGTCCAGAATGTTCTGAGTGCACATGGACAAATGTGGATATTTACAAATATGTCTAAGCAATTCCACAAGGTAAATGTTGCATAATGAGGTTTTTGAGCAAGGTCTTATATATTTCAGTTTGGGCTCATACACACCAGATAACTAAGGATGATTTGAACTCCTGATTCTCCTGCATCCATCTCCTGAATCGCTGCGATTACAAAGTATGCTCCACTATGTCATGTTTATGTCTTGTTGGGTACTTACCCCAAAATTTCATACATGGAAAGCAAGCAGTCTACAACTTGAGCTGCATCCATAGCTTTGCTTTAAAACAAAAACAAATCAGTGAAAACTGGTATTCAAATATTTGTCATACGTTTTTAACATTCTAACAATTTTTAATTATTATTGTCATATATGCAAGTAATTTTATAGGTATTTAGTACATTAAATATATAAATTATTAGACTTTAAAATATCTATATATTGCTTGGCATACATGTAATATTAATTGTAGAATATAAACCATGAAAAAGAAATAATGGTTCATTAAGCATTTTATCATAGGTAACTGACAGATATGGGATACAACAGAAGATTAAAGCCATCTAAATCTTGCCATTAAATCCAATAAATGATTATTGATTATGGTGATGTTGGTGAACAAGAACATGGAATATTCCATACATACAGAGTCAGCATCATGATTGCACAAAGCATGAACAGAAACTGAAGAAAAATTAAGATGGATTCATTTGTATAATGAATTTGTATAGAGTCACCAAGACTGTCAGTATGTTAGCATGAGACCATACAGGATACATTAAAGCACAGTCAGAACTGAGATCTCAACATACCAGAGCAAAGTCTAGATGCGTTTGCTATGTGAAAAATCAGCCAGGTTAATGTCATTTTAATTTCACTAATCAGAATTTTCTAATTGCTCACGATAGAAAAATGAATAGAGTGTAAAAACTAGAATTACAGGGTAATTTAAGTAAGTGTAGTAATGGAAGAATATCTAAAGTCTTGTTCCAGTAACAACTTCTAAATACAAACATCTTAATAATAATCTATAAAAATCACCAACCATAAGTTATAAGTTAACACCATGTTCAAAAAGGTGTACATTTCTCTGATAACTTCTGGAGAAGATACCTAGAAAATGTATAATAAAACTAGTAAATTCTTTAACTTATATTATTAATAAGCCATGAATTGTACCAAATTGTTTTTGCCTTGCTAAATGGTATTTTATTGATAGACATGCCTGTTTCACCAGTACCTATTAACCCATTCTCTAACTAGAAAACCAAAAGGTACTCAAAGGATTTGTTTGACTGTGTCTCTCCTTTCCTTGAAAGTGTAAATCAAGAAGCACTGATACAGTGTTGAATCAGTGTGGCATGATTTTATAGATCTATGATCCTGAAAGGGATAATAATTATGTACTATAAAAAGACATGCAAAATGTTTACAGTTTCAATTTGATAAAGCATAACCTGTAATTCTGGTATTTTAAAGTAAAATAGACCTAGCATGTGTCTACATTCGTAACTAAAACATTTAGTAGGGACTTCTGTTTATATAAAGAAAACATAATCCCGTGCAATGGAGGTCCAAGACTTTTTCTCTCAGCACACTAAGAGGAAGGTTTGTTGTTGTTCTCCTAAGCATTTTTTTTTTGTTATCATATTCTTTCATCTCTTTTAAAGGTCACCAACCTTAATAGATACTCAATGTACTTTTAACATAATTGATCTGTAACTTCATAATGGATATTATTTGTTCCAACTAATGTCCTGACTATATAGAGTTGTGTTATGTGGAAAACATCTGGAAATTCAGAGTTTAACATTTACATCTAATCCATATAATATTGTCCTTTTCATACCTACAAATTGATGGCTATTATGGAAAATATTTTGGAACCTTATGGAATTCTAAGAGTTAGCTTTTTCTTTATCTTTCTTTTAAAAACCCATGAATTGGATATTCATGTTTCAGTATCAGCTCAAAGCTAAATGAAAGCTGTTTTCCTCTTTCTCTCTCTCCTCATCTACACATGTGCACATTATGTTAGTGGTAAACATAAACTATTACTTCTTATTGATATTTCATTATTTTCTGTTTGTAGCATAAAAGGAAATACACTACTTAAAAATTTTTCAGATAAATTTATAGATATTAATATTGTCCTTTAGACTTTTTTTCAGTTTGGTTTAGATTTTAAATATTCTGTATACCAGTGTACACATTATAATTGTTTTATTTGCTTCACAAGAGATTATAATATTCTCAAAAAAAAAAGACCTTTCTGTTCTTTCTTGGCGTATTGTTGGGAAAACAGCATTATTAAGGTAGAAGTCCCCCACAACAAGATTGTTTTCTAAGATCGGTGAAAAAATGGGGGACTCCCTTTGTTAATTTCCCTGACTAGAATCTTTCTCTTTCTGGAGAGTGCTCCACCTGAACCCAGGTGTCTGGCTTTGTCTGAAAAGTGAACTTGTGCAAAACTCTCTGCAAGGCTAAATAACTCAGCACACAGGTACTGCTCTGACTGTCCACACGCATGATAATTAGGTGCTGTAGTAGAGCCAGTCAGCCCATCTCACTTGCTTGATGCTATGATTAGTTATCCCTTTCCACTCATACTTCCTAAAAGCCGCTATATCCTCTATCCCTGGATAATAAAGCAGACTCACTTCTCTGCCGTGGCTTTCAGAAGTTATTCTGTACATACACAAGGCAGTGCGAACCCTATTCTTTTTGTTTGTTTGTTTGCTTTTTGTTTTGTTTTGTCTTTGTTTTATTATTATTAATCATTCCATTTGTTTATATCTCAAATGATATCCCATTTCCCAGTTACCCCTCCATAAGCTCCCCATCCTACCACCTCCTTGTCCTCCAACCCCTTTGCCACTATGAATGTGTTCCCCTACCCACTCACCCTCTCCACCCCACCTTTCCGGCATCCCCCTTTACTGGGGCATCAAACCTCAACAGGACCAAGGGCCTCCGCTCCCACTGATGTCAGCCAAGGAAATTCTCTGCTACTTATGTATCTGTAGCCATGGATTCCTCCCTGTATACTCTCTGGTTGGTGATCTAGTCACTGGGAGCACTGGGTGGTCCAGCCACCTGATGTTGTTCTTCCTTGCCTGCTACATATCTTTATTTGATTTCCTGACCCTCTGTACCTGTCTCCTGTCCCCTGCAGTACCTGATACTGCCTCCATATTTCCTCCCACTCTTCTCTCCCACCCAGGTCTCCCCTCTCTCCACCTCCTGTGATATTCTAGTTCCCCCCTCAATGCAGGACTGAAGCATCCACACCCTGGTCTTCCTTCCTCTTAAGCTCCATATAGTCTTTGAGTTGTATCATTGACATTGTGAGTTTGGGGGCTAATATTCATTTATCAGTGAATACATGCCATGTGTGTTCTTTTGTGTCTGGATTACCTCACTCAGGATGATATTTTCTAGCCAAAACTTGTTCTTGCCTCTGCTTCTTTTGTCCTCTCAGGCAGGTGGGCCCACAGCCTTCCAGGAGAAAGGGAGGGTCCACAGGCGTATTATGTCACACATTGTGACATGTCATACTACGACACAAATAATAATCTTCATTGCTGGCTCCTGAACTGCTAGTATCTTTAAACTACTTACATATTAATTATATTTTATAGAAACTGACATAGACCATTCACATGAGTATAAGAATATATATATACACACACACACACAGTATTCTAAGTGGCCCTAAGGCGTTATCAGAGAGCTGCTGGAATCTGGGCTTTGTGAATTACGCCCTATCTTTTCAGCTGGCACCATTTGGTGAGTGCTGTTGTTGCTTGCCTTGCCAGTTACAAAACATCTGGAGTTCAGTCATTGTTGTCTTTAGACCAGAATGACCCTGGCATGTTTTTGTAATCTATACATTTTTAAATTATGGTTCAATTAAATGATTTACAACTGGCAGCAACTGTGAGGAAAGACTTAGACAAGTTTAATTTTTCCAAATAAAGGAACAATTATTTTCCAATACTAATGTTTGATCACCTACAAAAACGTGAACTGGCTTTTCCCTTGGGAGCTTGATTTCCCCTAAATCACAATAAGATAAAGCATTCAGACTTGTAAGGAAGAAAAGAATGAGATTGGCTTTCCTTTTAAGTCTCAGTGCATTAAATTCTCAAATAACTGAAAGTTCTTTCTGTTTATGAATTAAACAAAGTTTTCCTTTTAAGTCATTATGAATTAAAAGCCCAAAGAAACAATGACAACCCTAGTACAGAAATGTCATTGCTTACAGCTTTAGAAGATGGATGAGTGAGTTTAATAGCACTGCAGAATTCTGAGATAAGGTCCATGTAGACAGAGAATTATATAATCCTATTTTATTTCTCTGTGTCCTAGTTTCTGACCCATGTTCGAGTTGTAGTCTCTACCACTTGTGTAATCATATCAGGTACTTGACCATGAGAGAAGCTATTTTGCAAGTCCTAGCATCTTTCTGAAAATATTAAGTAATTATTAAATCAAACAAAAATTGAAGTGAATTACTAAATTTTAGCACAGACAAGATACGTGTCATATATTAAGATGATATATCTTGACTATAATACTTATAGTAATCAACTTTTTTAATTCTAAAGATACTTCATCAAATGATTACTGATGTAATGATTTATGACTTTTTTTTAAATTTTGGACTTTCTCAAGAAAGACCTAATGAATGATGAATATTGCCAACATGAAATATTAATAATATTCAAAGTTTCAATTTGTTTGTGATAGGGCATATTCTTATATTTAGATACTATGGATGCTAAAGGGACTAAACCACCAAAGAGTACACATGGAGGGATCCATGGCTCCAGATACACATGTAGCAGAGGGTGGCCTTATCCAGCATCAATGGGAAGAGAGGCCCTTGGTCCTCTGAAGGCTTGATGTCTCAGGGTAGGGAAATGCTAGGGTGGTGAGGCGAGGTGGGAGTGGGTAGTTGGGTGTGTTGAAGAATAACCTCAGAGAAGTAGGGGGAGGGAGAAAGGGGATAAGGTATTTTCAGAAGGGGAAACTGGGGAAGGGGATAACATTTGAAATGTAAATAAATAAAATATCTAATTAAAAAAGAAAAATCTAGAAATATGAATCAATGAATAGGATTTAAAAACATATTAGTCATTAAAAGTGACAGCAACGAGAAGCAAATTAATCCAAAAAGAGAAAATTAAAATAGGGAAATTCACTCAGAGAAGTCATTTCTCTTAGAAAAAAGAACACAGTTGCCTCAAATACAAAACGTACACTTCCAGGCACAAATTACATTAGCCCAGGCCAAAAGTTCAAGCCCATGCACATGACAAAGGGCAAATCACAATAATCAAAGAATTTTACCTATTAATCAAAATGAAAAACTGAAAAAAATACCATTTCCTGAATTCATAAATCAATTTTGTTCTAAATAGCAAAGTATCAGGCATATGTCACAAAAATAAATAAATTGGCTTAGTTCTGTAAGCATCTGTGAAAAGGAACATTTTAATTACAGTGGAAGACATCAAAGTCAAACAAACCTAATCACTATAAAATGCATCATATAATATTTATAAAGTTTAAGTGTCATAGTCTCAGATGTTAGTATTATACCATTCTACATAAAAATAAACAATTATGAAAATAATTGCCCTTAAGTCATGAGAATATAAGCAATAATAAAACTTTGAAAATTGATATTGATTTAATAAAAATTAAAATATAGAAAGTCAAGGGATGAAGTTTCAGAAAAATCTTATATCAGGTTATATTTCACATAGGGTGGCCAAATCAATGTCTCACACTTTTCTCCTTTTGATGTTTACTGATTTCCACTAAAAAGTGTAGGCTCTGTCTTCTTCTGAAGAATCAGCCTGTAACTTGTGACTTTCAATGATATTATAAATTGAATTTTTAGCTTACACATGTTTTCTTCTCCTGAAAAAATAATTAACTAGATAATTAAAAGAGATATTGGAAGTTTATACTCCAGTGTTTCAGAATGTATCCTCACTTGGAAACAGTGCCTTTATAGGTAGAAGAAAAATATAAGACTGAATTGAAATTTGGTGGGTAGCTTACCTCAGAATGAACAGTGCACATGCATACCAATGATTCCATGAAAATACAAGTATACATAAATGGAAAATACCATACTAATAAGAAAAATTGCACTTATCCTCCTACAAATGGAGAAATGCTGACTGCAAGTAATCCTAGTCTAGGAATAGACCAGTGAGCCTCACCAGACTGAAGAAACACTACCTGGCAAATGCCTTCATTTCAGACAGTTTTTACATTCTGACTATGAGAAAATTAATTTCCATTGTTATGAGCTACCTTGTTTGTGGGTCATTGCTATGATAACTCTGAGAAGGTAACAGAATTACATAACTTAAGGCAGAAATAACATCATGTTTTTTTTTTATTAGAACAGGATGATAATAGATGTACCTTCTGGATTTCTCCTTTGCAAAAAGACCTGATCTGAGTTATGTATTGACAGGAACTAAACTTCATTATTATCAGCAACAATATAGACATGGAGTGTTGGAGGAATAGATGCTGTCTGATCTACCTAACATCTCTATCACCTATCTATCTATCATCTATCTATCTATCTATCTATCTATCTATCTATCTATCTATCTATCTATCTATCTATCCATCCATCCACCCACCCACCCACCCACCCACCTACCTACCTACCTACTTACCTATCTTTTCTCTCTCTCTCTCTCTCTCTCTCTCTCTCTCTCTCTCTCCCTGATTGTCTATATGTCCATCTGTCTGACTGTTCATCTGTCTATATCTCTATTGTCATCAATCTCTCATCTATTTATCTACCTACCTACCTATAATATATATGCAATATATGGTACACTTGATTCCGCTATCTTTTCATACTACTATAACATTTAATTAGGATGCTATAGGATCTACATGAAGGACTATGTCTTCTTTATAAACTGTGTCATTTATGAATACTTTATATCAATCTGTATAATTACATTTAATCTATATTATAAAAATAAATACATTGATGTTTTGATAATATTGATTTTGGCAGGCCATTGCCATGGCATGCCATATTATATTTAGTCTTATACTTACTTCATGTATACTTTAAATTTTTCCCTGTAGAATTATACCACATCAGCTGTCAAAAGTTTTACTGGATATTTAAATTTGTGTGCTTTGATTAATGCATTATTTATAATATTTCTACATGTAATTATTGTATATATAAATAAAATTTAATGTCAATATAATTTTTTAGAAAAAACTTTCTGCATATACTTAAAATGACTTATTTAAATTTTGTTCACAAACACATTCTCTATGAATAATCAAATGATCTTTTTATTTATTTCAATTGTTAAGTGACTTGGGCTTCTCTCATAAAATTCAACGAAAGAATGATCAACAACTATGTCCTATATAAGAAGATATTTTATAGTATGTCCCTGAGTGTGAAGCCTCCTGCAAATATTAAACATTAGCAGATGTTTAGCCTAAAACAATTTAATTGATCTTTTAATCTTAATTTTCAAGATTTTATTCTCAAAGAATTTAAAATTTTAACACACCGTATCCTACCTCAAAAAAGACTGATCAGATCTTAGTGGAAGAAAATGTGCTTAATCTTTGAGACACTTGAAGCCCCAGGGAAGGGGTAGGCCTCATGAAGTAGGGATCACCCTCTCAGAATCAAGAATGAAGAGAAAAGGGATCAGGAACTGTGGGAGGGGGACTGAGAGGGGGTTAATGATGGGAGAAAAGGGATCAGGAACTGTGGGAGTGTGACTGAGAGGGAGTTAATGATGGGAGAAAAGGGATTCAGGAACTGTGAGGGGGGGACTGAGAGGGGATTAATGATGGGAATGTAAATAAATAAAATAATAAGAATTGAAAAAACAACAGAAAAAATGTTTCAATGAGTTTTCTTTCATTTTTTTTAACTTGGTAAATTCACAGTTTGAATATTAGACCACCAAAAAGATTTGAGGTAACTTTAGTCATTATTTTTATGATAAATTGGATTATAAATTTTTACATTAAAATTATTGATTATGTATTCATATTATAATTTCATCTTTGTTTTATTTTCTCTAGTTTCTGTGTTTGGAGAATGGAAAAGTCATCACTTTTAAAACATATATTTTATTTTATTTATTTTTCTGGTATAATTGAACAGCAAGGCACATGTCTATGTAGCTTATGTTCTGGGTAAACCAGAAGGAAACTGTCATATACATACTTATATACTCTCTGTTAAGCTGATTTGTAGTCATTTATAATAAAACTCCTTTTTGTTTATGGATTTATTTATTTATATCCATATCACACTCCTCTCCAGTCCTTCCTCTCCTTCCAGTACCACCCTTACAAACCTATCCTTCTACTACCCCTTTTCTAAGGTGAAGAAGCCTCCTTGAGTACCACCCCACCCTGGCACATCTAGGCACATTAGGACTGAACACATCTTCTCCCACTGATACACAATCAGGCAGACCAGTTAAGGGAAGGAGATCCAGTGGAAGGCATCATAGTCAGAGACAGCCTCTGCTCCAATTGTTAGGGGACCCACATGAAGACAAAGATGTATACTTGCCTCATATACGTGGAGGGCCTAAGTCCAGTCCATGTGTGTATTTTGGTTGGTGGTTCAGTTTCTGTAAGCCTTCATGGGCCCTGGTTATTTGACTGTCTTCTTGTGGTGTACTTAACCCTTTTGTTCACTCAATTCTTTTACCTACTCTTCCACAAGACTCCCCAAGCACAGCCTGATATTGGGCTGTGAGTCTCTGTTTCTGTTCCATCAGCTGCTTCATGATACCCTTGTGGAGACAGTTATGCTAGTTCACTCTGCAGGCATAGCAGAGTATCATTGATATGTCAGAGGTTAGCTCCTTTCCATGGGATGTGTCTTATTGTTGACACATTGCTTGGCTGTTCCCTTAAACTCTATCTTTATCCCTGTACATCTTGTAATCAGGTCAAATTTTGGGTTTAAAGTTTTCACTCCACCAGAAGTTCTACCTGGTGACAGGAAGTCATCACTGCAGTCTCCAGCTGATAAGAGTCTCAGCTTGAGTCAATCTTATAGAATCCATGGAACCTAACCCATGTCTCTAGCTATTCCAAGAGATGCCCCACCATCAATTGCTATTCTCATTTCCAGCCCTTTCCCTTACCCTCTCTCTCCACACCGATCCTATCCTTGTTCACCTTCATATTCCCTCTTTTCCCCAGTTCCCTCCATTTATCCACCTCTAATGACTACTTTGTTTCCCCTTCTGAGTGATATTCAGGCATCCTTCCTTAGATCTTCCTTATTTCTTAGTTTCTTTAGGTCTGTTCATTGTAGCATAGTCATTCTGTATTTTATGGCTAATTTCTACTTATAAGTTAGTACATAGCATGCATGCATTTCTCAGTTTGAGTTACCTAACTCTCAGGATACAATTTTCTAATTTCATCTATTTTCCTGTAAAATTCATGATGTCTTTGTTTTTAATGGCAGAATGGTATGCCACTGTGTAGATGTCTGTTTATTCCCCTGATGACTACAGATGTTGACCTTTTGTTTAAGTGTTTCTTGGCTATTAGAGACTTCTCTCTTGATAGATTTTTATTTAGATCTGTAACACATTTTTTAGTTGGGTTATTTGGTTTATTGGTGTCTAATATCTTCAGTTCTTTACATATAATGGACATTAGCTCTTTGTCCAATGTGGGGTTGGTGAAGATCTTTTCTATTCTGTAGGCTGCCATTTTCCATTTGATGGTATTTTTAGCCCTGCAGAAGTTTTTCAGTTTCATGAGGCCCCACTTACTAATTGTTGATCTCAGTGCCTAAGCTATTGGATTTTGTTCAGGAATTTGTCTTCTGTACAAATATTTTCAAGGCACGTCTCTACTTTGTTTTCTATTAGATTTAGTGTGTCTAGTTTTATATTAAGGTCTGTGATACACTCGGACTTGAATTTTGTGCAGGGTGATGAATATACGTCTATATGCATTCTTCTATAAATCCCAGGTCCCAATGAGAAACTTTCTTTTAAAATGGTGCCCAGCAGTGGCCTTTAGCGTTTATATACATACACACCCAAGTGCATGCTCATTAGCAAATGCGACCTACACATTTATTCTCTCCTCCATAATTATTTCATATAAGATTGTGTCAGAAGACAAGTTTCAAAATATCGATGCTCATATGCATGAAAATTATCCAGGAGTTCATATGATTAACAATATTCAATATTTGAATATTTTAGTATTTGAGGGAATAAAATATTTTGTATATTACAAGAAACAGAAATTGTACTTGCTTTAGGCAAAGTTTAAAAAAATCAAAAACTCTTAGAAATTAAAAAGAAATTCAGTTTGCAAAATAAAGGAATGTCCTATAAGTATGGAATAATATCTGAAGAGAGCAATGTGGTAAATAAGTAGAGTTTATCCATAATGTGTGCTATTCCCTGAATAAATTAATAACACAGAAGACTATGCCTCTGTATTTGGGAGAGAGACTAATACTAAGAGCATATGCAGTACTTGGAAGGTTATCTGTTTTGAGATGAGAAAGAGTAACACAGCAGAGTGCACTGCTTAATGAGAATCAGGAAAGGATTGTGAACCACAAAACATTTGTGACTCTTTTGTATTTTTTTCTTTCCTTCTTATTTATTCACTTTTATCCCAGCTGCTGTTCCCGTTTTCCAGAGTTCCTTCCCCATGCCTCTCCCCTTTTCCTCTGAGAGAATGGAGGCCCCCTTAGGTATTCTCCCAACACTGGCACAACAAGTATCTTCTGTGTTAGGGGGAATTATTTCTACAGACAGGCAACAACTTTAGGGATAATTCTGCTCCAGTTGTTCTGGATCTACATGAAGACTGAGCTGCACATCTGGTGTGTGTGTGTGTGTGTGTGTGTGTGTGTGTGTGTGTGTGTGTGTGTGGTGGGGTGTGGTGGGGGCTAGGTCTAACCTGTGTACGTTCTTTGTTTGGTGGTTCAGTCTTTCAGAGCTCCCAATGATCCAGGTTAGTTGACTCTGTTAGTCTTTCTTTGGAATTCCTATCTCCTTCAAGGTCTTCAATCCTTTTTCCCCATCTGTCTCAGTCGGCTGCTGGATGGTGCCTCTCATAGAACAGCCATGCTAGAGTCCTGTTTGTAAACATAACAGAGTATCTTTAACAGTGTCAGGGATTGGTGCTTGCCCATGGGATGGGTCTCTAGTTGAAAAAATTATTGCTTGGGCATTCCCTAAATCTCTGCTCCAGCTCCTGTCTCTGCATTTCCAGAAGGCAGGATAAATTTGGTTGGGTTGAAAGTTTTGTGGGTGGGTTGGTGTCCATATAGCTCTACTGGGGGTTCTATCCGGTCTCTTGAGGTTGCATGTCCCCACTCTTAGGCTTGTTGTCTAAGGATACCTGCTTTTACTTCTGGGATCGTCCCCCATCCCAGATCTCTCCTGCTTCCTAGAGTTTCCCCTATAAAAGCCCTTACCTTGCCAGCTGAAGATTTCCATTCATTCTCAGTTACTCCACACCTCACCACCCTTCACTCAGTCAGGTTGGGCTGGGCCAATGAGAGAGGCCGACTAGTCACTGAGGAGTACAACGCAGTTTCAGGCCGCATTTTTGGAGAGTAGACCTCTCCACAAGTGTTACAGCTTTTAGAACAAAAGGCTCAGATGATGGAGTAGTTCTTGCACACGTTTAAATCCCTGGATAGGATATATATACAATTTTGGGGGTGATTCAAGGTTCGACAGCCGGTACTTCTCATTGATTTGGGCTGAGAGCTTGCATGTAAGAAGGCTTGGTGCTGCTAATATGTGACCAATATCACACACCTCTCTTGCAGGGGACCATGGGGGGTGTGTGTGTGTGTGACTGAAACAGGAGCCGGGGCCCAGGAGGCATGGTCGAAAACCTTTCTTCCCATGCAGGCGGAAATTTCCACCCACTCGGTCTCCCAGTTTCAGACCTCTTGCTTGACAATATCTTAAAGGAGAGACTCATTAGCAGGAAAATAAAGTGGAACAGAAAATTTCAGATATAAAGTCAATATTGAGATTGGTAAAAAGCATCCAGGGGAAACATTCAGGAAATCTGAGACATTATTAAAAGATGAGATATATGAATAATCAGGATAGAATGAAGAGAAGAAACTTAGGTAAAAAAAAAAATCACATACTACTTTTAACAAAATTATAGAAGAGCATTTTCCTAACCTAAAGAAGCAGGTGTGCATCAAGTTACAAGAAGTATACAGAACATTTAATAGACACACAATAATCAAAACACTAAATGTACAAAACAAAGAAAGAATATTAAAATGTGCAAACCAAAAAGACCAACTAAAATATAGAGTTAGACATACTAGAATAAAATCTGACCTTTCAGTGGAGACTCAAAATGCCTGAAGGGCCTGGACAGATATTCTCTAAACTCAAAGAGACCACAAATACCATTTGAGACTAATATGCTCTAACTGTTTCAATCACAAAAGATTGAGAAAGGAAGAATCTTCACAAGAAAACCAATTTAAGCAGTATCCATCTACAAATCCATCTATAGAAGAAGCTAGAAGAAAACCTTCAACCTGAAGATGTTAACCACATTCAAGAAAACAATAACATCATACAAACAAATAAAAAAAAATGGTGAGAAAATTCAAAACTATAGAACACCAACAAATAACATGTCTTAACAAAAACTTATCATAAGTCTCACTATCATTAGGTTTTGCTCCCAGTAATGACATACATACTAACATACTGGATTATAAAACATTATTCATCATTCTGTTGAATAAAAAAGCATAACTTAACATCAAATAGACATCACTTGAGGGTAAAAGGATGGAAAACGATGCCAAGCAAATGGAGACGAGAAGCAAACTGTTGTAGCAATTTTAATATCTGACAAAATGGATTTCAAAACAAGCCTAATCAGAAGAGATAAGGAAGGACACTACATATTCATCAAAGGATAAATCAACTAAGAAGATTTTGCAAGATATGTTAACCTTAGCTGTTAATCTTTGATGAACATGCTACAATCTGTATAACCACAGAGATTAAGTGGTGGGTCAGGGAGTTGTGGAGAAACTGATCTATCTAGGAGAGGGAAATAATGGATATTTATAAATGAATGAATGAATGAATGAATGAGGTAGGAACTGGAAAGGTAGTATCAAATATGGAGGAGGAAGAAAGATGAGAGCAAGTAGGAAAATACTGGGAAGAACAGCTAAAACTGAGGGCTATTTGAGACCTAGTATGGAAATCTAATATTATATATCAAGTAGTTCTAAATAAAATTGCCAAACCAGGGGAGACAGAGTTACAACTGGACATCTCAACACCAAATGAAGCTTCCAGTCCTTGAAAGTGTTATATTTAATCCATTTGTTGGTCAAATGGGCACATAGGAGCTTCCCCTCCAAACTCCAGGGTATAAGCATCTCTCCAAAAAACTGATATGAGACCTTAATTGTGGAATATAACACATATACAATTAATTGAACATGAAGAGGTCTAACTAGCACCATTACCCTTATGGACTAATATTCATGGTACTGTGTGGTACTCTTCAAGCTACTAAAGAGAAATATAAGTGGGAACCCAGCTACAAATGTTTCAATCTACAATGATTACCTACTAAAGATATGCTAGTATAATAAAAGCACCAAGTTGTGTGAGTAACGCTATTAGTCAGGGTTTTCTAAAGTAATAGAATTTACAGAATGACTATCTCTACTTAGAAAGGAGTTATTAGAATGGCAGGCTGACAGGCTGGTTGTCACTGCTCTAGAAGTTCTAGGGCTTGGAATAATGGAACAAATAATGAAGTGGACTCATGCAACTGTCAACCATTTTCAGAACCTTTGGCAATTAACACTTTGAAGGTAAAGAGGATACAACATGAGTAAAGTATACAATCACAAGGTCAAGCTGCATGTGGTACACAGCTACAAGTGACAGACACACCATATGCTCCCAATCCTATTTTTCCCTCTAGAGGCATATAAGCAAATGGTAATATCCAGTTGTAATTAATAATCTGAAGTAAACTTACTCCTAACTGCTATACCTAGGAGGAGCACCAAAACATGTTCCAGAAACAATTCCTAGTTTTTGAAGAAACTGAAGTCACAAGAATCTTCTCTTGGCTGCTTGGAGTTTTCTCAGAAGTCCTCAGAAACCTGCTTAAATGACTCCATTTGTGGACTATGTTCCAATAGCAGTAGTCCATCTAATCCAAAAATGGCTGCCTCTGAATGGGAGGTACAAGAATCCAGTAGTTTTTCATCCATAAACATAAATGTCTTCAGAATAATCTGGAACCCTTAAGCAGTAGGCTCTTTTGTCAGTGAAGGAATGGGCTTGTTAAAAAAACAAAACAAAACAAAAAACAAAAAAACAAAACAACAAAACAAGAACAACAAAAAAAAAAAACAAACAGGCAAAGAGAAAGAAGCTTCCCCCTCCATGCCCTTTATGTTGGATGTCAACAGAAGGGGTGGCTCAGATTAGAGATTTGTCTTCCTCCTTCAAAGGATCTGGATTGAAGGTAGGTCTGTTCATCTCAAAGCATATCTTCTAACTTCAAATGATTCAATTGAGCAAAACCACTCAGAGTTGGGAATTTTTGGATTTCTTCTCTAAATGTAGACAAGTTGACTGTGTAGAGGCATCACAGTAACCAAACAATATCTGATTGGATTTAAGGATTAATCTATGAGAGAAAAGCCTACCATAGACATTGTTAGGATAGCCTAGGACTGAAGAAGAGATATGCCAGTGACTTAGGTAAGAATTAAATATTACCATTCTATTGAAAGAAAGTAGCTAAAAATGACTGCTTACAACCTTTTGCTGCATTCATACATCACTGCCTTGTTCAGTCATACTCAAAGACATTTCCTCCTGTGGTAGATGGGAACAAATAGATTGACAAAAGCCAGACAATGTGCCTTGGAATAGTCAGTCTTAAATGGGATGTGTCCATTGAATCCTTCCCCTTAGGACTCAGGAAATATGCGAGAAGGAAAGGTGGAAAGACTATAAGAGCCAGAGGGGATAGATGACACCAAAATAAAAATAAAAATAAAAAAAAAGGCCTTCTAAACACAGCAACATGGACCCATATGCATCCAAAGAGACTGGTTGCATAAACAGGACCTGCATGGTGTGCACTGACTGGGGTCTAAGCACTGAAAAAAAAAGTGGTCAAAAACTTCCATCTCTAACGTGTAACTGATCTCCATTTTATAATAATTCATAAATGAAAACTTAATTTTTTTCAATGTAGTCTCACTGGGGATATAAACCACTTTTAGTAGCAGTCCCCATACTAGAAGGCCAACAGAGAAATAACTCAACTATGGGGTTTTTTGTTTATTTGTTTTGTTTTTAAGTTTTGTTCCTTCCTTCCTTCCTTCCTTCCTTCCTTCCTTCCTTCCTTCCTTTCTTTCTTTCTTTCTTTCTTCTTTTCTTTCTTTGGTTTTTTGAGACAGGGTTTCTCTGTATAACCCTGGCTGCCCTGGAACTCACTCTGTAGACCAGGCTGACCTCAAACTCAGAAATCTGCCTGCCTCTACCTCCCAAGTGCTAGGATTAAACACATGCACCACTACTGCCTAGCTTATTCATATTTTAATTATTAAAATTTTATTCCTGTTTTTACCTTACATGTCTTTTGTATATACATTATGGCTTCCTGTTTTGTGGTTTTATGGGATTTCTTTTGTGTTCAAATGTTTGTGCCTCTACATCCATATGTGTTTCTTATGCTTTTTCTTTGGCTCTATTTCCTTCTGTTTGTTTGTTTCATCCTATTCTAATTTACTTTTTCTATTTATTATATGTCATTATTATTTAGATACTGTTTTTGAATGAGAGATAGAATGGAAGCAGACTAGGTTAAGAGGAAAGGTGGGAAGGATATTGGGGTTGTGGGAGGGGAACTGTAACAAGAAACCTGGAAAATAAAACAAATCACGTTAGTGGTTACCTTTGTCTGGCATAAGAATAAGAGCATTCAATGTTCTCTATAAGATGGTGTCACAAAAATCTTGACTGATCATTTTTTTATGTAGTAATTTCATCTGTAAATTTTCAAAATATTCTTGTGTTTTGTACTTTTGTAAATTTCCAAGAAAACTTTGATATATTATTAGATTAGTTATTCCTCCTTCGAAAGCCCACAGGCAAGTACTCCATCAATGCTAAAGACTTGTTAGACCCTATAGATTTGTTCTCTAGAATATCAAGGCTATAAATTCTTTGCACTTTTACCCACCGAGTGATTCAACTCTATAATTATTACCCAAGCATAGCTCAGAAGCAACTCTAATGAACTAGAAAACGCCATCTTTTCTGTTAATAATGCAAAAGAAAGCCTTTGAGATTTTTTCCTTAAAGACATTCTTTCATTCTCGTAAATAGAAAGCAATTCTATCTTGACATTGATGCTTTTTAATTCTTATGCTAAATAATTCTCAGTGTCATGTTTTATGAACTTTCCTACATATAATTTTTAAAATTATCCTGAATCACGTATACACATAGAGAATTTCTTTAATTTTATTTTTGAGATTATAATATAATTAGAACATTTCTCCCTTTCCTCTCTTCCCTATACACCCTCCCAAGTACCCCTACTAAAGGAGACTACTAAGAAGACTTTCCATGTCTCCTCCAAATGCAAGACTGTTTTTGCATTAATTGTTACTGCATGCAATAAATTTAAGACATGCACATATAGTATGTGTATATAGATGTAATATATAGATATATGCTGTGTATATTATGATATATATGTAGATAAACATGTATACATATGTTTTTCATATGTAAAAAAACTCATTTTATATAATGTTAGCTGTATGTATGTTTTCAGGACTAAAACCAGTCAATCATAATTTAGAGTTGTGGAACCCAGTCCCAGTAGATACATTTACAAAGCAGCCCCATATCTAAGGCTGAGGTAACACTGTAGAGGAGGACAGAAATATATTAAGGTCCAGAAAATTAGGAAATTTTCATTGAGATTGTATCTCTTAATATCAGAAGCAGGATACACATTTACAATTTCACCAGTTTAATTTTCCAAAAGTAAGCTGAAGAAGGATGGCACCAGTGACTATGCCAAAATGGATGGAAAAGACCCCAGGAGGCCTCACCAATACACACAAAACATTAGGCACTGAACAAAGTGGGAAGCAGGAAAGTTAGTAGTACCCATGGAAAAATACCCCAATTGATTGTCCAATGTTAATTTGTCAATCCTGAAAACATTTATGGAGAACTGTAAAATATACTTATTGCTGTTCAACATTTGTACTGTAATGGATTTATTTACATTATTTTTGTAAATTAATGAAGATTTTATTAAATTATCCAATTGTCATTTTATTAGACATCTACATTGTAATCTTGGCATTAATATGCTTGATAAAATAATAAGAGAAAATTTTGAATGTAACATTTATACAATGGAGTATTACTCAACTGTCAAAAACAATGAAATCAGTGGATCATGGACTTCAGCATAAAACCAGATACACTGAAACTAGTAGAAAAGAAAATAGGAAAAAGCCTCAAATACATGGGCACAGAGTAAAAGTTCCTGAACAGAACACCAATGGTTTATGTTATAAGATCAAGAACTGACAAATGGAACCTCATGAAATTGCAAAGCCTCTGTAAGGCAAAGGACACTATCAATAGGACAAGACAGCAACCAACAGATTGAGAAAAGATTTTTACTGACCCTACATCCAATAGAGGGCTAATATCCACTATATACAAAGAACTCAAGAAATTAGACTCCAGAAAACCAAATAACCCTACTAAAAATGAGGTACAGGGCTAAACAAAGCGTTCTCAACTGAGGAAACTCAAATGAACAAGAAACACCTAAAGAAATGTTCAACATCCCTAGTCATCAGGGAAATATAAATCAAAACAACTCTGAGATTCCACCTCACACCAGTCAGAATGGCTCAGATCAAAAACTCAGGTGACACTAGATGCTGTCAAGGATGTGGAGAAAGAGGAACACTCTTCCATTGTTGGTGGGATTTCAAGGTTGTACAACCATTGTGGAAATCAGTCTGGCAGTTCCTCAGAAAATTACACAAACTATTACCTGAGGACCCAGCTATTCCACTCCTGGGCAAATACCCAAAAAATTCTCCAACATACAGCAAGGACATATGGTCCACTATAGCAGCCTTATTTATAATAACCAGAAACTGAAAAGAACCCAGATGTCCTTCACCAGAGGAATGGATACAGAAAATGTGGTACATTTACACAATGGTGTACTACTAAGCCATTAAAAACAATGTATTCATGAACTTCTTAGGCAAATGAACAGAACTAGAAAATATTATCCTATGTGAGGTAACCCAATCACAAAAGAACATACATGGTATGAACTCAATGATAAGTGGATATTAGCTCAAAAGCTTGGAATACCCAAGATACAATTCACAGACCACATGAAGCTCAAGAAGAAGGAAAACCACAGTGTGGATACTTTGGTACTTCTTACAAGAGGGATCAAAATACCCATGGGAGGATGTAAAGAGAGAAACTGTGGAGCAGAGGCTGAATGAAAGGCCATCCAAAGACTGCTTCACCTGGGGATCCATTCCATATTCAGTCACCAAACCCAGGCACTATTGTCGATGCTAAGAAGTACATGCTGGCAGGAGCCTGATATAGCTGTCTCCTGAGAGGTTCTGCCAGAGCCTGACATATACAAAGGTGGATGTTCACAGCCAACCATTGAACTGATCATGGGGTCCCTAATGGAGAAGCTAGAGAAAGGACTGAAGGAGCTGAAGCGGTTTGCAACCCCATAAGAAGAAATACAATATTCACCAACCAGAGCTCCCAGGGTCTAAACCAACAACCAAGGTGTACACATAGAGGGACACATGGCTCCATACTCATATGTAGCAGAGGATGCACTTTTCAGGCATCAATGGGAGAAGAGGTCCTTGGTTCTGTGAAGGCTCAATGTCCCAGTGTAGGGGAATAGAAAGTTGGGGAGGCAGAAGTGGGTGGGTGGTTGGGGGTACAACCTCATAAAAGCAGAAGGATGGGGGATGGGATAGTGGATTTTGGAGGAAGGGGAATCAAGAAAGGGGATGACATTTGAAACATAAATAAATAAATTATCCAATAAAAAATGAAATGAAATTTGCTGGCAAATGATGGAACTAGAAAAGACAATTTTCAATGATGTAGCACAGATGCAAAAAGACAAACATGGTATGTACTTACTTCTCAGTTGATATTAGCCAAAAATAAAGAAACCAGGGACCCAAGGAAGCTAATTAACAAGAATGGCTCAATGAGGATGAATAAATCTCATTGTGAAGTGGAAATAGAATAACAATCATGGGGGAAAGGAAGACAGGAGGGGCCTGGAGCAGAGGCATAAGGATAAGAATAGAAGGGAACAGGAGGGATTAGGTAGGGGGAGGACAGAGGGAGAGATTCTGGGAGTTTCTAGGACATCTGGTGCATCTCTAAGACAAGCCCAAAACCTAGTGCAATTAAAACTCTGAGCGTTACATAGCCAAGATTTCTAGTAATGAGGAATCCAAAGCCTAAACTGGCTATCTCCTGTAACCAGATAAGATTTCTAGCAGATTGGAACACAAAAAGTAGCCATAAAACCTTCAGTCTAAAAATCTGTCCTGCTTAAAGGATGTGCTCTGGTTAATAAAGCACAGAAATTGTGGGGGTGGCCAACCCATAACTGGTGCAGCTTGAGGTCCATGCCATGAGAAAGAACCTACTCATGACACTGCCTAGAGGGTCAGGACCCAGAGGCTGGATAGCTCAGATACTTAGGATACAAAGAAACATGTGGCAAAATAAAATAAAATATACAGATGAAAACCAAGTCAATGAAATGATTACTAATGATATTCTGCTATATTCATTAGTTGGTTTCTAACCCAATTGTCATCAGAGAAGTTTTACATAGCAACTGATGGAAGCAGATGCAGAGACCCACAGTCAAACATTAGGCAGAACATGGGCAATCCTGCTGAAGAGAGGGAGGAAGGAGTGTAGGAGCCAGAGGCATCAAGGACTCTGCAAGAAACCCACAGAATCACCTAACCTATGATTATAGGGGATCACAGAGATTGATCAGCCAACAAGGGAATCTGTATGGGACTGACCTAGACCCTTTACACGTATGTTACAGTTCTGTATCTTTGTCTTCTTGTGGGGCATCTAACAGTGGGAATAGGGACTGTCTCTGACTCTCTTGCCTACTTTGACTCTTGACTCTTTCATCCTATTGGGTTGCCTTGTTCAGTCATAATAGGAGAGGTGGTGTCTAGCCTTATTGCAACTTGATATCCTATATCTGTTTGATATCCATTGAAGGCCTGTTCATCTTTTTGAAGAGAAATGATGAAGGAATGGATTAGGGAGGGGAAGAGAAGAAAGACTGGGAGGAGCAGAGGAGAAACTGTAGCCATGATTAAAAAAAAAAAAAAATCTGGTGTTGTAGCATGTGCTTGTAATCCAGTGCTGGTTTCACATAGACAAGTGGATATCTGGATTTATGATCTCTAGCTCAATATTTGATCTCTAAATTCATTGAGAGATACATATCAGAAAACAAGTTCAAAGTGTCTGGGGAATTTCTACCTCTGGCCTGCTCACACAAAAATATACATGAACAATTGTGTACATACAGGCACATGCACATCACATCTGTATATATGTATGTATACATCCAAATACATACCACCCTCATACATATTTGTGTAAATACCTGTATGCATGCTACATGTACACAGATACATAAGTAAGTGGAAATGTAAAAAAAAAAACATCCAAAGATAACCCAAAGTACAGGAAGCAAATAATTTTCAATCTCATCATTAATATACTGTTTAAACATCAAGTGAGGAAGTAAAGAATATGAATTTTACTTTATTTGCAAACAAGTGTTAGCATGTTTTCATTTCAGCTTCATGAAGTGGAAAGTCGTTGGTCCTTTGGGTAAGACACAAAGCTTATTAGTCTAAACAAAAGGATTCATAAGGGTAGTATTTTGTGTCAGTTTTCATTGCGTTGGCAAGGAGATGGTTCCAAGGGGCAAAGGGAGGAGGAACATGGGCATTCAGCGAGAACTGGTTACAGGAGAGAGGTTGTGATTTAAGGTATCCTGAACTGGAAGAGACTTTCCAGAAAAATCTGTCCAACCTGTCCTGTTAAGACAGGTTTTTTTTCTCCTTGAACGTAAGGAAATGCTTCATAGATAAGGAGAGACGTCCCTTGATTTATAAAACCTAGAGGTCCTAAGAAAAGGCATCTTTAAACTCCAGGGGTGGGGTGCCATCACTGTTAATTGCACCACCCAAAGATGTACCTGCCTTCACTCGGAAGGAGATTGCTTCTCTTCTCTGTATCTTAAGGTATCTGTAAAAGCACTGTTTAAAGGACAGCTTTAAAGCAGAAGAGACAGAATGTCTGGGTTTATAGAGATAGCAGAACTAATGGAAGGTTGCCTTTCAGAGCAAATGAAGGTAACGACTGAGCATTTGTACCATTAAAATCATTTTATCTCCAGAAACACACAGACAGACCGACTAACAGAAAGACAGACAGATAGACACACACACACGTAAACACACAAAAACACACTGAATTCCAAACACACAGGTACCCACTATTGGTGTGCACTTAGAATTTTTGTGCATTTTATATTTGGAAATTATAGCAAATTATTCTCAAAGGAGGTTTAAAACATGAAAAAATATTGATATGATTCATATGATTTGATTCAGTAGGCTCACATAAATCCAGTACAAAATAGCAAGATGCTTATAGTTTTGTAAATCATACTGTGCAACTGTTTTCTCTTTTTATGTAAAAGTTCAAACATTTTATATAAAATAAGAATAATGGCTAAATACATTTTTAACAACAGTACAATAGAAAACATGAAGAAGCATTGCCTAGAGAACAGATTTTAAGACAGTGTTAGTTTAAAACTTGTTTCTTGTAAAACCGGAAAATTCATTGATATAGATATGCATGAAGATATACAGATTTAAACACATAAAGACAAATGCTGGTATAAAATTAGAGTAATGAGAAGAAGAAAAGTTATCAAAAGATTATACTCTTTTTCAGGTAAATCTTGATAATCTCCAATTCTGGGATTTGAGCTGGCTGCCTGATTTTTCATTTTTATTTGAGATAGAGTCTCACTAACTTGTCCCACTGGACTTGAATTTATGACTTTTCACTCTCAGCCTCCAAACTAAGTGTGATTCCAGACATCCTAGGTGATGCTAGGGTATTATGTTTTAATGATTAATTTTTTGTAATCATCATGTAATTATATGATTTGTTCACCTTTCTCTCCCCTCTAATTGTTCCCATAATCCTTCCCCTTGCTCTGACTTAATTGTATTGTCTCTTTTTAAACATTGTCTCAAATGCACACACACACACACACACACACACACACATACACAGAGAGAGAGAGAGAAAGAAATGCATATAGACATGTGACACATATGTGCATACACACAAAGAGATATTTTATATACAAATAAAATATTCTCAAAGAATATAAATTTAAAAACATTATATTTTAACCTGAAAACTTTCTGTTTTCTTTGCCTTTTATTTCTCAGACTTGTTATGTTTTCAAACACTGCAATGCATGATTTAATAATTAGTTTTATACTTGCAAGTTAATTTTATTCATGGTTTATTGATCAGAATATTAGAAAACATCTGTTGATAGTAGCAGAAATATTTATCTTCAGTAACCAACAACAACTTTCTCTGGTCAAACCAATGAACTTCTCTGTATATTTATTTATCTCTCCAGTCACAACTCCCATTACATGAGTTTTGTCATTTGATTGAATAATGCTTTCCATAGACTCATAGGCTTAAGCACTCATTTGAGAAGCTTGTAGAACTTATAGATAATGAAGCCTCAATGCTGAAAGCAGGTAATGGGGTCTTAGAGTCCAGCCTCATTTATAGCTGGTCTCTGCTTCCTGACTTCTGATGCAATGTGACAAGCTGTACCCCTATTCCTGCTGTCAGGCTAAACTTGTCATAATGGGATGATCCCCATCAAAAGGTAAGATAGAACAAGCTCATCCTCCCATTTATTCTAGTTCCAGGACTGTAACTAGTACAATGAACCATTTTCTGTCCTCAGGAGGGAAATTTGAGAGTATAACTCTGGGTTTCTGTGCTAATATTAAGTGGAGACACTTGAACCCATTCTCTACATATTAATTATGAAGTACTTGGATTTCTGTCCAAGTGCATACCATTCAACTAAATAGAGTATTTTATTTTAAAACATAACAAAATTGTAGAAGTTATTTCTATCTACTATCTTCACTGATGTAATTTTATATTAGAAAAATTTTATGGTCTTTTGAGAAAGCAAACATTAAGAAGCAAAACTTTTAGCCATTTAAGAACCTGTTGATATAAGAAGAATATTTGAGCTGTTATCTTAAATTATGTTTTCTCCCCCATTACTTGTGAAATGCAATAATCTCAATCACTAATGCCACCACACTTGTTCTGCCATTCTCAACACCCACATGAATTAGATTCATTCTCAAAGTAGCTTCCTATCTATTTTACCACTCTTCTGCTTTCTTTGGCACATCCTCAGATGACATCCTTCTAAAATATCACCACTCATTTACTACTAAAGCATTAATCAGCAGTCCTAATATACAGAATAGAAAACTTCACATAGTTTCATAAATGTAGTTTCTACATTGTATGGATTACACTTCACATAATCTTCTGTCAAGTTCTGCTTGGCCATGTGTAAGAGACGGCATGACATGGTTCCTGCCCCTGTAACAGAGACAGCAGGACGTGGGCCCTCAGGAGTGTTAATGGTTTCTGTGGGCAAAAGGCTTGTTTGTATAATATACATATTTTCACTTTTCAAAGAATGTCCTCTATGCCAAGGTTAATGACTCCATGAAAATCAGAGACAGCAGAAGTCCAGGAGGTGAGGATGTGTCTATGTCTCAGAAAAAAATGGTAGAATGCAGTGACCTTCAAAACAGCCATTATGGTTGTGGGAAAGAACACTGAAAACATGAGTCAAAATATATAATTTCTTAATTATATAAAATGTAAGGATGCAATATGAATTGTATAAAGAGCTTCACAGATCTAAAGGTACAGATCTGTGAGCCAGCCTGTCAGAAAGTTATTAAGGAAAGGCATAAAGAGATGTAGGGAGTGGTGATCACAAGGCAAGATCCCAACCAGATAAACTTTTTGTTCATGCTTACAAAAGCAGGTGGATTCCTGAGTTCAGCATAAGCCTGGGACAGAACTAATTTAGGTCCAGGCACTGTCAGCATGGCAATTTCAGGCCAGGGTCCCACCCAACTGTCTTACTATCTATGCTTGGGATTACTGTTTCTTGTCTAAGAATCAAGGGGATGGGGCCATGAAGTGCTGATTCTTGGAATAATCAAAGGGATCTGGAGTAAAGACTGAATTAATATGTAAACTAAAAAAACAAAACAAAACAAAAACAAAAAACTGGCCCTTTGTTCTGCAAGAGATGAGCTATACAGAGAGTTTTAGAACAGCATGAGAAAGCTGTCTCAAGCAGAGCAGAATACAAGAGCAATCTGGAAAGCTGTCGAGAGCATAGGCTGTCAGTTTGTAACCCACAATTTGACTTTGACTTATTTGTTTGCTGGTCTCAAACACCCCTTCTCTCAGTAACCCCTCTCCAAGCTGAGATTGTTCCTTTGCATCTTTTTACTCTAGTCACACATGTTTCTTAAACTGGTTCTTTTATCTACAACTCAGACACAGTACATTGCATTCCCTGTGACATTACATGTACTTCGGAACTGGATTGTGAATGAAGTGATTTCAAATCTATTGGTGAAAAGACCTTATCTGAACTACTTTACTGCTTAATTCTTGCTTTTGATCTTCTAGATTCTTTTTCAAGCCTTCTCAATTCCCTCCACATAACAATTAAATAGTTTATTCCTTCTTGCTGAAGCAAAGGTTCCAAGACTAGTTTATTGTTCCTTGGCTAATATATGTTTTTATTAGCATCTATAACAAGTGTACCACTTTCTAGTAATGCCATTGGTTACTTAATGAGACCCCAGATGGAAGACTGTCAACTCTATGTGTGCCATGTCTTAACTATAAATATCAATGTTGTGTATCATGATGAGAATCTGTAACACATTACTGTCCATTAACCAGATTTTCCATATATAAAAATATACTCAAAGAGTTTTCCTAATTACCAGAACCAGTGTAGTAGATATCTTCAGTGTTTCTTTATCTTCACTTTCTTTTCTTTTATTAGATATTTTTTTTTATTTATATTTCAAATGTTATCCTCTTTCCCAGTTTTTCCTCTGGACATTCCCTATCCCATAAGTATTTCTTACTGGAGTTTTTTGTTTGTTTGTTTGTTTGTTTTTTATTTTCATGACAGGAAAATCTTCTGTCACTTTCTTTATTTGTAGACTGTATACTATTTTGCTTCTTCTATTTACATTTAGTAGTCACTTCTTTTATTGCATCTTCTAGTACCTGAGATGTAAATTAGATTCATTGGATTAATGAAGTTGTTGATTCATTAGACCCTTTATATAAAGAAACCAATCCATCTTGTCATGTGAATATAAAAATATTGGCAATCTTATCCACAGTGTCAAAGGAGGACATCATTCTTATTATTTATGTTTAACTTAAAAAAAAACACAAGTAGAACTAGAGATTATAAAAATGATAGTTTTCAAAAATAGATAGCTATATTTGATCCTTTTCTAATTAATGTATTATTCTAATGCAGGAAGCCAAGGGATTGGCCTGGCCTAGTTGTATTAGCCAGCATGTGCTATAGGCTTTTCAGGTTAGTGTCAATGGCTTCTGGGGTTCAATGTGTCTTCCACTTCTTGAGAGACTAATGCTGTCCCTCAGGCAGTGAAGCATTCAAGCCTCTTTGTGTTTCTCTGTGTGTTCATTCCCTTTGAGTCAAAGAGGCATGGAAGCTTGACAGGAAAATTGGTCTTAGATATTTATTTTTGTACACTGTATAGCTGCAAATATCATAGTATCCTGGAAACTGTGAGCATTAATCCTGGCGATTGTGATTACACTCTGTTTCTGATAAAGGTATAAATATCTAAATGTTCTCAATAAACTTGTCACAGCCTCAGTTGTGCTGTGGCATGATTTAATCCTTTGAAGCCATAATAGGTGACCTGGTAAGTAAGCACAGGCGCTTATACTCTACCAACTTTATTCTCCCATAATCAAGTAAGCTTTCCATAAATGGGAAAGGAGTGAAGAACATTTTTTGTTGTTGTTGGGAATCTGTGTGTGGTGTCCATGATTTCATATTGCTATTCTTTCACATTGGATTAAATAGCTCCATAGAGTTGCTCTGTTTAAAAGAGAACATGAGGGCCAGCTTGATGACTTTGGAAACCTGAAAATCTGAAAACATACATGGCACAAGAGAATTGACTCCATAAGTTATTCTCTGACCTCCATATGCATGCCATACAATTTGGGTGCCAACACATGCCCACACACAATAAACAAAATATAATAAGAATAAAATTATCAACTCAATTATTCTTATAAAGAGAAAATCAGACTTAATTTGTCTGACTATATGTGTGCCCAGAATAAACTCCCATTCCCAGTGTATATTATAGAAAATTATGGGAATGTTATTCATCTAGCCAATGTACATAAGGAGAAACTATATATACTATTTGCAGGTAGACTGGAAGCCAAAATGAAATGTGGAAAAAAGACAAAAAAACCAGAAATATTTATGGCTCAGCTCCTATGTTTAAAGAGCTCAGAATTTTAAAACTTAATTTGATACATCCCAGTTTCAAGCATGAAGTAAATCTGAAACTCTGATAAAGTTGGCAAAGAAAATTGTTTAATATCTTCCATTCATTGGGTTTTAGTTTCACAGACATATTTGAATGGTGGTCAAGCAGCTGCTTGGAGATAAATAATGATATACACATTCAATACATGGTTACTTAAAGAGGTATTTATGAAAAGCACCTTTGCTAAACTTTGATGAAGAGAACATAAGAAATGGGCATACATTAAAACATCTAGGGGGTATGTAGTTCCTAGGAGTAAATTCACTGCAGCTGAATGATAATGGATTCAGCGAAAACAGGTTTCATTAAAAGGGAAAAATAATCTCTGAAAGTATAATGACTGTGCTTGACATGCCTCTCATCTCACTCAGCAATGCTCAATTTGTGAACATGTTTAAACTTTAACATATACTCAAGAAAAGGGCATTAGTAATTCAGATGTAAATGAAGAACTTGAACAACTGGTTGCTGTGCTCTTTGTTCTTGATTCCTAAGATAAATGAAGGGAGGAGAGTGATCAGTAAGAGTTAGATGACTCAGCATGGGAAAAATTGATGAGTCATGTCAGGAATATCAAAGCCAATTATGTCTTCTTTTGGAGAATGAATCTAGCAGAAGATAGGGCAGATATTTATAACCAACCAATGGACTGATGTCAGGGATCCCTATGGAACAGTTAGGGGAAGGACTGAAGAAGCTGAAGGGGATGGCAAGACCAAGAGTTTCAACTAAACTGGACACCATACAAGGGCTAGTCTGTGGCCGTAAGTGCACATATGCAGCAGAGAACTGCCTTGTCTTGCCTTTAGTGATAGATGCACCTAATCTGATCTGTGGTCTTTCATGATAATGTAAGGTATCCTCAAAGCTTTGCTGGATTTAAAGCACAACTTGTACAATCTCCAACTCAGTATAACTTAGCATCAAGGCAATTACTAGAATTTTGTTTCAAAAAAGGAAAAATCAGAAAGGAAACAAAAGAAAATAATCATCAACCTTACAGATTGTCTTCTTAATAGATTTAATTGGATCCAAGTTTTAATTGGATCCACAGTGTTTGTAGTCATGGGAGTTCCTCTGATCCTGTCCTATCAAAACGTGCTATTAAAAAACAACAACAACAACAAAAAAACAACAACAACAAAAAAAAAACCATGCTACTTATGAAAGGCTACTTGGCACCATATTCACTTAACTTAAACTCTTAATTCTAAAGCAACTAATAGTTGTACTCTGCCTGTGACTTCATTACTTATTCATTTAAAAGGAGGGTAGTCATAGGGGCCACGATTCAGATTTAGTTGGTCATGATAAACAGGCTACTGGAAATTCATTAGTTTCATTACTTCCTTATGCAGAAATAAAGAAGACATGGTCTGTGCTGCTTTTAAATTATGATTTCCAACAGATTATTGAAATGCATCACTTCCTGCTCTTGATGGACAGCACAATATTATACATCTCTTTTTGATACCTTCAACCTTACTCTACTATGTCCATTCATAAGCGTGCTACTTTGCTCATATCTTTGATGTTTACACATTCGACTTTGCTTCCAGCCCATATCCTAAGCACTTTCCAAATGACATCAAAATGTTGATTACTTTTGTGTCTGTACTACTTGTTTGGAGTAATGCTACAGTGCTATATGGCTTTTATTCTTACTTACTTCCCTTGGAACTAATTCTGTGATATCACAAACATTTATTTCTGTAAAAATGAGTAGACAAGTTTTGATTTGCCAAATACCTGGAGAATAGTATATAGTGTCCTTTTCTCACTAATAAAATGAAAGGATTTTATTACCAAAACCCATAAGCAAGACTAAAATTTGTGAGACCCAGTTTAACTATAGCAATCTTTGTTCTTGCAACCATACCAGGTTAACTTCTCTGATTTCCAGTGATTTTTAACAACATGATCATGTGAACTTCTTTTAAAATCAAAATTATCAAGCACACAGGCACTACAAGTATATCACATATCACATTTTATTTCTATGTACAGCGTTAACTAGTAGATGGTTCTAGATAATAGAATGAAAAAATAAACACATTAATGAAAAATATTAAGCCAATAAAAAGTAAATCATTCCTAGCTAAGTAAACTATGAAATGGTCAATGTTTTCAGTAGATGTATTTTAAATATTCTATTCATGTGTGGGAAAACAGAAAATGCAATATGTGGTTTTATGTGTTAATACCGACAATAATTCATTACCTGTGAAAGTCATAATTGGATAGCTTAAGGAAAAGATATTGTAATTTCATCAACTCACTTTGGGGTGGTTAATGTAACAATATTATACCCTGCTGAGTCTCATTACTTAAGTGAAACTACAATTTAGTTTTCCTGCTGAAAATCCTGTTGTATTTCCTATTCAAAGGCAGATAGTAACTTATTTCCAATTATTCCTGTTTATATAAAGAACACATTTTTCTATACTATATGATCTGAGGCCAGCTATCTCCTTTTCATGCATTGGAGAAAAAATCAAATATATGTGGCAGTTTTAAATATTTGCTCAATACACTTTAGTACATTTTATTAAAGTTAGTTATGTTATGATTGTCTTTATATGAGATTTTATATTTTATTGGAAATATTTTTGTTACAATATATTTTGACCAGAATTTCTGTCTCTTATTTTCTGTCAGATCCTCCCTCCCTCCCTATGCTTCTAATCCTATGCTTTCTTTCCCTATTTCTTAAGAAAGCAAATAGGTAAATAACAAAAATAAAAAAATATGAAGGAAAAATTTAAGAAACACTCTCATACACAAAATTTATAGATATACAAAATAGGAAACCATAATATGAACCAGTAAGATTAAAAACAAACAAACAAACAGTGCAACATTAGACAATGTATCTCCAAAAATGCCTTTGTATCTTTATTGTGTTCACCCCTGCTGAACAAGAGGGTTACTTTTAGGCAAGGTTTGTATACCCAGTGAGACTTGCTCAGAGAAAAATAATGTTTCATTTGAGAGTGGTTTTCAAGTGCTTCCTAGTTAGTGATGGGAGCTCTTGTCTACATTCTACTCTTAGTAATAAGCTTCATGTGGCTTGAACCTGTGCAGTGCCTGTGAACACAGCCATAGTCTCTGTGAGTTGATATTTGTATCAGTCCCGTTGTGCCTGTAAGGGACTCTTTTGCTGGCATCCTCCATCTCCTTTCATTAGCACTGTCCTCTAAGCCCTGTGTGGAGGGGTTTGATGAAGCCATCCCACTTAGGCCTGACTATTGTAAGGCCTTCTTCTAACTCCACATCATCCATTTGTGTGTCTCTGTATTCGTTCCTATCTCCTGCAGAAGGAAGCTTCACTGGTGATGGCTGAGTAAGGCATTGCTCCCCGTGTATAGCAGAATGATATTAATGATTCATTGTATTGATACGTTCCTTCATCAGAACAATAGTATTTGGTTTTCCCCTAGATCCACAGCCTATCTGGGCTCAGGTTCTTGGCTACCTGAGTAGTGTCAGGAATAGGTTCCAACTTATCAAGAAGGCCTTAAATCTGACCAAGTGGTGTTTGATTGCTTCCTGAATGTTTCCGAGAATATTATGACAGCATATTAAATAAACATAACACCACTGTGAGCTTTGTAGCTAGTTTATGCTAAACTTTCTTTTCTGGTAGCATGCAGACTACCTTTCAGTATCAAGAACAATAATCAATGATGGTGAAGGCTCCATCGATGGACCAGCACGACTCAATATTCAATAAAATGCGTAATTATTTTCTTCAACAGTAGGGCCTTATCATCAATTGTGCAGTGTGACCAATATCCTTGGAAATAGCCTACGTTGTTTGGGGGTTCCTAGAGAATGTGTTGGCCAACAACTCCATCCTAACATTGGAGATTTCACTTGGTGAGTGAGGTCCACATGGGTCTTCTGTTTCTCCCTTTATTTGATGACACCATTTTGATTTCTTTCATATACGTACATGTTTTAAGAAACTTCTACTGTAGTAGGTTTCCACATGAGCAATGCAGATGTCCCTACATGTCAGCTGTCCCTCTGTTCTTCTCATCTGCCTGTCTTGAATCTCACATTCCAGTCTCCCTGCTATCCCTCTGTAGCTCTACATTCATTTCCCATACATGGAGTGGATTCTCCACTCTCACCTAGTTCCTTACTCTATCTCTAAACTCTGCAGTTATATGCATTGTATCTTGCTTTTCAAGGGCATAAAAGCTAATGTCCAAATATAAGAGAATATATAATATATTTGTCTTTTGAGGTCTGGTTACTTCCCTTATTTAGGATCACTTTTTCTGAATCTATTCATTTTTCTGTGAGCCTCATGGTTTCTCCTCTTCCTCCTTCATTCTAATAATTGAGTAATAGTCTGAGTGTAAATGCACCATATCTTCATTATCTATGATTTTATTGACATCTAGGCTATTTCCAATGTCCAGTAATTTTGAATAAACCAGCAATGATCATTGATGGTCAACTATATTTGGAGTAGGATATTGGGTACATTGGTTGTATGTCCAAGAAAGGTAGACTGTTAGACCTTGAAGCACATCTATTCCTAGATTTCAGAGAAACCACCATAATGCTCTCCATACTGGCTAAACAAGATTGCACTTCCAAGCATAATGGATGAGTGCTTCACTTATCCAATCCTTGTCATCAATGTGGGTTTTTTAGTGTGAAATCCAGTTGTGGAGGAAAACTTTGCCCAGCCCATTTCAAATCACTTAAGATTTTACATTCATCATCAGATTTAATTATCTGAATACCACTTAAAGGCAACTAACTTACAAGGGAGCATAGACAATATTATGCACAATTAGTTTTATATGTTTTTCAACATCAGGACTATAATCATGGCACTTTAACAAACTTGTTTCATAGTATATTATACTCCAATTTAATTATAATATTTACCTGATCTTTTATTAAATCTATCATCCAAAACAATTTTTACATAAAGAAAAGAACAACTTCTTACCTTAAGGTTAGATTTTCTTACATTCTATTAAACATCTTATATTATGTCTTACTCTAATCTGAATTCCTGAATCCCCTATACTCCAATTTTCAGTACTGTGTGTATACAGGTTTCCTTTCCTTACAAGCCATCTGTTCCAGGAAGCCTACTCTAGATGAACATTGTACACAGCAATATATATAATTCTGCATTCTTCCCATCTTCTTTGTCAAAACTCTCCTGTAGGATAACTCAGTCATTATCTGGCCAAAAGCCTGAATTTATTTTCTCTTCCAATGTTGTGCAATCACTAGACATCCTTCTCTAAAAATATTTACTCACCAAAATATGGGTAGATTTTTCAGTGAACTATTTGGATTCTCATAGACCTTCATTGTGAGCACACACCTCTTACAGTCACAATCTATCTACGGGCAATTATGTGTGGTATCTTAGTTTTTATTTTGAGTTTATCTTCTTCTCTAGGCCTTCTATTTTATACTTTTTTGACTTGATTACTTTATTTCATCAGAAATAGAACCCAACACTTCAGTTGTTTTTATTTTCCTACATCCATTAGTCTTAGTATTTTTTGTTTGTTTGTTTTGTTTTGTTTTGTTTTGTTTCGAGAAAGGGTTTCTCTGTATAGCCCTGGCTGTCCTGGAACTCACTCTGTAGACCAGGCTGGTCTCGAACTCAGAAATCTGCCTGCCTCTGCCTCCCAAGTGCTAGGATTGAAGGCGTGCGCCACCACTGCCTGGCCATCCATTAGTCTTAATACTATTTATTTTTCTTAAGTAAATTTTCTCTATCTTGCTGAAAAGAAAGTTTTAGCAGTACTCTAAATTCCATCCTATCAATTAGAATATTCTAGAAGATTTTCACCCTTTTAATATTATCTCTTCATACATATATCTTAGAACTCATTTTCCTTTTGAAAGCAAATGTCACGTATCTACAGCCTTAAGCACTTTTTAATAAACCTTTAATCAGCATAAGGTTTTTTTTTCCTTTAACCTTTGGTTTACCTTTTCACCCTGACCTTTCCTTTACTGTCCTTTCCATTTCCCCTGGGAGGAATACTTATGCTGTTACACTTCACTACAAAACCCCCACCTCAATTCTAAGTCTTTCTCTTTATGTCTACTCCACTGTTACTATAATCAATCTATTCACTAATTGTTGTCACTTTATCTTCCTTCTGCTTGCACGTGAAACTGTGCTGCCTTCATCCTTAAACTCAGAGTTCTGCCGTGAGAATACACAGCAAGTAGGACACCCCCTTGTCTTTAGGAATTTTGACTATTTTGAAAAATCCTAAGTGTTTTCAATGTAAAAATAAAATCTAGAATTTTAGTAGAGTACAGGAGGTGCCAAAGCCTGGAAATTTGCATCACCACAGTAGAAACTAAAAGACTAAATGATACATAATAGAGTAGAGACATCTACGTTTCCTGTCTCTTGCTAAAGAACGTTTTCAGGTTTGAGTTGCATTATCTTCAGAATTACCCCCAGGAAGAAGTCATGTTTGCTCTCTAGGAAAAACCTATGGCAGCTTAATCTTTATTGGCTTCTTTTATATTAGTCAAATTACTGCTTAGCCCACACACATTGCTTTAGCTGTGAATATATATATATATATATATATATATATATATATATATATAATTTTTACATAAACCATCAGTTTAAAGATTATTAAGGAAAGAAAACAGAAAGATAATTTGTGGAGTTGTTAGATATTTACCCATGCTAAATAAATTTGGCCTCCATTCTCCCCCTTCTCTCTCTCTCTCTGTCTCTCTGTCTCTCTGTCTCTCTGTCTCTCTGTCTCTCTCTCTCTCTCTCTCTCTCTCTCTCTCCTGACACACCCAGATAGTGAGTGTTCTATTGGTATGAAATATAAAGTAAAGAAACTATAGATAAAAATCTACAGTTAAATAATAAAGCATGTACATTATGATTATAAAATTGTTTTTTAATGATGTAGAATTTCCAAACATTTTATTAGTAAACAGTAATAAATCCTTATGTGAAGGACTTGAGATCTTATCCATTGTATCCGTGTGTATCAGTGTGTATGCAATAATGATGAATTCTTTCCAGGCACTGGTGGTGCACACCATTTTTTTGTTTTTTGGTTTTTTTTTTTTGGTTTTTTCGAGACAGGGTTTCTCTGTATAGTCCTGGCTGTCCTGGACTCACTCTGTAGACCAGGTTGGCCTTGAACTCAGAAATCTGCCTCCCTCTGACTCCCAAGTGCTGGGACCAGGGGAAAAGATGGGACCTACTGTTACAACTCACTCTACCAAAATCATTTTCTCATACTGTCTGACAACAGTGTGGCTGATACAATCCATTCAATTCTATTATGATCATCAAAGATAGAGTGGGGCAGCAGACTCAATAGTAGATAGTCTTTACAGATCAGCATCATCTGTTTTCCATCCAAGCAGCTCTGTGGCTGATGATGAGGAAAAGAAAATAACACTATGGTTTCTGTACTTTCTTGCAGCAAATTGTTTGTTCTTTGCCCTTTAAGATAATTTTTGTTGTTGCTGCTGCTGTTGCTGGTGGTGTTGGTGGGGGTGGCACATATCTTTAATCCCAGAACTCAGGAGGCAGAGGCAGGCAGATCTCTGTGAGTTCAAAGCCAGTCTGGTCTTCAAATTAAGTTTTAGGACAGCCAAGTCTACACAGAGAAACCCTATCTTAAAAAAAAATAGAAAATCTTAATTATGTGTATGTGTCTGTATATGAGTGTGAGTGACATTGGTGCTGGGAAATAAACTTGGTCTTCTGTAAGAACAATATATGCTTTAAGTTATGTTATACCAATGTCCAACTTGGCAAATCAGTAAGTTTATTGAAGTTACTTCTAGAAGTATGGATGAGAATTTTATTATATGAGCAGGATGAGTGAAAGAAAGCTACATCATCAGGAAGCTGACCACAAGTAAGTGACAACTCATTGAAGCAGTTAATTTGGAATTCTCTGCATGACTTACAGAAAGCTCAATCAGTGGGGAGAATCTCCTCAAAGTAATTGAGCAGGTGAACCAGTTTTCCAGCAAACAGGTATTTATTGTTTATGTAACATAAGGAGGGACCCTGTATATCCAGTTAGTTTCATGAAATTTTTGAGACTTGCAAATTGATTGTATCATGAGTCTTGTGAGCCTGTCCAATCCCTCTGGGATGGAATGTTTCTACTCTGAGCACATTGCTAAAAACACCTCAGTAAGTGTAACTGCTAAAAAAATAAGAATGGGTACTGTTACAAAGGAGATATAAATTAGTATAAGTTCTTGGAAAATATTGAATAAATTTGGAGTTGTGAGCCATTTATAATTCAATGCTCTCATTCAGAAGATAGTATTTCATGCTTACACAGAGACCAGTAAAAACCCTGTCTTTTGTGGAAATATTTGAAATAGTTACAGGAAAGGAAGATTTCCTTGATAAAAGTCTGCATAAGCAAACTGTAGGTTATTTATTCAACTATATAGTAGAAAGCAGGTAATTTGCAAGATCAAGACCATCAAAATCAGCATTCTACACAGAAATATTACAATGTTAGAAATTAAAAAGGAACAGATATGCATATGTATGACCCAATAAAATGCTAAGAAATAGTTTTGAATGTGAAGATTACTACTGAGATTGGATATATAGTGCATAAAATCTCTTGTGATTTCAGCTAAGAGATTTTGAGAAACTCTTAGCTTTGAATATTCACTATCCCTGACATCACCCTTCTCAAGTGTGGAGTGCAGGATATAATTCTTTTCAAATGCATTGGATATGGGAAAAATCATGCTCTACATTTTTAGAGATTAAGTTTCAAAATGATAATTGCTACGGATGTTGAATTTTCTATCTTGTACTCTTGTTTGCCTATGCTGAGGAAATGAACTTGTACATCAAGAGCTATCCTGTGGAGAGGCACATATGATCAGTGACTGAGAGAGGCCTCCAGCTAGCTGTCAATAGTGAGAAACTGATTTCTGACAATAATGATGTTCTGGCTTATAAGCTGTTCCACCTGTAGCCCAGCTATCACATGAGACCATGACATTGGATGACTCCTTGGTAACAGCATTATACATGATCTTGAAAAATAGTTACTTAGCCAAGAAGCAGATGATTCCACAGAATCAACAAGAAAAATAACTAAGACAACAAAGTGGATGTTTGGGTACTGTTCTAATCAGTGATTTTGAGAGTAATTTTTTTTTAAAGCATCAAAGGTAATTAATACAGGTAAACAGTTGACAGAAACTGTGTGGCAGCCTGGCTAAATCTGCATATTATCCATCCGTATACTCCTGTTCCTTCGTCTGTAGCTTGGCTTTGCTCTGCTCTGCAGTTTAATCCTTATGTTGGTAACTCAAGGCAGCTGCAAACTCTATAAATTTATCCCTCACATCTACCAAGTGCTCATCCATGCAAATTGTAAAAGAAAGCACATATAGGAATTAGTATTTCCTAAGCAGCATATTTTAAAAAGTGTGTAGAGTCCATTGAAATTCATTGAAATTCATTGTAAAAATATATTTAATTTATTCAAAGTATTCAGAACTTATTTCAGAATTTAAGCTGCACCAGTGTTCAGCTAATGTACACTTGTCTTTTTCCTATAAATATATACACAAATACATATTTCATCAGATTGCAGCTAAGAATGTAACTTCATATTTTAAACGTTTTATAAATATATTTGGAAGCTTTAAGTAGTAAAATTCAATGTTAAATAAAAACACTTGAAAGTCCCATTTCCTACTGAAGTATATTCAGTAGTCACATGCTCAGAGGCTGCCCTTATTAAAGAGTCTGATACCAGGGGACATTTAGTCTTAGGAAGAACTTTGTTTTTGTTTTTGTTTTGTTTTGTTTTGTTTTTTGTTTTTTCTAAACTAACATCATTTTTCATTTATATTACTGCTTTTGCTCTGTGAGTCATACAAAATTTTTGATAATGACCCATGTAAATGGATAAGAAATTCCATTTTAGGAAAGTGCTCAGCTCCTTCTATACTAGATTTATCCCAGAAACTTTGAAAAATATCTCCCACTTGCATCCTCAAGGTCAGAGAATCTGGTGGACTTGGTAGTTGCTTTGTTACAATTAAGGGTTTTGAGCTTTTGAAATAAAGGGTGATTGAAACGTAGGGGCAGCACATTTTTATTTATCCATTTGAACAGGCTCTGGGCTCTTTCAGGTGGACGCTAGGTATAGCGTTATGTTGTGTTTCCAGGTCATTCAACTATAAAAGGCATAGTTTCTCTGACACAGAGAAATGGGAAGCAAAAATGCTGATCAAATCTATTAAAAATAAAGGATGACTTTCTACTTGTTATTCAACCATCACATGCTCTTTTCTACTTCCTAGTGTATGTGTGTAAAATGAATATATAATATCTTCATATCATCTAATGTATTCATGTTTATATACATTACACAATATATACATAAATATTATACATATCAGTGCATCTGTTCTGTGTTGATGCTTTTATGTTGCACATTCTCCTGAGATGGTGCTGTTCCCTGATTTATTATTTCTCACCAGATACTTTTGTAAATAATTGTATTTTGTTTTATCCCATCTTTCTTCACTTGTCTTTTGAGTGTCATATATATTAAAAGTCTTCTGGCTCCAAAGAGAATCTGTGATTCTGACATTACAGGTAATCACTTGAAAATAATCTTGCTCTATTGGGTTGTTACTACCGTAAGTTTTCTTATGGTAAACTCAACACTAATGTAGCTCTAGAAATTACTGTATGTTGCAGCAGTACAATTTGTAGCCAAAGAGAAAGTTGGGCTTTGAAGGTACACAAAGAATTTCTTGTTAAATTTAGAGATCTGCACCATAGTCTTGCCCTCTTAGTTTCATTAAATGTCCTTAAATAATATATACTACAATGACAATATCTGAAAATTTGTTTAGGGATGCATGACTTTTGTTGTAATTTACAAATATTCAAGTTTTAGATTTTTTTTGATAATTAGTTGGATTGCTTGTTTATTTGTTGGTCTGTTTGTCCCTACTAAAACTGCTAATGTCCATGAACCAGAATTAACTTATGGTCTGACTTCTCCTCTAGGTAGGCTGTAATTGTTTCTGTCAGGTGGAAGGACTTTTAAGGAATCAGTAATAGAAAGATCATTATCATTTATCTCAGAGGAACAGACAGGACATTTGTACATGAATTTTTAGAAGAAGTTGACAGCATGACCAATGTCAATTTTCCAGATTGAGTACAGAGTCATTTCACAAGTTGGTAGTTTATTTGTAAGATTATTCTATAATAAAATTATTTACATTTATTTCCTCTTCAATCTTACATTAGGATCTTATCTTACAGAAATAAATAAGAATTCATCTATGCCAAGTATATTATTAAAAATCATTATGTTAAGTCATCAGAAACATTCTTTGTTTTTATCATAAAGGATACTTATTATGTAATTTCCAGTTGGATGCTTTTGAATCTGGCCTTATACTGAGGCCCTTGATTCATTTTGGAGTAGAGTTTTACACAGAGTAATATGTATGAATCTATTTTTATTCTTTTATGTGTAGCCATCCAGTTTGTTCAGCAGCATATGTTGGAAACGCTGTATTTTTTTCTAGTATGTATTCTTGGCTTCTTTGTCAAAAAATCATGTGTCCATAGGTGTCTGGACTTATGTCTGGGTCTTAAATTCAATTCTATTGTTCAAAATATCTGTTTTTATTTTAATACTATTTCTCTTTTTATTACTAAATCTCTGTAGTGCAATTTGACATCAGGGATGGTGGTACAGGGTAAAACTAAATACTACTGTTTTGGTAAAGGAGTAGAGCAATAAAATGACTTCTAATGTCATTTGTTAGACTCCTAGCTAAGTGTCCTCCTCAGCCGTAGTCAGAGAAACAGACTCCTGCAGCGGATGGGAACAAACAACAGTAATCCACAACAGTTACAACAGCAAAGTGCAGAGAACGAGGAACCAGGAGTCACACATCCCTGAATGGGACGTCTCCACCAAACTCAGTCCTTTTCTCAGGGAAGGATGTGAATGAGGAAACAGATTATGTGAGCCAGTTGGAATTCTGACTCGAAGGAAGCAAACCCTTCTAAGCATAAGACAGAGGCACATGTAAACTCACAGAGACCAGCAGGGTGCACACAGTCTGTATATGTCTAAGCCAGATAGAGTCCCAGCACTGAAAGACACAAACCCCATTCTTGACCTAGAACCTATCTTCAATTGATTAGCACACACAAAGGAAAAATTAGTTTTCTCCAGCAGACTTTCACTGAGTACACAAACTAGACTTAAGAACAAGCACCTTGTCCAGTAGTAGATGGCCAGCACAAAACAAACCCAATAGAATTTTTGAAGGTTTGGTCCCTTAATGCTTTATCTAGATATTCACAAAAATTTTATACCCACAGGCTTTTAACTACATAATATAGGTTACAATCTTGTGTTTTTTTATGGGGAATGTGTGTCTTTGAGTAGATATGTGTTTCTTATGCTTTTTCTTTGGCTCTTAGTTTTCTTTTTCTGTGCATTTGCTTGTTTTTTACTTTTCTTTTTTAGATGACTGTTCATTTTCTGATGGAACAGACCAAGAAGGAATTTGGATTTGAGTTGGGTATAGATGAGTAGGAACTGGGACTATTTGGGGGGAGGTATATAATAAGGACATTTTGCCTGAAAAAATATATTTTCCAAAAAAAATTTTAAAGAAAGTAATAAATAAATAAAGATGGGAATATCAGAAATTCAAGTTCACCATGAGCTGCACAGAGTTTAAAGCCACTCTGGATGACATGAAACCCTGTCTTAACAAAACAATGAATGAATGAAATGCAAAAAAAGAAGTTGAATAACTAGATTATCAGAAATATCAACTATTTCACAGGAAACTTGTATAAATTTTGTTTAAGAAATATTTGCAAAAGAATGGATAACAATGTGGAGTATACTTGATGGGTGGATCTCTGTCTTTGCTTTATATGTATATTTTTGTATTTTTTTGACTGGACATATGTTCTTTGTAGAGGTCATAGTTACAAACAGCAATATTCACACAACAGACTCACCATTTACTTAGAAGAATATAGAAAGATTGTACTCTAGTGGCTTCTTAAATATACAAATATTTTTACTCTGTAGTGTGAACTTCTAGAGTCAAGTATTAGTGAAACCCAGACGGTGAAGTAGAAGTAATAAAGTTAGCTAGATTTGTTGATTAACTTCTAGAGGTTGCTAAGTAAACAATGATGCCAATTAAGTTTTCTGCTTGTGTATCAGCTATTTTTATAAATGAGAAATTCAGACAGATGCAATTTTTGAGCAAAAGACTAGACTGATATGTAATTTCTGAGTTAATAGTTTTTCTCTATACATTTGAGTGTCTTTATACTAATAAGATTTTGAACATGTCTACAAAAGAGAAAAGTGAATCATCTAGATCAAGTAAAGTGGCTAAATCACTCATTGGCTCTTGGTTTTATAATCATTTTTATACTCTACTATAAGTAATTTTTATTTATTTCTTGAATTTGAAATTCTGTCCTGTGTTAATGTTTCCTTTATTATTATCACTTTGAATATAAATGATAATAAAACATTTATTTGAAATAAATTTCTATCTTTTGTTCTCATACAGGATCTTTCAAGGTCTTGAAACTTGTTTTTAAAAAGGGTTATTTTGACTGAACAGTAGCTCTGAAAGTATTTGTCAAGAAAAATTTTTTGGAGACAGACAGTGGTGGTGCACACGCCTTTAATCCCAGCACTTGGGAGGCAGAGGCAGGCGGATTTCTGAGTTCGAGGCCAGCCTGGTCTACAGAGTGAGTTTCAGGACAGCCAGAGCTACACAGAGAAACCCTGTCTCGAAAAATAAATAAAGAAAGAAAGAAAAGAAAAATTTTTTGCACTGTTTCTCTAGTACTGCATATTTGTATATCAAAATTATATATACACATGAAGTTTGACTGAACATATATATATGTGGCCACCATTCAAACTTGATATTTGTAATGCTAATAACTATCAAATACTTTATTGAAAATCAGAGTAAATTTTTATGTTTTCAAAAAAAATATTTAATACAAGTATGAGGTATCATTAAAATGAGGACTATCAAATAGCTAAAATCCATACAAATTGTTTGAATATAATTTTTCTTCTCATTCTTTTGAATATATAATGTATCTGTATATAAAACCTAGTAATTCTAGTAGGAATAAATATCTAAATCTGGTAGCCTTTCACATATGTTTTACAAATGAATTACCACAGAAAATATTCTCATTAAGAAAGAAAAATGAATAATTAAGAGTAGAAATTAGAAAATATATTTTCATGAACACTTTCAGTATTCAATTTAAGGAGTTTCACTTTATCCTTTTTCTCTGTGAAGTCTTATTCAAGTAATTGCAAATTAATTTAATATTTTTGGTTTTAGAAATATTTTTATTGGGTGATAATGTAGCTATATGAAATTATATTAAAATGAATTCACATACAATATCAAAGCAGTTTTAATGTACATTTTAATAATAAGGGTTTTAAATTCACTTTCAAGCATTTTCTGACCATTTCCATTTCTTTGTTTGAGAACTATTTATTCTTTTTGTTAGTATATTTACTAATTCAATTGTGCAGGCATGTGTGCCTGTATGCCTGCATTCAGGCGTGTGTGTGTGTGTGTGTGTGTGTGTGTGTGTGTGTGTGTGTTGAATACTAAAAGGAGGACCAAGAAAGGGAAGTATAGGATCTAAAGTGGGACAAGGACAATGCTGAAAGAAGCCATAATGGAATCCATATGAAAGGAAAGTTGAAGGGTTAACTACTGGTTTTTGAAGAAAGACCTACAGGAAGTGAATGGACTGTATTGGCAGTTGATGGGAAAAGTGAATCAATTGGAGAAAAGTATATCATCACATGCATGAACTATCCTCATAATACCCTTTATGTTATATGTTGACTTAAAAAATAATAAGAGAGCTGACAAATAATTTCTAACTGTTTTGTCAGTCTTCAATTCCTACTTATCATTTTTCAACCTCCTCCAAAGCTTCTCTGCCATATATCTCTTGTATTCTAATTGGTCCATAAATTTATCTACAAGTTGTTATATATCTTCATCATGAATGATTTTATAATGATGTTAATCGCTATCTATTTCTAAGAGTGAATAAGAATTTTAGGGGTATGTGAAATGTACATTATCTTGGTAAATTGTTCTTATTGTTTTAGTTCATGTGAAGCTGATCTGAAAGTAGGGTTGACACCTATCTCCATTTCTGACCCAGGAATGCTTGTCTTATAGCATTCTCCAAGACCTCGTAAAGAGGTGATCCTGACCTCCATGACAAGAAATGAAGATAACAGAAAACAGCACAAGGGTAAAAACATTGGACCCTTAAGAGCAGCTAGGAAAGAAAACATTTCCAACATACATTGCTGCTCTTTATTCTGTAATTTAAAAAGCGTTGGACAAGGGAAGCTAGAAGGTCAGTCATGGAGAGAAAGCTCGAACAGGAATTACAGCTGACTGACACAACTTCCCAAGTAAGATTCTGCATGCTATCATGAACATGAAATTTAATGTTGTCATTTGTACCCTGTCATTTGTTCTTTTACATGGACGTCTCACCCTGCTAGAGAATGCACACTAAATAGGACCCTCTAGCTGGCAGTCATCAAGGGCCCTCCTCAGTAGGATTCTGCTGGATGACTGAGTACCTGATGTGATGATATTTTAAACCTCGGTCTACTGAATATACTCTAATTCAAAAGAAAAGTACATGTCTATTAAAGATCATTCTCCAAACTGTATGAAATACCAAACCTATAATTCAATGAGAAAAAATGTATTAAAATAACATCTAAAAAGCTAGAATTAGAAGCGTACCAGCTGAGTCCCGGAGCAGTCATGAGGTGTTGGACTTGTAGAATTGTCACAAGTTGAAGCCAGGAAAGTAGCATGAAGGTTCTTCATGAAAAGTGTCTTTCAGACTGCAAGAATTTAAGAGACTTGAGAACGTGATTGTGGCTTTGAGGCAGGGTTGTACGAGGTAGACTCTTTACTATAGGTCAGAAGACAATCTATTGAGGAAAGTATTAGAATCCTGGAAAAAGCTTGTTCTTCTGCATTAAGTCGGGGCAGTGTCACAAGTCCCGACTGCTCACTCTTTTGATAACCCCACAGACTTTATCAAGGTTTCATCTTTGGATGCTGAAGAGGGTACTGAAAATATAGACTCATGGTTTGATGAGAAGGCCAACTTAGAGAATAAGTTTCTTCAGCAGAGTAGACTAGGAGCACATTTCAGGGGAAGAATTCCTTGAAAAAAGGCAAATGTTAACAAGGCTCTGTCACTCTGTTGAAGTCAGTTGACAACACTTACTATAAAGAGACAGAAAAGCAAAATCTTCAGAAACAATCTACCCCATCAAATGACTGTTGTCTGAGTGCTAAGAGAGCTGTGTCAGGAAATACTCTTGTCCAGCCTCAGAGAACACCTGTTAGACTCTCTGCTCAGACAGACTTGGAGCAGAAAGAGAAAAAAAATATGGTGTCTGTGTTGAAATGAAAGCCAAGAGATGCACTGCTTCCGCCACTGATTTTCCCCCCAACAAAAGAATGAAAGTTTCTCATTAAAAAGAAACCAGAGGAAGAGGAGGAAGGCAGTGCACCAGCTACTTCAAGAAAGGATGAAAGAGAAACCCTGGAGAAAGCCAAGGGGAAACACACTGTGCCTAGTGTGCCACCTGCAAAGGAGAAGGTTCTGTAGAGTACTGAAGAGCAGGGGATAGAGAAAAGGCTGAGAATGCAGCAGGAAGTGGTGAAGATGCGGAGGAAAAACGAAGAGTTCAAGAAGCTCGCTCTTGCTGGGCCAGGACAACCTGTGAAGAAATTAAGGAGCCAGATTACCAAAACAGTTGACTTTTATTTCCTTAGAGATGAGCAAATCAAACAACATCCCAAGAACTAGGAAGAGTATAAGGAAGTGAACTTCATGTCCGAACTTTGAAAGCATTCTTCTACTCCTGACCGAGGGACAAGAGATTGTACAGTCATTCAGCCTTTCAATTTGTCCAAAGGAAAGAAAAAAAAAATGATGAAGCAGCTTCTACTTATGTGCCCATTGCACAGCAGGTTGAAGTCTTCCACAAAAGAAACTCTAATGGATACCATCTGAGGAATAAGAAAGACTCAAGCTGAGCCTTTCTCCCTGGAGACAGACAAGAGAGGTGCCTACAAGGCTGGAGGAAGAACAGAAGCAACAGAAGGAAGCAGCTTGCTTCAAGGCTCGTCCAAACACCCTCATCTTCCAAGAGCCCTTTGTTCCCAAGAAAGAGAAAAAATAAGTTGCTGAGAACCTTTCTGATTCTCTAGTTCAGGAACCTTTTCAGTTGGTCACCAAGAAGAGAGTCAAAGAGTCGGCAGGAGATGGAGAAGCAAATGCCTGAAAGGGAGGCCTGGAAACTGCAGAAGTTGGAGAAAGTCAGGCAGCAGGAAGAGGAGCAGCAGAGGGAGGAGCTAGCCAGGCTCTGGAAAGAACTGGTGCAGTAGAGGTGAAATCCAGCGATCGATCTGACTCTGACCTTGCCGGTATCCCCTAAGTTCTCCACTCTGTTCCAATAGAAGCTGCGTCTACACCACAGGCATGGAGAACACATATTCAGACTCACGTACCATGTGGAAATATACCCGATGACTGTGAATGCCAGGTGTTTTGAAGATCACTTTACACAGAAGGTCTGAAGCTAATGAGAAACCATTCATTTGGACTTTAATTAGACTTCTTGAAGTTACTTCCTTCAGACATTAGTTGACCCTTTTCCGTTGGTCTTAATGCTGGCTAGGATTCCAAGTATTCGTTTTGGCATAGTCTACTTTTCACCTAATCTCCCCCTATTCCTCCATTTTATATGTATTTTAAGCATAAAATAAAGGCAGTCAAGTCCTGGGCTGTGGTTTCAGTCACAGTGTAAGTGAGGAAAAATAAAAGCTAGAATTAAAATCCTAGTCTTAGTATATGTAATGTTATCTAATCTAATATATATTATACAATATTCTACATAATATAATTATATATAAATACATATTTATATATGTATAAATCTAATATTTCTATACAATACATATTAGATTTATATAAAATGTACATAATATTTATAATATGCTATGTGATATACTGTAATATGTATATAAATGTGTTAATATAATATAATGCAAACATCATATATATGATCAATACATAATATAAATATATTAATATATTCTATAATATATAATTATATAATTAATATGTAATTGTATAATACATTATATTTTATAGTAAATATAAATATTAATATTATTGCACATCTATTCTTTGATGGGAAGATATTTAGACCATGAAAGGTTCTTTTTGGTTTTTACTTTCCACTTCATCCTCTAACTTGTTTTGATTGTTCTACAAAGACAGAAAGTATCTGTTTGCTGTATAGTTTTAAGAGTCAAGAATTTCATGAATGATTTTCCTTAAATATTTCTGAACAAAGCAATAGACAGAGCATTTGAACATCCCATAGAAATAATATTTTAGAGAATTGGACATTGTTTAAAAAAATGTTTGTCAACTGTGTTTTTGGTTTTTTTTTGTTTTTGTTTTAGTGAGTTAACCCATATGGTGGTCCATGGGGTGAGTGTAGGTGGTTTTATTTTCAAAGAAACGATGGCATAGAGGTGTTGGAGGGTTTTCTTTCAGATACTCAGTGTGCAGTCACTCCTGAAAGGAATCCCATGAAAAGAAGGCCAGAGTTTACACACTTACCTCTACTTTCAATAACTTATGCTTCCTCACAAATTGAGAACTAATATTTTTGCTTTGAAGAATATAACTTTATAACATAGTAATAGATGCAATTAAAAGTTAAATAAATTAATTTTACAACCTTCTAAATTATGATACAAATAAAACTTGTGAACTCTTTCTAATTTCAGGAAGACTTTCTGCACCATAGTGTTTCCTGCTATCTTCAAAAGATCCTTACACTGCCATCTACGATTTTAGTCATGTTACTTTATAGAAATTCATTCAGTCAATAAATATTTTCTCCTATTCTTTGGGACCAACATAGGGATTTTATAACGTGTTGGTTTTCTAATAAGTTAGTAAGTAGGATGAAGTTAAAAGGATTGTCAGAATCTGAAGCTTTCACAAAGAAGGTCACTGAAAAATACCAAGGTTGAGCAAGTTTATAGAATGTTTAATGTGAAAAGTAACTGACTCTACATACTAACAGTAGATACTCAGAAATTTAAAAGATCATGTCATTTAAAATTCTTGTTATATATTTTGAGAATAACAGAATTATTTCATTTCCCCTGGCTTTTCTTCCTCTCAAACATCTCAGATATCCCAAATATCCTAGATATCCCAGATATTTCAAACACATTGCCCCTTTTCTTCATTAAAACAGAATTGTTCCATAGGAGTCCCCGACCTCTGTCCAATGCTTGGCTGTATTTGCATTTGTGTCACTCAGCTACTGGTAGAGGCTCTCAGAGGACAGCCATGCTAGGCTTCTGACAAGCATGCCCTTTTGGGTCTAGGTTACTTCACTCAAGATGATATTTTCTAGTTCCATCCATTTGCTGGCAACAGCTTTTGGAATAGCACCAACCGGTACTCACATGAAGACCAAGCTATATGATCTTTGGTTGGTGATTCAGTCACTGAGAGACCCAAGGGCCTAGGTTAGTTGACTCTGTTGGTTTTCTGTAGAGTTCTTATCCCCCTTGGGACTTGCAATCCTTACTATTCTTCCATAAGTGTCCCCAAGCTCCATGCACTGTTTGGCTGTGGGTGTCAGCATTTGTTTGAGTCTGCTGCTGGAAGCCTCTCAGAGGACAGCCATGTTAGACTCTGACTGCAAATGTCAGGGATTGGTGCTTTCCCAGGTCCTGAAGATGATGGCTACCCCACAGGGAGCTCAACTGTGTCAACTAAGGTGGACCCCTAGGGGCTCCCAGAGACTGAGCTAGGAATCAAAGCGTATACACAGCTGGTCTGAGATTCCAACATATATGCAACAGAGGGCTCATCTCAGTGGGAGAGGATGAACCTAATCCTGTAGAGACTTGATGTCCTAGGGTTGGAGGGTGGTTTGGGGAAGGGAACATTGCCCACATTATCAGAGGCAATGGAGACAGAGGAAGAACTCTGCTAGAGGGCACAGGGAGAGGGAGAAACATTTGGGATGTAAATAAAATAATTAATTTTAAAAAAGTACTTGCTCTTGGACAAAAGCAAGTTTAATATAATAGCAAGTAACATATAATGTTAGTTGCATTCGTTTGTTTTTGGGACTGACAAATTATTATTGGACAACAAATTGGAGTACCCTTTCCTGGGAAAGACTCTTTTCTTCCACTCTCAGATTCCTCAGTTGCCTGTAGTTAGATGTGTAACACTGAGACTTCATGAGCTTTTCTCATCTGGGTAGCATGATTATTGTCCTTCTTCAGCTTATTAATGGAATCACATTGATAAAACCTTGTGAGTCCAGCTTCTGATTTCACTAAGAGACACAATCTCATAGTAACCTCCATGATCTCTGGGCTCTCACCCAACCTCCAACTTCAAAATCACCTTGCCCAAGTCAATAGCTTTTCTATATATGAATAACAAACATACAGAGAAAGAGATCATAGACAGATTCCTGTTCATAATACCCTCCAATAAAATAAAATATATAAGAATAGACTTAACCAACTCAGTGAAGATCATTAAATTTCTGTAAAAAGAGATAATGACAAAGCCAATTTAAGCATTGTAGCAAGCACAATCTATGTATTTAAAATCTGGCAATATATTTATAAATGGTATAACATGACAAAGATACTATATAATAGAGCAAAGTTAAAGAAGCCCAATATAAGGAAACATTAAAGGAATCATTATTTTTCAAATGCTAATTTCTATGAATTGAGCAATATATTTAGTTTAATCTCTGTCAAAGTTCTAATAATATTTTCCCCATGGATGTGGGCATAGAGATTATGAAGCTTTACAGAAATGGAAATATTCTTGGAAAATTAAAGCAACTTTGAGTATGAATGAACTTATTAATATGTCTAAAGGATTAAAATGACATAGTGAAGTATTATGTTCGTTTAAAATATCCTGCTGATCTTTGAGTCAAATTCAATGGCATTTTCTAAAATGTCCTCATTTATAAATCTAGAATTTTAGAACATTACATGTCAAAGATATATTTAAATTTGTATAATAAAACAGTCTTTTACACGTGAACAACGACAACAAAAAAACCCTAAAAATCAGTGGTAGCTATCGATTGTTGTCTCATCACTTAAATTCAAAGGGATCAAGATATCAAGGCTAGTTTCAGATACATAGTGTGTTCAAGCATGGGTTAAATGTTACTTTGTTTCAGAAAGCACACACATAAATACACAGATACAGACCCCCCCACACACACACATGTGAGCACATAAAATCTACCAAAACTTAGTTTGAGAACTAGATCTACTTTATTTTGAGAATTATTACAGAACTGCCAAAAATAAAGCTTTGTTCTTGTCATGCTTCATGATAGATAAATATAAAAATAATCAAACAGAATAGAAATTGGGACTACATTAAAAAATTTACTGTTTTAGTCCAACTCTATTCTTGTAACAACCTATCATAGATAGGAAAGTTATCAGGAAACACACACACACACATAGACACACACACACATCATTCAGGAATGCAGGTAAATTTGAAAGATGCTGGTCTGTGTTGAATGTTCGCTTCCTGGTCATGAATGGTACCTTCCTGAAGCATCAACAGGATAAGGAAAGGAACCACCTATGGTGCATTTTAGCACTATCATGAAGATTCCATGACTATTCAGTTCCCAGAGGCATTACTATTTAATACAACTAATTTGGGGAACAGGTTCAATATATGAATATTGAGAGGACACAGAATTATAGCTCTCCCAATTTACTTTCAACAAATGTATGTAGGAAATGCTATAGAGAAGAAAGAACCACTAAATTATAGTGCTGCCACAACTGGACATTCTTATGTCCCTGTGATAGAATGCCTTATATAAACAACTTTTGGGAAGAAAGGTTTATTTGGGGTCAAAGGTCACAGTCTATCATAGTGGGAATGATATAAAGTAGTTCAACTAGAAGTACAGACTGTAAGATGTAAGTCTTTTCTTCCATATGTTGCTTTTAGTCCTGGTGATAACCACACCATTAAAAAAGCAACTAAGACAGTATGTTTCTACTCATATACAATTCTAGAAAATTTCAAAGTGACACAAAGTGGCACAAAGTTGATAAATAATTGACATAGGATGTCAGCAGATTAAACCAGAGTAGGAGACAGAATGCTTCAGAAAAATAAATCTTGAAATAGGTCCACCAAAAGTACCCTGCACCCTACACCACATTTATCCTAACAACCATGTAATCAAGAAAATTTAAATCATTAATTTGAAGGGATGAAGAAGCACAAACATTCACTATCCTATCCTATCCTATTCACTATCCTATCACATGCAAAATTATGACAAAGATTTTCCAAAGCTTTCCTATATTTAATAGAATGGTGTGATTTATTTAGTTTCATGTTAATTAAAACAACTATTTCCTAATCCTAAATGAAAATGCTATTTTAGGGGGAAATTTTCCACATAAAATTATTTCTTTCTAGATAGCTATGAAATTGTGATAATCTTTCAGTATTTTACTAAGTCCATATTACTTACGAGTAACACAATACTTTTTTGTAATGGGACTACTAATTTACTATTAAGGCTATGATTTAAAGACAAAATATGCATTTTATAGGATAATTATAAACACTAATTTACCAGATATACTGACATTGATTCAACAATATTTCTGGATTAATGTCACAGCATTTAGGAAAAAAAAATCTGTGTAATTTGTAATCTGAAATCCATTGGTCAGGTAATAAGAAAATAGTTCAAATTGTAAGTTCAATATTTGTTTTTATAGGATATATTTGAAAATATGCTCATAATGCATTGATAAACACTATGATAGCCAACATCACGGTCATGTGAAATATTGACAGTCTGAGTATTTGGCTTTCTTGTAAATTAATTTATGTCTACTTTAAGAGTAATCAGAATGTACATTTAATTATGGGGATGATTAAAATTTTGTGTGGAGTTAATTTTTCTTGCTTGTTTTATTGCTGTCACAACTCGAAGGAAAAATCTTCCAATATAATTTATGAAAAATGTTTCTGGAAAAAGGCTTGGAGTTTAGGTATTTCCCTATTTTCTGGAGTTGAAATGGAGACCATCCTGAGACAAGCTATTTTTTATGCTCAGGAAATGGTAAAGATTGCAGACTCCCACCAGCCCTCTTATATATTTTTGTTCAGGTTTTTGGAGGAAAAAAACATCAAGGCTCGTTTTGAGAAGCTAGTTCAAACTATGTTCTTCAGTGTTCTTTAATCCTATTGTATAGCCTTGTTATAACCTTGTTATACAGCATTTTAAGATCCCAGATGAAATTTCTAAGACAATGGAATTCCTTTTTAAACATTTATATGATTTTGTGGGTGCCAAGCACACATTGGCAGGAATCCTTTATCTCATTCTGCCATGTGGGTCCTGGGGATGGAACTCAGGTCCTCAGGCTTGGCAGCAAGCACCTTAACACCCTTGAGCCATCTCACAATCCCCAAACAATGGAGTTGTTAAAACCTCATCAGCACAAATGAAACAATGGATGACTGGATAGCTAAAGCAGATTCTCTTTTTCTGACGTTATATAGTTTGAATTAAAGGCTTCAGATTAATTTACTTTAATCCCTTTGGGGAGACATAAAATATTTAGTTAGTGGGGTCTGACATTGTTTACTCTAAAGTGTTAGTTCTACACCAAATGTCCCATGTAACTTCCAATTCTATTTTATTTAAGATGAGACTTTGTTTCTTTAATAAGTAAATTAGAAAGTTTTTCTATAGTCACGGCTTAATTTAGTTTCAAACTCTTAAATATTTTTAAATTACGACATTAAATTGTTTGTGAGCAAATTTGCTAGCAGGACTGCCTGTAGATAAGGAGGTAATCTAAAGATGAAAAGCCCCACTGTGCTGGGACAGCAGGAGATATTTACTGCCAAGAAATATATATTGTTACTTTGACCTTCAGGGCAATTGCTGCATAAGGGAGACCTCAAATTTCCAACACCAGGCCTAAACCGAGACAGATGGAGCCAAAGATCAAATGAAATTTTACTTTCACTCATTTTTTTTTCTATTTGTAACAAATCTACCCAGATCTAAGAAAAACATTGACTCTTAGGTAATGTTAAAAATCATTTTCTTGAAAGAAGATGATAAAAAAAGGCAGAAAAGATAGTAATTCAAAGAATGGTGTGTTTGCTCACAAAGAATCATTCATCACATCCTGTAAGTGTGTTATTGTAGCTCTCTGCTTAGACTTAGATAGAAGAGGTGTTTTTTCTGGTCTTGTTTCTAGAGGCCTTCAGAAGGGAGGGGGATGGATATGGATGCAGCCACTTAAGATTTATTTTTAATTGAAAGCATTCTTAAATTTTTGTTTTAAATAGTAATTGGAAATGTGAGATGTTATACTTTAAAAATGATAGTCGTTAATTGATCTGTATACATATTTTGTAACTTTGCATTTAAGTGTCTCTTAAACAAAAGCTTGCATCTTTTGGGTCTTTACAATCCCAGTCTCTCTCTATCATTGTGGGTTCAAGTACTTCCTAATGGTTCCTCTCTCTTTTCATTAATTTTGGCTTCCTAAGGTTGAGCGCTTATTCTCTCACTCTCCTGTGCTGGATGAATAGAGGAGAGGACTTCCCAACCCCTGAACTACAAACACTGATTAATGCCCATGCCAATTCCCCTGAAGCCAACCATGGGCAAAACAAGAAAAAAAAAAATCAATGCAGGTGTTATCACCTGAACTCTACTGTGTGAGTCTCCAACAGATCTGACACCAGCTTAAATTGATTCAGCTGACAATTTGTCACATATAAAGCATTAATGTAGCAATTTCTCAGGAGCTTATGGTAATTACTTTGGATTCTGAGAAGTTTACTGGAAGGTACCCTTCACTATTTCCTGCTGAATTCTCTCCTAAACTAAAGTTTGTAAGAGGTTGTAGATAACTTGGCCAGCAAATAGAAGGCAGCCTTTGAATCCTATGGCTTCAGAGTCAACTCCTGACACCTTACATGACCATTCATAATTTCCCTGAGACAATAGGTTTCCTTTCCATCTGTTTTTGAAACACATTTGTTTTTCACCAATCTCACTACTTCATTACATTCCAACTTGAGGGTGGTGTTCCTGATAAGAGTGTTTAACCTTGCTATCTTCATCCACATAAATATATGCTCTCATTCTTTTTGGATTCGTTCTGCTTGAGGAAACACAACTTTGTTATATTCATTTCTAAGGCAACTTTAGGTTCAGGTATATTTTAGGACACAGCAATAAAGAGTGTACTTATTCAAGTTCTGTCTTGTTCAGCTCAGATTCTAGTTCGGAAATGCTTATTTTGCTCCTATAAAAAGTTTTTGATAATAAAATTTGATAGTAAAATTTTTCTCTATTTCCAGTCCAATATTCAAATTTTTACTTGCAACAATATTTAAAACAGAATTCAAATATCACTAAGAAGATCTTTTTTTTTTTTAAATCTCAAAAGCTTCTCAGTCCCCACATCTCTCAAAACTTTAGGCCAGAGAACTTTCTAGAACTTCTCTTCATTGTGCATTTGTCATCTTAGACTACTGCAATAAAATAAAAGCATATAATGTTTCGCTTAATGACAGCTACTTTTTCTCAATTTTGAGTCTCTTCATCTGCCACCTTCTCTCTGTGTCCTCACATGGCCAAAGCAAATTCTTCTGTTTCCTCTTCCATTTTTATCAACTTTTTCATTAGGCAACGCTAAACCCTATGAACCTACTTAACCTCAACTATCTACATGTAGAGTACATGAATGCAATGACATCATTTAATGTTTTTTCATGTAATCTACAAAGTAAGTCTTTTACCTAAATGGTAAATAGTAAATCCTTTATGTAAATGGCCTCTTATCAGAAGATTTTGCTCCTTTTCCACTTCAGTCCTAGGCTGTTATCACAATGAACACAGGTGAGTTTTCTTGTTATTTTTATTTTGTTTTTGGTTTTGGTTTTTGGGTTTTTTTGTTTGTTTGTTTGATTGATTGATTGATTTGTTTTATTTCTCTGATGTTTCCCTAAATTTCCACTATTATAGGACCAGGCTTTTATCTCTCTAAAGCCCGTATTGCACTGACATGGCAGGAAATATGGACTATGTACCATGGAATATCCCTCCTAAAGTGGTAGGTAGAGTTACATCATTTGCTATAGGATTATCAACAGTGAAAATGTCTACAAAATATTTTGTAGTGTAGCCATTTCCTACTGAGCAAAACTTCCACTATGTATAGAAAATTTCAGAGTACAATAAAATGTTGTTCAAGAATGTGACTATTGCTATTGTTAGAAAAGGTGAAATAGGCTTTGTACATGGGTTGAATGATTACAGAATGAATCATGTCTGTGCTGTGAAAGAATATTTTATCACACTTTAAGAACAATGTGAAATAATTCAACAGGAGTTTCTTCTTAAACTATTAATATGCATTTAACTAACAAAATGTCTCAAATTAAGTATATGATTTGATAATTTAATATCCTTATGAATTTGGAGATAATTATAATTAATTTAAATAATGACACTACTATTTTAGAAATTTTAGTTTCTTATTATTTCTACTTAATATTTTAGTGTTGCTTCTGGTGTGAACACTTGTAGTCCAACTTAGAATTTTTAGGTATACTACAACATTATCAGCCACTGGTATATTAATAACATTAGTTATTAAAAACAAAATAGATTTAGTACTTTCTAATGTATTCGGTGTGAATTGCAAACTGTGTTAACTCTAATGTATAGAATCTGCCCTTTCCCTTACTCAGTTTTCTCTCACTGACAATTCATGACGTTTTGTGCTTCAACGAGTTAAAGCATTTTATATCTTATATATAAAGAAGATAATTTGTCGGTTGGTTGATTTCATGCCACTTGTTCACTTAATTATCATAATGACTTCTGTTTTCTCCCTTTTATCAAAAATAGTAAAACTTCCTCCTTTTAAAAGGATCAATTCAGTCTCAATGGATGTGGATATAGACTGTATGCATTTGTGATGTGTTCTTCTATGAAGAAGCCCTTAGATTGTTTCCATGCTGTAGCTGTTACATATAAGATGATGAGAACATGCCATTTATCTTTCTAATAGGTTCTTCTGTGTTTGAGAAAGTGTATGTCTCCATTGTTGAATGAAAAATTTGCTATACCAGTTTACTAGTCCACTTGGTATTTAACCTTGTTCAAGTTAGCTCTCAATTAACTAAGTAGCTCTCAAGTTAAATTTCTGCCTGGATTGCTTAGTCATCATTGTGAGTAGGTTATTAAAATCCTCTCTATTGTAGAACTGTCAAACGTTAAGATTTGCTTTACAGACTTTAGGAATTTCTGACAATTGTTGCATATGTCAGAGTGATATGCCATAGACTTATCAAATGTATGTTGATTTCTGAGAAAAAAAATAGAGTTGCTACCTTATTGAATTCCTAGAAGCAAAGATGGTCTTGTATGATGGTTCCTAGTGAGTTTCTCAGCTTTGAAGCCACTTGTTTCTTTAGGGGCAGGGTTGGTTCTTGTAAGTCTACAACATGACATAGGAAAATTTGCTATCTGAATTGGCATAAAGTCACAAGTACAAGGCTTGCACACTAACTGTAACATTGGTAACAGGTACCCAGATATTAGTAGGTTCCCAGATGTTAGTACAACTAATGCCATTCAGTTCTTGGATGGACCATTTATGTCATGGAACACAGTACATAGACAGCAACACCTGCCAAAACTAAAACAAAACCTAATCCATCAAAGTCCATTGTTCTTGGAAAGTCTTTAAATATACTACCCTTGCCTTTTGGGTTTTATGTTCCACTTTTGTCTAGTTGTTCTTTCTAAATGAGCTGTGTCAACCCTGGATGTAGTTTTTGTGCTAATGAGGTCACCCTGAGAATGCTTTGAGACTGAAGTTGGTCTTAAACACCAAGGATAGTCGCCGGTTGGCCAATAGACTTGCTATGTGTCAGAGTGCTCTCAGGGATACTCAAAACAAGCAACTAACACTGAGCAGTAGCCCCTACTGGTATCAGGGAGTGCACAATATCTTCTCTAATCATGATGCTTGAAGGACCAAATGCCAAGTGTTGGTAATTGTCTCCTGGAGATTGATGCCTGGGCTGTAGATGACTGTGTAGATTCCCTACTAGTGACAAGTAAATACAGAACATGAATCCTTTTATTGATTCCATCACTGTGACTTTTCTCTAATAAGTACTGCCCCAAAATGGCCAAGTGTGAATCTTGGGTGCATATTTCCTTGTCTTTAGCTGATTTAGGGACATATTATCAGGAGTTTGGAGGTCCTAATGTCTCTATACTGGCACATCACTTCACCCAAACTACCACAATCACCATCGGTAGCCATTGCACATATAATATATCCTTACATGGTGGTTTTACCACATCTGCCTAAATTGCTGACTAATGTTGTTTACGTAGAAAGTTACATATTTTGCAACATGTCTTTTGATGCAAATTACTTTTGAAAATTTTTGAAAGCTGGTATCTATGGCATCAGCATATTCACTTCCATTAATCTATAACTTTTCAACGCATTTGTATACAATTTCACCTACTTCATTATACATTTTTTGTATTCTCTCAGGTTTAAAATTTTGTTTTTAATACTTAGATCCTTTAAAAACTTGCTGTAAGCCTCCTGATGTTTAGCTGTAAGATTTAATGTAGCATATTTAGTTAGGAATATCTGTGTCATAGAATCTATATCTTTTGGTGATTGTTAATAATGTGATGCCAATCTTTTCAGCAAAGCAAAATAAAACAAAACATAAAAACAGGGAAAACTAAAACATCAAACTGCAGCAGCAACAACAACAACAACAACTACTACTACTACTACTTCTACTACTCCTACTACTACTACTACTACTACTACTACTACTACTACTACTATGACTAAAGACAGATGGAAATTCCCATGATCCTATTCACTACATTTTATGGTATCAAAATATTCAATTCTCCCCTCCCTACTGATTGCTTTTAGTTTTAGTTGTCCTTTTCCTAAGGCCGGCTGTGATGATATAGCTTTTAATTTATCAGCTATTGCTACAATTTTATTTTATGAATAAAATTTCTGAACCCTTTTGTCAGTTGTTTATCTATATATGTTTTTATTCTCAAAATACCATATTTGCTTGTAATTTGGAGGTTTCATTTCTTTTATTGAAAGTAAAATCTTCCATGTATCTACCTTTATGGATATATTTGATAGTAACAATTTTAAATATACTTTTTAACCCTAATTCTCTGGTCCAAGTGACTTCTTCTCATCACTATCTTTCATATTTTCCAGTCTGTGGTTACTTAGTTACTTTAAATTATTTGTGCTAACTGTAGTTTCAGTTTGCTTATAAATGTTGACTATCCTGTCATTACTATATATTATACATCTTTGACCTATGATCCAACTGAATGTTACCAGGAAATGACCATTTCAATGGTTTAGTCTATGAAGTTTGTTATATGGGATTAGGACAGTATCCATCATGAAGGTCCTTAATCTATACAAGCTAAGCATGATGGTTTTGAGTATTCTGCCACTATTCAATGATCTATGTTTTTTTTTTCCTGGTGTGGGCATCATTATTTCATGACTTTTGAGTTGCAAGTATCTTTCCTTTCAACCTTTTGAAGGGCCTTTTCTTGTCTTAAATAATTTCCTTATAGGCATTCACTGAACAGAATTGTCCTGACTATTCAAAAACAATGCCTGGGTTCACAGCTGAGCTTTCCTAGTCCCACCACCCCTTTCTCTAGTTCTCTACAATCTTCAAATATCTGACTTTTAGTCACCTTCCTCCTCTCTGGGCTCTCAGATGATTTCCTTAATTTTCACAAGTTCATTTGATTTTGTTTGGGTTCCCCCATCCCTGTTCCAATAAGAAGTCTTCTCTTCAAGTTATTTGCAGAGACAGTCATTAAATTCCTATCTTTCAGAGAACACTGCCTTTATCTTCTACTCTTTAGTATCGTAAAAATTATAACTAATGATGTTTGGCATTATTTTTGCTTTCCTGAGAAAGAATAAATTTGTTCCTTGGTACTTAGTCTATCTTGGCTTAAATAAAAACTATTAGAAAGATACATTATTTTGTATAAATAGATTTTTGAATTTCTAAAAATAATTTATATCAACCAAATATGCTAAATTCCCTATATAAGTAATTATACTGACTTTTTGAGATTTCAATTGTCAGGAGATGAGTATTCCTAATGATTTATGGAAAACAACTACTGATAATCTAAAGGAAGGAAAGTTAAAAATTTAAAATATAATTATAAGATAAATGCAAGCAAGAGGAATCAACACAATAATTAATTCATGTTACTGAGTAGAAGATGTTTCCCAATAATTATTGCTTCAGTCCAGGAAGTAAGAAATAACACTGGTCCCTATCTATGTCCTGTAGCAGACATTATTTGCCCATATACACACTATGTACAAAGACACTGGTTTGTTTTAACTACAATGATCTTTTGGCGATGATGACATTTTATGTATCTTAAATCTCTGGAGCCATCCTTGTATTCATAGATTACTTTCTATAGGCTAGTGTCATATATGGCCTGAGCTCTGTAAATTACTTCTAGTCAAAGTCATTGACAAGTTTATCAGTTCTTCTGGGCTCATCATGATTGTCCCCAAAGTTATTCCTTTTTCCTATTTTTGGTGAAACAGAAATTATCTTCTAATCAGAATTTAGAAGTATATAAATATAGCCATGCTAATTAAAATCAATAAGCATTCATTTAGTATCTCCTGAATCTAAAACATATTGCCTCATCATTCTCTCTCTCTCTGTAATAGATAGATATAGATATAGATATGGATATAGATATGGATATAGATATGGATATATGTATACATCAAATACACATACACATAAATATACATATAATTGATTTACAATTGATAGCACAGCTTCAGAAACAGAACACAAAAACATTGTCAGTTTGAAATTTTTATTTATTAGATTTGTTTTTTGACAAGACGGTGGCATTATGCCTTATAACTTCTGATAAATTACAGAAGTATTTTTATATGTTATTTCATAGAAATATAACATTTGTGACAGACTATATGTTCAAGAAATGGGATTTAGGATGTTACCAAAGAACCAGACCAGATCAGAATCTTCCTTGACCTTTTTCCCCACACAGTTGTGTCTCTCCTGCTCTTTCACCCTACACTTGATCCAACAGCTATTCATGTCAAATCAGTATATTTTTGTTCTAAAAATAGGCTAATTTTCCTTCCTGAAGTAGATTATTTAGGAAGTAGAAAGTGCATTTTCTTGTGCTTGTAAGAATCTTTGCTGTGTTTCCTTTCTGTCACTTAGCATTGGCCTTTCTTCTTACATCGGGGGTAAAAAAGAGCAAAGGTTTATGTAAGTTTCTTCAGTTTTAGCCCCACCAATTGATAGTGCATCTTCAGAAACAGAATGCAAAAGCAAAACAAAACAAAACAGAACAAAAACCCCAGCCAAACAATAAACACAATAAACATTTTCAGTTTAAAATTTTACGTATGAGATTTTTTTTTTGAAATATACATATGTGACACATACTAATTGTTCTCCCCCTCCGCTCCCTTTTCTTCTTCCCATCCCTTTCAAGCCTCCCCCATACCAGAGCTTTCCAAGATTCATGATGTTAGGATTTGTTTTGTGACACATTCAGTTAATTTAATCAGAGGCATCCATATGATCATTGAATGTGGAGTTATCTAGTGGAGTCTGTTGTGGTCACTAGTAAGTATACACCTAAAGGCAGTGACTCCCCCTCTCTGAAATTTCCAGTAGCAAGTAGTTTAGTAGTTAAGATTTGGATCTGTCTTGTTTCTTCTCCTCCGATGCCTAACTGCTGAAAAACTTATTCTTTCATAGCCCCAGTGTAGGCATCTGCAGGCACTATCAGTTCATGATTGCAATGGCTGGGACATGTTGGGAAAATGGGGTAGATGAACAATTCTCTGTATTTTCCAGGTTTATATTCTTTGCACCACTTCTTCTGTCACATTCTCTGAATCTAGAAGGGGGGTGGCAAATGTTTTGTTTAGTAGTAAGACATTGTTAATCTCTTGTTTTAGGATCTTGTGCAGGCATCAGCCTCTACACTGACCACTCTCATTGGAAAGAACTTTCTTTGATTAAGGCTGAGAGTAGTTTGTTGATGAATAAATATTTAGAAGGCATTTTGACACTATGCCAGAATAGCTGAAGGATAACATTCAGCTTCCCTTCCATATGTATAAAAGACTTAAAAAATAATTTTGTCAATACATTTTTGAATGCCATTCATTTTATTTTAAAACAATATGTAATGTTACCTAACCTTCAAATATTTAAAGTTGGGTTAGGTAGATAACTCAAGGATAAAATGCTCAGTGCATAAACATGAGGGCCTGTGCTTGTATCCCTAGCATTCACACAATAAGCCAAGCATAGCAGTGTTTGTAACTAGTGTTGCGGGGCATGGAGACAGCAGGAATTCTGAAGCCTACTGGACACCAATTTACTTGAAATTGCAAGATATAGATTCAGGAGAAGCACTGCTTCAGAAATTAGGTGTAGAGTCAATGAAGAAGATCCTTAAGTGTGAACTTTTTTTCCACATACACTCATGTACATTCATATACAAACACACATACACACACACAAAATATTAAAAGGTTAGGAAAGCTTCTATTTGTGATTTAGACTGATAATTCTAAAAAGCATAAAATAACATGTAAATGAACCAAGAAAATTTATTTTATAATCACAGAACATTTACAGAGCATAAAAAAAGCAGTGAAATCTTTTTCATTTACTTTTTATTTTATAAGTTTAAAAGGCAAAAATAAAATTTGAAACACTGATGAAGGTTTTAAGGCCCCAGAGTAATTACAACAGTCTGTTGTTTAAGAGTTGCTGTGTAATGACTCTCACTTTATCTTAAGTTGTATCCATTTTAAATTGGTATTTGAAATCTCATGAATAACAGAATACATAAGAAATATTAATTAGCTACTGTGGCTCATACTTGCAGCCCAATTTTAATTTTAATATTTTATCCTCTTGCAATATATATAAACATATGTGTGTGTATGTGTGTGTGATGTATGATGTATATATGTTTGCGAGCATCTAGTTGCCCATTCCTGGTCATGTGGAGGCCACAGCTGAGCTTTTAATGCACTCTTCTATGACTCTTCTCCTTATAAAGACAAATCCTCAACTGCTTACCAGTTGATTAGCTGGGTTAACCAGTATGTTACAGGAATCCTTCAGTTTCCAGTTTCCATTATTGGGATTATAGTCAGGCTTTTTTTTTAACTTTTCATATAGGGAGCCCAAAATTCATGTCCCCGTGCTTGCTGAGCAAGCATTCTACCTACTGAGCATCTGCTCAGCTTTTTAAAATATTTTATTAACAAGAAGTATTCAAATTATTTAGGTTGCATTGTAAGTTCAAATGCTGTTTCAAGAAAAAAATCATGTAAATTCTTAAAAGTACAAATAGAAATAACTGTTATATATTACTAATGTTATTCATTTTTACAGTGTTGAGGATTGAAGAAAGAAAGCAGGTGCTCAACCACTGAATCACATCCCAGACTTCTGATGATTTTGAAAACAAAAAAAGAAAAAACTCTTGTGCGTGTGGTATTGATACAGTTTTTGTTTTGTTTACTTGTTTTTTGTTTTGTTTTGTTTTTAGGTATAATTTGTTCCACAAGCTTGCAAAGAAATTATGATTTCTATATGCTGTGGTTTAGGCCTATTCAGTTTCTTAGAAAGTAGCTTCATAAAAGTCATGTGTAGACTTATATGGTAAGCCACTCATAGTCACGTGTAGACTTATATGATAAGCCACTCATAGTCATGTGTAGACTTATATGGTAAGCCACTCATAGCCTAATAGCAAATTCAATCCTTTCCCACCAGTGTGTTAGGGGATGATAAATTCAGAGTGCAGTGTTAACTTCTGTTCTGTTTTTTTCTGGATTAGAGTAAAAGAATAAAAATTATAACTAATTTAAAATAATCAGTTCATGGACTCAAGAATATCTACAGTAAGAAAGTGAAGAACAAGGAGCTGTAGGGGAAAAAGTCTTAATGAAGAAGAAGCAAGCTATAAAATACACAGATTTCTAACGTTTTGCTGTGTGGTACGTAGTGTGAAATCTAGTCTTACATCACTGTAGTCTCTTTAGTGAAATTTTCAATTCTTATTTGAGTTACACTCATTTCTAATAACTGAAATTTAGTAAATATTTATTCTGAGCCAAAATGGTAATCATATTTTAATTCTCTCATGTTCTTATCAGTGTTATCAATCTTTTTAGTGTCAATCTTTACAAATTTATTTCATAGAGTTATTTTGTTTGTTTGTTTTCCTTCTTTGGACCTTGGTCAATAACAACCATAGTATTTTGCTTTGTGTTTCTATAGGTACCTGCACACAGTTCAGTAAAATTAATGCTGCTGTCAAGTATGCAAATATTGAAGTATGATGGTTTAACTATATTCCATTGTGAGGTTTTGACCTTTCTTCAGGGTGAGTAGGAATATGTGGCAGATGTCCTGTGGCTCTGGAGATGCCATTTCTGATTGTTAGGTGATATTTGTATCAGGACGTTAACTACTTTGTAGGTTCTTCTTATTTTCACCTTTCTCTATCCCTTTCCCACCCTTTCAACCCCATACAACTAGATGGGAGAGGAAAAAAATGATAGAGGGGATGGGGGCAGAGTTATCAGTAGACTACTTCCCATTGATTAAGAATGTTGATTTCCTTGGGCAAATTTGATCTTTGACATCAGGATATCTGATTTTTTTCTTCTTCTCCTTTCTTTGTACACGACTAAATGAACAATGAACATTAGCAACCAACTACCAAGAAACAACACACACTTCCTCTCAGCATCTTATTTACCTTCTGAAAATTTCCTAGAATTACAAACAGACAATCTCAAAATCTATAGGCAGCTGACAGAACCATGCTTGTCCCATAAGCTATGCCCCTTTTAGGAGATGTCACCTTCTTAGAGTAGGTATGGCCTTGTTGGAGGAAGTACATTGCTATAGGGGTGGGCATGCAGATCTCCAATGCTGAAGCTGCAACCATTTAGACAGTCTCCTTCTGCTGCCTTTACCTCAAGATGTAGAACTATCAACTCCTTTTCCAGTACCATGTCTGCTCACAGGCTGCAATGCTTCTTGCCTGATAATAATAGACTGAGAATGTCTGAAACAGTAAGCTAGCCCCAACTAAATTTTGTCCTTTATAAGTGTTGGTTTTGTCATGGTATCTCTTCACAGCAATGGAAATCTAAGACAGTCTCCTATGCATGTATCGTACAGAACATAGTTGAGAGTTTCAAGAATAAAAAAACTGAATCCAGGAGCAGAAACATGTTATGAGCTTAAATGAAATTTTGGAATAACCTAGCCAGACAAAAAGACATCAAACAATAATTATAAAGAAAAAATACAGACCATAAAACCCATTGAACAACATTAAATGAGACAATTTTGCATTTTGAGTGTTCCAGAAGGAGAATTACAGGAAACATAATCAATGAAGTAATTGTTGAAAATCTCCCATAGCTTGGTAAAAAAAAAATCATCCCCAGAATATTCAATGACTATTAAAATAAAACAGATGTGGCATCTTAGTTAGCATAGTACACTCAAATTGTCAAAAGCAAAAGTCAAAATGAAAATTGTGGCAAACAGAACAAAAATAAACAAACAAAAAACCCAAATAATAATCTAGACATGTGCCAGGGAATGCTTTCAGACCAATGACCAACAGCAGGGTTTTAAGTAGAAATTGTAAAAGCCAGAATATAGCAGAGGATGACCCCGTAGGTCATAAATGGGAGAAGAGGACCTTGGCCCTGTGAAGGTTTTATGCCCCAGTGAAGGGGAATGCCAGGGCCAGTAAGCAGGAGGGGGTGGGATGGTGAGCAGGGGGAGGGGGGAGGAAATAGGGGATTGTTTTAGTTTTTTTTTTCTTTTCTTTGGAAGGGAAACTGGGAAAGGAGATATTGTAAATAAAGAAAACATCTAATAAAAAAATTTAAAAAACTTAATGTGAATTTAAAAAATAAATTAAAAAGCATTGATTCAATCCTGTACATTTAAAATATAAGCCAAATTAGAAATAAACTAAGAGTCTTAACAAAAAAAAAAAAAGAAAGGTCTTTAGTAGTAGTATTTCTCCCCATATTTCTCTTTCTACACTCACTTTCTGTTTCACACTTTTATTTAACATTTCCTATTCTGTTTTCACCCTTTAACTCTTTTTGTAAATGATTCTCATAGCATATATTGTAATCATAGTTTCTCCTTTACCAACTCCTCCAAGATCTCAAGATCATCTTCACCCTCCCAAGTCTCTCTGTCTATCTCTCTGTCTCTCTGTCTGTCTCTGTCTCTGTCTCTGTCTCTGTCTCTGTCTCTGTCTCTGTCTCTCTCTCTCTCTCTCTCTCACTCTCTCTCTCTGCTTAGCACTCAGGCAATAAATCTATAATTTAAAAAAGATAAACACACACACACACACACACACACACTTGTATTCCTTCTCCATTGCCATGTAAGTCATGCTTCTATAGCCCCTTACTAATTTCCTGACCTCATAATATTTTAGTATTCCTGAATCTAGGAGCTACACATACCTGAAAATCTAAAGATTCAACTCTTAACATAAGTAAGAGAAAACAGGACATGTTCATCTAGCTGTGAACCTTTTAATCTATGATAACTGCCCTCACTAGACATCACATGATTGTGACACAAAACTCATGGAACACAAATACTATTTGCTTTCAGTTGGTATGTAAAGGAAGCATCACAAGATAAAACCCATAGATAGAAGTATGTAACAAGGTCCAAAAACCTGTGTCCAAATAAGCCATAGGCCGTAGTCCATAGGCTTTAAGAGAAAACCCACCACTATTATTTTGCAAAATGAACATGGTCCTAAATCTATACCTACCAGATATTGTTATTATCATAGATTCTAACTCCATGGTATGAAAATCCAGTTATCTAATATAATATTAAAATGTCAAAAATATAAATTGTGTTTGACATCTTTTGTGTTATATTATTATTGTATCATAAAAAATAATTTATGAATTTTAAAGAATGTGTAGCTCTAGGTTATACAATAAACAGAACTTGAAACTCAGTTTAAAATTCTAGTATGTACAATTGTCCTTTTACAAATGGTGTTAAATCCAATTCTGATTTGGTCATTTTCACAGATAAATTGGTATTTAATAGATGCATAAGCATAGATCTCATATGCTATATAAATTAAACATTATCATAGTTGTTAAATTATGTATTGTAGTATTTAATTCAAGGAAGATAGGTTTTTTTCTTTTTCTTTCTGAGATCATAATTCAATTACATTTTGCCATTCCCTTTCCTACCTCCAAACCATCCCTTAAATCCTCCCTCAATCTTCTTCTAATTCATGGTCTATTTTTTACACTAATTGTTACTGTATACATGTATGTATATAAATATGCATGCATCTTCCCAAATATAACATTTCAGTCTATATAAACTTACCTGCATATATGTTTTCAGAACTGACTGTTTGAGACTTCACAAGGAATTAGTGTTCTCTACCCTGGGGAAGACAACATTACTTTTGTTGTTGTTGTTGTTGTTGTTGTTTTTGTTGGTTTGTTTGTTTGTTTTTTCGAGACAGGGTTTCTCTATATAGCCCTGGCTGTCCTGGAACTCACTCTGTAGACCAGGCTGGCCTTGAACTCAGAAATCCACCTGCCTCTGCCTCCCATGTGCTGGGATTAAAGGTATGAGCCACCAATGCCAGGCAGAGGACATTTCTTGTCAACTTTCCTTAGCTGCCTGCAGTTCTTTGGATAGGGTTGACACTTGTGGGTACATCCTTATCCAGTTTGATATGTCCACTAGTGTCATTCTTTATTAGCTCATGTTTGAGTAGGCATATTGGTGAGACTTTATGAGTGTAGCTTCTGACATTAATAGGAGAATAATTCACACAGTATAATCCCTGATCATCTGACTCTCACACAATCTTTTGGTACCCTCTTTCACAGGTTTTCTTGAGTCCAGATTTGGGAGCATTTTATAATTGTGTCCATTGGTACGGGGTGCCACAACTCTGAATTTTGATTGGTTGTAGTTTACTCTAGTGTTAGTAGAGTTAGTTAATAGAGACATGAATATCCTCAATATTTAATGGGTAATTATAACATAGAGCTTACATTGTACTTGATACTAATGTACAGGAAAGCTTCTAACAGAGTAAGTTGTAAATGAGTCTTCCAGAGTCACTACAGGAACAAAAGAAAAGCTTCAAAATTCCTGGTAGTTATTAGCTTTAACCAGATGGGTAAAGTGTATGGCTTCTACCTTCATGGGATCAATCAGAGTTATCTACTTGGCCTTCTGACAGTCATTTCAGATGAAAGAGGAAGAATATTGTGAAATCTATAGATCCATTAAAACAAAAAATAACAATAAATTCAAGGCTAGGGATATGGGTCATTAGTGCAGTAAATTCATAGTGTGCACTGAGCCCTGCTTTCCATCCACAGAAACTACCTGTCTATATCTCCCTTTGTCTCTGTTTCAGTCTCTGACTCCAACACACACACACTCACACACACACACACACACACACTCACACACATTCATGCACTCACTCACACACATTCACATTTACACACACACACACACACACACACACACACTCACACTGAAGTCTACATTCTTCACTCAGTCCCTTCCCACGTACGTTTCCTAACTGGTGTGGTTGGCAGTAAGACCATTATTATGATGATGATATTTTCCTTAAAATAAATAATTAATTAACTATTTATTTATTTTTAATTTGTGCATAATGAAGAATTTTGATAAACATTACACTGAAACTTAAGATTAGATAATACAACCGAAAGTGGGGAATAGCTTTGAACTCAGTAGTACAAGAGACACCTTCCTGAACAGAACACCGATGGCTCAGGTTCCAAGATCAACAATTAGTAAATGGAACCTCGTGAAACTGAAAAGCTTCTATTATTCAAAGGACACAGTCAATAGAACAAACTGCCCACAGATTGGAAAAAGATCATCACCAACACTATATCTGACAGAAGGCTAACACCTAAAATATATAAAGAACTCAAGAAGTTAGACACCAATAACCCAAATAACTCAGTTTTTTTTTCAATATGGTACAGAGCTAAACAGAGAATTCTCAACAGAAGAATCTCTAATGGCTAAGAAACAAACACATGTTCAATATCCTTGGTCATCAGGGAAATGCAAATCAAAATAACTTTACACCTGTCAGAATGACTAAGATCATAAATACAAGGACAGTTCGGGCTAACAAGGATGTGCAGCAAAGGGAACACCTCTCCATTGCTAGTGAGAGGGCAAACTTGTACAACCACCCTGGAAATCTATTTGGCAGTTTCTCAGAAAATTAGGAATATTTCTGTATCAAGATCCAGCTATACCACTCCTGGTCATATACCCAAAAGATGCTCTAGCTTCCCACAAAGACACTCACTCAGTTATGTTCATATCAGCTTAATTTACAATAGCTAGAAAACTGGAAACAACATAGTTGTCCCTCAACTGAAGAATGGATAAAGAAAATGTGGTTCATTTACACAATGGACTACTACTCAGCTATTACAAACAAGAACATCATGAATTTTGCAGGCAAACAGATGGAGCTAGAAAATACCCTACTGAGTAAAGCAACCCCAACCCCAAATGACATGCATCACTTACAAGTGGATATTTGTCCTAAAGTACAGGATAACCATGCTACAACCCATAGAAGCTAAATAACAGTGGGACTAAGGGAGGATGGTGGAATCTTTTTCGTAAGTGAAAAATAAAACCAACGTCGGAGGTGGGTGGATATACGAAAGTGTGGGGAAGATGGGATGGGGAGGGGAGCTGGCCAGAGGGATCAGATGTAGAGAGAACAAGGGAGAGAAAATGGAAATGGGGGGTAGTGGGAGGAGTGAAACTCCAGGATGTTTCAGAACCTTGGGATGGGTGAAGCCCTAGGGTTTCTATGGGACTGTGTTAGCTAAGTCTCCTAACTGCGAAGTATAAGGTCCCAGAAGTGGCCAATTACTGTAGCCAGGCAGGACTCCTAGTGGACAATAAGGACAGCCACACACCCACAAAACCTTCAACTTGAAATGTGCCCTGGCTACAAGATGTTTAGGGACAAAGACAGAGATTGAGGAAATGGCCACTCAGTAACCGGACCAACTTCGGACCCATCCAATGGGCAAGCACCATACTCTGTTATTCATTCAGACCAGAGCCTAGCATTTAGTGTTCGCTGAAAGGCTCCACCCCACAGCCAGTGGAAACACATACAAAGACTCACAGCCAAACAGTACATGGAGCTCAGGAGTCTTATGAAAGAGTTGCAGTAAGGATTGAGGAACCTGAAGACAACAGAGACTCAAGAGGAAGACCAGCAGAGTCATAAATCCGGGAAACTTGGAGGGTCCCAGAGACTTAACAAGCAACCAAAGGATAGGCAGGCACTAGACCTAGGCACATGCTTTTATGTAGCAGATGTGCAGCTGGTCTTCAGGTAGGCTCTCCAACCACTGCGCGGATAGGGGTGAGCTGTGCCTGATTTGGTTTCCTATCTGTGGATCCCTCTTTTTCCCTAATTGGGTTGCCTTGTCTGGCCTCATTGGGAGAGGATGCACAAACACGTGTGCACAAACACGTGTAGTGACATGATGTACAGCGAGGTGGAAGTGGGCTAATATTGGGATTTAAAGTGAATAACTAGATTTTAAAAATTAAAAATTAATCAAAAAATTAAGATTAGTCTGAACCCTGTTTCTGGAAGGGGAAACATAACCAAGACACAGAGGAGGGGGAAGGGCTTATTTATGTGTCGTGTGTTTGTGTGTGTGTGTGTGTGTACATTTGTACAGCTTTGTTTTTATTTTAGCTTTGCCTTGTTATGTGTTGATTTTTGTTTTGTTTTTGTTTTTCAAGACAGGGTTTCTCTGTGTAGCCCTGGCTGTCCTGGAACTCACTCTGTAGACCAGGCTGGCCTCGAACACAGAAATCCACCTGCCTCTGCCTGTCAAGGGCTGAGATTAAAGGCGTGCGCCACCACCGCCCGGCTATTGTTATGTGTTGTTAAACCCAAGACGTCAAACGTGAAGAGCTCTCTATAAATACATGCCCAAATAAATATGCACCCATAAATTTTAAGTTTCTATAATTAAAAGATAAACATGCTTTAAAGAAATTAAATACTTACTAACACCTTTCTTGACCTTAAGAATTTTATAGTCAAAATCAAACCTGAATAAAAAAAAAGAATTTTATAGTCATGACCCCATTGTTTTTAGGTTTTATTTTATGTCAACATTGATCAGGAGAATTTAGAAATAGAGCTGTAGAATATCATTTTTTTTCTGATTTCTTCCTCTAAATATTTCAAAGATCTTTGTACAAAATATCTAACTTTGTATATGCAAACATATTGAGCCAGTTTTTTCTTTCTTTTCTTTTCTTTCTTTCTTTCTTTTTTTTTTTTTTTTTTTTTTTTTTTTTTTTTTTTGACACAGGGTTTCTCTGCATTGCCCTGGCTGTCCTAGAACTCACTCTGTAGACCAGGCTGGCTTCAAACTCAGAAATCTGCCTTCCTCTGCCTCTCAGGTACTTGGATTAAAGGCATGCGCCACCACTGCCAGGCTGAGCCAGTCTTTCTTAATGTGAGCCTTTATAGATCAAAGAATTCAACGGTTTTCTTAATTTCAGTGAATGTGATCACATTATATTATTATTATTATTATTATTATTATTAATTTTTTTTTACTTTTCCTGCCATTTCTATTTTTTCTTTATTGTGATCTGATGATTTTAGTATGGATCAGCTTTTTCAATAATTCTGAAATATGTAATAAGACTTCTGTGTCCGTTTAAATTTGTAGAAAAATAAACAGCTTGTATCTAACTAAATAATTGATTCTTTTTATAGTTTAACAGAGGTGCTAGGTAAACAAAACATATAACTAAATAAATTCACCCTACAATATTTTCTCAAAGGATGAAAAACTGACACAAGTAATTTCCTTTAGAAAGGAGTTGCATACTGAAAGTGACCTTAATCGGCCTTCACATCTAATTAAATTTTGACTTGATGTATAATTCTGGATGGATGATAATTTTTCTCCCAATGTTGAAGGATTTGATTTGTTGTTATTGTTATTGTTATTATCCAGTCTTGTTTTTTGAGAAGTCTCTTGTCATTCTGTCTAAATAGTGTTTCATATTATTTCTCTAGAAGTTTCTGCAGTTGTTTATCTTGTGGCCTCTGAAATTTCAGGCTAATAAATGGCCATATTTGTCTCTTTTCATTTATTTTGATGGGAAATAAATGATTCTTTACAACTTAGAAGCTCACGTCTTTCAGTTTTCAGGACAGTTAACCATAATTTCAGATTTCTCCTTTATGTTTAATGCATGTCTTAAGAATTCTAATCATTTGTGGTTGAAACTTTGTAAATGGTTCTTTAATAATTTGATGGTTTTGAATTCCTTATTTTTGTTCTTTTTGCAAAAGAGAAAAGGCTATAATTTTGTTTCTTCTTTTTACATATAATACTTCATTATTAATTTCTTATAGATTTGTGTTGTATGTTTTGTTTTATGACATTTATGATATTTTCATAGATATTAAAGATTTTATATTAATTATAGAAAAAAGAAGTAGGTCTGTTTTCACAATTACATTTTTCTTCTTTGATATTATTAACCTTGTATAAAAATGATGTTGGTCATATTTATCCCTGAGTTCTTCCCTTCAACTCTCCTACCCTTGACATATTTCCCATCCCCTCGTAACTAGATATTCTTCATATTTTACATATTTTTCTGAAACCTAGTAAGTCTAATTAGTGCTGCCTACATGCATATGTGTGAATGGTCATCACTAAGGTAAGGGAATCTTGTCAATGTTGTCCCCTATCCCTGAAAAAAGACAGCTCTCCCTCCACAGCATTCTCCCTGTACTAGCTTCTCAGGTTAGGGGCGAGACAACTAGCATCCCTTCCCACCCATGTTGTAATATTGAACTCTTGTTCTAGGGGACGTCTTATATAGATTACAGACATAAGGTGTGAGTTCCTGTGTGCAGCAGCCATATATGTACAACACTCACTCTATACTCAGTAGCTCTTAAATTCTTTCTGCCTCCATTTCCATGATATTCCCTGAGCCATGGGATATGGGAGTGTGATATAGATGTCCCAGCTATGCTAACGCATGTGCTCACATACAATCACACACACACACACACACACACACACACACACACACACACACACACACATGCACATACACACACACACATACACATACACACACATCATCATTTTTTTTATTCTTAGTAGTTTGAACACTTACACATCTCTACACTGTGGCATTATCTTCTGCCACAAGGAGCTTCTCTGACTAATACAAAGGATAGTACAAATTTACAGATATAAATATAAATATCTAGAAAGCAATTTTTAAAAATGATTATTTGGAAAAAGAACATTAATAAGCTCTCCTTTAGGGCCTATGGTTTTTCTACCCATAGGTTTTTCACCATGTTTGTAGTTTCAGTCTTGAATTCCCTTCAATGGAACATGTCTTAAATACAATCAAGAGAGTATTTAATTACTACTATAAACATCATGCCACAAATGCACTAATGGGCACATTTTCCTGGCAGATCAGTGTTACAGTATTTGGGGTACTATGTAAGTTATGACAATTGATATAGTTTCTCTCCTAACAACCTAAACTTCACATATTAGTACTATGAAATGAAGCCAGCAAGGGGAAATTTTCCAGGTTGCTTTAAGACTGATTTCTCTATGTCTTAAATTGTGTGTGTGTGCATGTGTGTGTTCACTAGGCACTTACTCTTTTCTTTTAATGGACAACCAATAACAATAGGTTGTCTTGGTTTGACATGCCACCATATTCTCCCTAATGAATTATTCATAGAAATGTAAACTGGGCTTAGCACTGAGATTTTTATTTAATATTCTTTATTTTCTATGATAAAAGTCATGAAAAAGGGCAAGGATGTAGGGAGCCTGCCTCAACATATGAAGGCATATATGACAAACCTAAAACTAATATAATGAAAATTGAGAGCCATTAAATGAGTTTCACTGAGATCCAGAACAAGAAAGGTTGTCTACTCTCTTCATTACAATCACTTGCAGTGTTTGAAATCTCAACTACAGCAAAAAGTCAAAAGAAGTTAATACAGGTTAAAGATGTTTAAGCATCCTTACTTGCTAATGATTTGATCATCTTCTAAAACTGATAAACACATTCAGCAAAAAAGAAGAATAACACGGAAATCAATTACATTCATAAAAAGAAACCCTGAAAACAATCCCTTTGAAATTAGGCACAAGACAAACAAATAAATAAGGCAAACCTGGGCATAAACTTAACCAAGAGGCAAAACAGTAATCTCTGCAATAAAACTCTTAGGACAATGTTGAGCTAACTGTAAAGTTCAGCAGAACATGGAAAGATCTCCTGTGCTCATGGGTTAGTTGGAAGGATTAATACTATATCAATGACAATTCTACCAAAAGCACTCTACAGACTCATGCACTACTCCAACTTAAATGAAAAAATACTTATTCCCAAATAAAATAATTTTATTAGCCATTTTAAAGTTTATTTTATAAATGCAGAAAATGTGTTTGATCAACTCCACCCTCATCTCTTCCCTCAAGCTAAACTCATATGGGAAATGCCAACAAAAATAATTACTTGTTAAATCTTTGTTTACTAATATGTAACATTTATGAAAACTCTTGCTAAATTTGAAATAAATTCATTCACTAACTTCTGTAATAGAATAATAAACATATGAATGGATATCTATTAAACTTTAACTCATAGAACTATAACAAACATTGTTAAATGTTCTCACATATTTTTATGAAAGTTATTCTTTGAACAGACAAGGTAGAAGACGTGGAACCCATTGGCCTGAGGTGGCTATTGTGGTTATTGATCTTGCAAGAACCCTTGTTTATCCTCATATCCATGAGATGCCACTGAGTTAATTGGTTGCTTACCAAAATAACCATTTCATTTGTTTATTTTTATTCTCCTTGAAAAGATAAAATATAGATGTATAAATGAAATCTATGTGGAGTCTGAAGATCACTAATGGTCTTATGTCCAGCCTCGGTACAAATACTCAATTGATACACAATGTCAAGGAAGTAAGCATTTGTCTGTTAGTTCTGAAAACGAAGAAAATTTTATCTGTGGGTTTAGTTTTTGAAATATAAAAGATTATAATTTTTTCACATTACAAATTTTTCTTTTCACCTCTAAAAATAACATATGGACAATGGTATCTTCTTCATAGGTATGACTGAAAAAAAGGCAATATGCTACCATAAGTAGTTAATACAGATAAAATTTAATTTTTGTTTATGTACATGATATGTATGTCTTAGAGTTGGGTGAGTACACGCTATGACTCACATGTAGAAGTCAGAGGACAACCCAGGTGTGAGGCCTAACGATGTAACTTAAGTCAGGGCTCTTACTGTTTGCCGCTGTCTACACTAAGAAAGGGAGTCTATGATCTTGTGGGGATTTTTCCAGTTCTTTCTAATCAGCTTAGAAACCTTAGGATTACAGTGACATGCTGCAGTGCTTCGCTTAACATGTGTTCTAGGGATTGAAACTTGGGTCTTCACTTTCATATGGCAAGTGCTATACTCACTAATCCTCACTGCTACCTCAGGGAAATCTTTTCTAAAGTTCTTGGTCTATAAGATACACTAAATAAGAATGATTAATATTACTTTGTTTGAATACCATTAATATTTTTTTGTAGCTCAATGGATTTTTAAAGACAGTATTTTATCTATTATCCAACAGAAGATGTTTTTAAGTTTTATATAAATCTGACAAAGTTGTCAGCAATAGTAATGAATTTAACTTTGAATGATTGAGTGCTAGTACACTCTTGACATGTTAGAAGAATGGTATTATTCGTGATTTTTTATTCATAATTTCAGACTCATTTATTTTTGACTAGTTCTTCCCTGGGGGCTCAAAATGTTTACTTTTTGTTTTGTTTTTTTTTTTTTTAATGCCAAATAACAGGATTTTCCTATTGTAAAGTTTACATTTATTTTATTCTCAACATTATTTTGAAGTAACCATTTTTGAGTGTCTCATAGCTATTTACTTATAAGTGACTTAAAAACCAGCTAGGTTTTCAAATTTGTCCACGGTTTGGTCTTATAGAACTTTCATGCTTTAATCTTCTTTTGTTAGTGTCTGACCTTCATAACAACCACAGAGGGTGTGCTTAGTCTTGTTTAATTTTATAATCCATTCATGATTACATAAAGAAATATTGTTTCTCAAGGTATCAGATAAGTCAGTCACTGAAAATAGAAGATCCAGTAGCACATGACATTAAAATATCAATTTTTCTAGATACTTCTCATATTGGGTCCACCTGACACTCAAATATCAATTTCTTTTAATAGTTTTTTTACAGTACTGTGGCCTGAATCTCATTATGTTTTTCAGGAAAATAGAGATATTTTTTATAAATTTGAAAAGTTTTGTTGCAAATTTAAATGAAGGATAGTATTCTTTAGATTATACAAATGTTTCAAATTTGGCAAAGGTCACCCTTTCATGTGCATATTTGAACTAAAACATCTATCATTCATTAAAATACAGACAAGCTTGATTGTTAGATTACCATATTCTCTTTTCTCTAGGCTACATTGTTATTAATTTATTAATTCCTTGAATTAGTGTCATCTGTCAGTTTATCAAATATATTAAGTCCATTGGATTCTTATGTTACTCTTCAACATCAAAATGGATGTAAATATATTCATTTTAATTCAATAAAATTTCACTTTACTATGTAGACTCATTGTCAAAGAGATAGAACTTCACTTTCATTGTAATTATTATTAATCATTATTTTTGTACTATAACTACTTGCTGTGATTAAATTTATAAATTTTACAATCAAAACAAATTTAGAAAAATGTGTTTTGAAACATAAGTTTAATTTAGACTACCTGTACTTGAATATGACCATTGAAACCTTATATGAATTTTCTTTAATTAATTTATAGTTACATAGTTAAAGAAATAACTTCACTTTGGTTAGTTGAAAGGAATAGAAGATAGTTTATAATAGTAATATTTTTAAGCTTTTAATATGTGTCAGTTCTCCTTTGTTATGTGGTAAAAGTTACTTTTTGATATGCCATCAAATAATATTGTTACCTAAGAGCATAATACTCATTTATAAATTTCAAATTTATTTTATGTTTAAAAATATGAAACACTCAGAACTTTTTATTAAACATTTAGATATGGTCAAAATTCATTTTATTGTTATAATTATAACTTTTTAGTTAAATAACACAAATTTCTAGAAGTGCAAATTTCATATGGAGCACATGTACTTTTTTTTATAAGTCTTCATTTTAACACAGTCTTTAAATGTAATTTTGATTCATTATATAGTCATATTTAGTTGATTGTATCTGCTCAAAAATGTTAAACTCTAGGCATTTCTCTGTGAAGTTGAAGTAGCCCTATGCTTTCAAGTTATTTGATGTTTAGGAATAATGGCCAAAGTTGGGGTTATGTATTGTTTTTATTGCATTTGGCTTAAAAAGTAGCATGTGTGAAAACCTTGTTACTTCCTGTAAGATGTTATGCTAAAATTTAAATTCCTGTTTAAGTACATAGGAAGACTTGGAAAATAAAGTTCCAAGCGCTTCGTCTTTGCAGGCACTGTGCAGTCAACTCCTCCACCTTCTCAGAGTATGCAAGCCTACTTAATGTATTCTATCACTATCTACCTTCCTTGTGCCCATCTCATAGCTTTTGCTGTTGTTGCTGTGGACATCAAAACTATCTTAAACTGCTTCTGTCCACACTTTCTATTACTATAGACTTACCCATTCTGTAGTCTAATTATTGTTAATGCGCTATTACCTTTTTTCATGTTTACAAAAGACTTTCCTATTAATTCTAACCATGTCCCCACTATTATCAAAATTATGCTTATTCCCAATATTTCATGTCAATTTAACATGACATAGTTAGTTTATAAACATAGCTTTCTTTCCTTTGATTATTTTCTTTTTCCTGTGTCCCTTCTTCAAATTCTTTTTGTCTCCTAGAACCTAAAATAACAGGCAGTTCACACAGCAATGAATATCTGTTCTTTCACTGATTCTGGTATCACAAATTCTAAAGGAGAAGATATTATACATTAAGTAAGGAAATGGAAATATTTTCTTGAGAAAAATTATATCAGTGGAAATATCTTTATTGTAATATTACTAAGAATTTTTTTGTTATTATATAATTCTGATAGAAAAGTCAGAGTGAAGTAGCACTGTATCTTAGGGAACAATGATAATTACAAATGGAAACTTCTTTAAGGTCTTCTTTAAGGAAGACCGATTGTGAGAAGGTTGTTTCTGTAAATTATTCATTGCATTATGATGAACTAATCAACTGTGATAAGTACACTTACATTCTTGACACTCATATTCTCCGTAGACTCATCAACTCAGTGTCTATTTTCCAATATCTGCTGTTTTTGTTTGTTTTTGTTTCTTTTTTCTTTTTTTTTCATTTTTCATGGGAGTGCAGGGAGATTAGACTATGTCAGAGCTATAAATAAGTTCTGGACATAAAACTGCAAAATCAAAACAATTTGGCGTGGTTGATTATTTTGAGCTGGAAGCTCTATTATATAGCAATCACAGATAAAAAGTTACTTTCAGTGCCTTGTTTATCCAAGGAAATCCCATTGTCTTAAATTCCCTCTTTGGGTATTTCAAATTTGAGTTTTCGTTTCCTGAAAGTGGAAATTAACACCACACTCCAACTTTGCCAACGTCCATAATGTTGCTATCTAACTGCCCAACTCTTCTGAAAAAAGACAGTCTTAGTTCCTAAAATTTTTGAATTTCCAAATTTTTTTCTTCTTAGGATTTGTACATTATCCCCACTTTACCTTTCAAGAAAAAAACTATTTTCTCAAATATCACCACTATTTTGAATATTCATCTACCTTTTCTAAGTTATATCCTACAAGAGATATTTAAATCGATATTTAAATTTTGCAAATGTTTTCTCCTGTTAATCTGCTTATCGTCGGATTATTACAGACAACTAGCTCTAAATGTAGAAATAAAAGGAAAGCCATTCCAACAGGCTCTTGCATATATTCACACTTGAAAGAGTAATTTGTTAATGACTGAGAGTCTGATAAGACATTCTTGGTGTCATCATTTCAACTTTCCATAATGAAACAAGTTTTATGTTGCAGAAAAATGTCCCCTGAGTTATAGCTTATCCATGTATATTTCCAATTAATGTTTTTTGTGGCCAAAATTTTAAGCACACTTGTTTTTTTTTTTTTCAAAATGAAACTCAAGCTTATGACATAAATATACATAAATATGTAGAATAGCTGAACCATAATGGCTTAGTAATGATTCCTTAGTGACTAAGGTGAGGGAAAATTTACTTCAGATAAATGAATGGTTTTGCAGAGCATGCAACATTTGTCAAGAACCAAATGTCAATGATAATCTGAGGAAGAGGCCTATTGTTATATTTGAAAGTATGAAAATAACACAGATGCTGTAGAAGAAACTTAAATGTAATGCTTAAATCCTGAATTTTCATTAAAACGCAGCTTCTTGGGAAGTAGAAAGAGCAACATAAAAAGTGAAGGAAATTATCTAGCATCCTAATTATCCACACATTCTTTTGAACATAGGGCTCTACTTGCTTTTTAAAACAACTGCTGGCTACGCACATTAATTCTTAGAAACTGTCCCCTTTCACAGTAGGTTATACATAAACTTTGAATATTTCACAGAGAAATACATATTCCATCTTAAAAATCTTTTATATAATTTTTTTTTTCAAAGGAGACATGGACAAATGCTTCCACTGACAAGATAGAAGACCATGACAATCGCACCCAAGTATGCCTTAGTGTACCTTTGACTTTTTTCTGTGTAAGGTTTTAGGAGAGTGTAGAAGAAGTTACTGATGGCAGAATAAGTAAGTTAAAGGCAGCTGCATCCCCTACACGTCTCTCTCAATCTGGCTGAGAAGATGCAGAAGCATCTTTTCTTGAGTTCACTGTGTAACCTGCAGACAACTGAACTCGCTAGAAAATTTCCTTTTCCCAGCAGCCGTGACTGCCTGTATAGACTTGGGGAAGATCCTTATGAGTCTAATACTTTTATGGGTCTCTTGAGATCTGTAACTCTTATTCACTTCGTGAGTCTTTTTTTTTTTTATTTTTAGATTTATTTTTATTTTACTGTATGAATGTTTTTTCCTGTATATATGTATGCCACATATGTGCCTGGTGACTGTAGACGTCCCTTGAAACTGGTTATGAATGGTTGAGATCAGAAAAATGAACCCAGGTTCACAATAAGAGCAAGAGATTATTTGTTTTTTGTTTCTTTGTTTTTATGTAGTTATTGTTTTTTAATCCTCTTTCTGCAGTCCAGTTGCTATCCGTCTCCTGTTATCCCGTGACAGTTCCTTCTCCCATTCCTCCTCCCCTATCTCCAAGAGAATGCTCCCACCCGACCCCACCCCACCAGACCTTCTCCCCTCCTTGGGTCTCAAGTCTCTCAAGGATTAAGTGCTAGAGCAATAAGTTATTTATAAAAGTAACTTTTATTCACCAGATGTAGTTGTTGTCTTAGAGGCTTTCTACTGAATAAGCCCAACTTTTCTAAGTTCTTTTTCAACTCTGGCTGGATGATTCAACTCCACTGTTCTGGCTCAAGCTCCTCTCCACTAACTCAGCTTCTGATGGAATTGCTCCACTTGAAAAAATTGCCTCTAACTTATAAACCAAACTGCTCCAAACTAAACTAATCTGAACTCAACTGGACTCACTTTAACTCCACTGCATTGCCTGAACCCAACTGAACTGCACTTAGCCCTATTCCATACACATTAGAGCACAAATCATCTTGGTCTTGTTCATCCTGTAAACATGTGTACTCTGTAAATTCTCTACACAGACACCTTATTGATAGAAGATTTTGCAATTTTAGAAGATTATAGAGAACAATAATCTTATCTGTAAGTCCTAAAATTTATTATATATATATATATATATATATATATATATATATATATATGTGTGTGTGTGTGTGTGTGTGTGTGTGTATTTATAAAGCATGTAAACTACCGCATAATATAGCATGGAATGCCACTGTAGTACAACAGACTCAAGATAAATTATAACATAAGGTATATTTAACACCTTTTATCTAAAAGTTGGAAGTTTATCCTATGCAGTTGGAAGAGTGTGTTATATTATGTAATATGAGACCTGATTTCATCCTTTAGAGCACCACACTATGTGGCCAGACAAGGTGTTCTTATTCACATATACACTGAAGGAATTTACCATATGCGAATTTGCCTTATCCTTTCAATATACCATGCATATTGCTAGGCACTAAGGTTAAAATCATAAAATGGTGCTTCCTCGGTCAAGGAAATCTGTAGAGGTGAGTGACAGGGATATAGTAATAGAGATGCAATATGATTGAAGCAGTTGTGCCTTTCGTAATGGACCCTCTCTACTTAAAAGGCCTGACAGTAATCCCATTCTGGAAGAGAGAAAAGCTAAATCCCTGAGACTGAGGAGAAACTTTCATCCTAGGAAGAAAATCCAGAGTCTCCAGGCTTTTCTCAGTGTGTGCATTTCTGGGTTTTGTTCCAGCCCGACATTGCAAGACTACCCCTGGGAAAGAGAGACAGACCTAAAAAATCCTCTAACAGTTCTGACTAAATTGTAAGTAAATCTGTTTTTCTTTAACATTTTCTATTTCTCAGTTTCATTATAAATATAAGAACACGAAGCAGTATGTAACAGGTTTTTGGAGCTAGGAGCTGTATGATGAACTTGAGAGCAAGATAGAGTTGCGTTTAACACGCTGTACTGGCTGGTTTTGTGTGTCAACTTGACACAAGCTAGAATTATCACAGAGAAAGGAGCTTCCCTGAGGAAATGCCTCCATTAGATCCAACTGTAAGGCATTTTCTCAATTAGTGATCAAGGGTGGGAGGGCCCATTGTGAGTGTTGCCACCCTTGGGCTGGGTGTCCTGGCTTCTACATGAAAGCAAGCTGAGCAAGCCAGGGGAAGTAAGCCAGTAAGTAGCATCCTTCCATGGCCTCTGCATCAGCTCCTGCTTCCTGACCTGCTTGAGTTTCAGTCCTGACTTCCTATGGTGATGAACAGCAATGTGGACGTTTAAATTGAATAAATATTTTTCTCTTCCAACTTGTTTCTTGGTCATGATATTTTGTGCAGGAATAGAAACCCTGACATAGACATGCTATTAGGGGAAGTTGAAATTGATGGATAAAAGATGCTGATGGGAAAAGAAATGCACTAAGAGATATTTCTGATGTCTAAAGGTGTTTTAAAAGCATCCTAAAATAAACATCTAAAATTAGAGGTCTTCATATAAGAAACTTCATAGCATGATATTTGTGTAAATCCAAGAAAAGCCAGTGAATCACCTGATATTTAAACCACTTGTCTTTCATTAACTCTTTTGACTTTGAACTGAACTGTGCAGGTCTGTTGCTTTGTGCCAAGAATCCTGAAACCTTAGAAGAGAGGATTCAGGATTTCTGTGGATGAGCTCTAAAATCTTGATAGAGTTTTAGATCCTATTTGAACGAGCCATATTTCATCCTCAGAAAAATGGGGAAATTTGATTAAATAAATGATCACATCTACTTGAGTTCTCAGTCTACTTCATGATGGCTTTGTTTGTTCATACTACAGTATTTTATGAAAAAAAATATAATTTGTAGTTATAAGTTGTTATTCAACTGCTGGATTACTATACCTTGTAAGTTTAGTAAGCTATTCCCTCATAACTCCCAAGATCACGCTATAATCATATTACAATCTGCTATGCTTATCATTACAAATCATTTCAAAAATTTTAGATGACACTATTTTATTAATCCTTTATCTCCCAATCCAAACACCTAGAATTCAACTGTATATAACATGGTACTGTTTTTGTTTTGTTTTGTTTTTTAATCTTTGATAATTTCATCCACAAAGGTATCGATGACTTTTCTGTATAATTACAGGGACAAATTTAATTTTATTTAAAATTATATGGTCATATGTGTTAATGGTTGCCTTTATAAAACCAATATTTAAATTACTTGGCCTTCCAGCAGTGTTTTTCCCATTTTTTTCCCAGTTTGTCATGTACCTTGCTGAATGTCTCTACTTCCTGATATAGTTACTTATTTCTTAAGCTGTCAGTCATTTCTGATTATAATTATACTCATTTTACTTTTTGACTATTGAGCCATTGTGAGAGTGGATTTGATCAACTTATAAAGAGGAACAATTTGGCTTCATTTGTTTTTGAATTGGGTTAATAGTTTAATAGATTTCAGTCCATGTTTCTTTGAATTTGTTATTTTGAGTTTGTGGCAGAACATGATAGGAGAAATGTGCATTTAAGCAAAAGAACTTATCAATTGCATGACTGGAGACCAAAGAAGAAAAACAAGAGCTTGAGTTCCTGATGTTCCCTTTCAGGTGATATCTCTAGCGACTTGAGGACCTCTTCCAGTGCCTCATCTCTAAACACTTGTGCTGTCTCCTGAGAGTGCTGGGATCAAGACCAAATCATGAAGAGTTGGAGCAATTTTTCCTAATGCAGTAACCATAATAGTGTGTTTATTAACTCTAAGGAGACTGATATTCTGCTACATCTGTGTGACCTCTTTGGGATTCTGTCGATCCTCAGGAAAATGGGAAAATTTGATTAAATAAATGATCACATCTACTTGGGTTCTCAGTCTACTTCATGATGACTTTCTTTGTTGATATTACAGTATCATATGAAATAAAACAAAAATAAGTATAATTTATAGTTATCTTCTGTCTTTGTTCTTAGCTGGAAATTAGGGTTGTGTGTGTGTGTGTGTATGTGTGTGTGTGTGTGTGTCTGTGTGAATGTATATATCTGTATGTGTTTATATGTGAGTCTAAGTGCATGCATGTGTAGCATCTTCGAGCAGCATAAAAATGCAGCTAAAGGGAATGAAAAGGGTCAAGATGACCTTTTATAGAAGAGTATAACTTTTTATGTGGAAAGAGAAAAGACAGTACTAAAACATAACACACCTTTGAGTGATCCACAAACAATAGAGAAGGAACCCACTGGTAAGTAACAGCACAGTGCTACTGTATCTTGCTGTTTTTTATTCTGTTCATGACACAACTGAAGCCACATGAATTACTATCTAAAGCTGCAAATGTTTCTCTTTTTAAAGAGATTCATCATCTATGACTCTGACTTCATGTACTGAAATGAACGGAATCAATTGAATACTCTACAGTAATGCTGAACAAAAATTACCTGTTTGAGACAATAACCTTTTCCAAACAGTATAATAATTGAAATGCTATCCTGCTACATGGCAATTGTGACACTCTAATTTCCTCTTCACTCTGTATGAGGCTTCAGAATATCTAAGCAATATGGTGAATAAATACATTCAATATTTGCAGTTTTACTTTTCTCCCCCTTAACCTAGCTAGTATATTTCTATTGTTCAGATTCTCAGGAGTTATACATCATGATACTTTTTTATTAATTTAGAAATTATTAATTATGTAATTATTATAAGAACTTTGCCTGAAAAATTATATATTCATATGTACAAATGTAAATACATACTATAAGTAAACCTACATGCATTGACAATTCATGAATATTTGTGTGTATGTTTGCAAATTAACACAAAAACAAATGTAAATACATATAAGTAAACCTAAATACATAGACAATTCATGAATATTTGTGTGCATGTTTGCAAATCAACACAAATTCAAATAATGTCAAGTATATTATGGAGTATTCAGTTCTGTCTCATGTTGCTGTAACAGACTATCACAAACTATGGCATTAATATAAAACTCAAGCTTATTTGACTTTTATTCTTTTGTTTGTCTTTTTTTCTATTGAAAAGTTAAATTGAAGACTTTACATCCTGGGATCCTTCTCTCAACAGAAAACATCACATGATGAAAAAATACACATGGCATGGGGGAAAAGGTGAACTTCTGGCTTCCAGTACTTTCATGATAAACACTAATCCATTAATGAAAATAAAGTGTTCTTGACACTTATTGGTCATTTATGTACCACATGCAAGCATTGTTTATGAGTATTACAATTTCAAATGTTGTTTGCTTGGGGATATTTTCAAACCATACACAGCTTTCAGCAATTCATATTACTTATAGTGTTCACAATAAGTCTGCTGAATTCAATCATTTTCACACATTGTATCCAAAATACAAAAAGTGGACAGCAGAATAATTCAGGCTCCAGCTTGCCTTAGAGCCAATGTCTTCATGAAGTCGATTGTTCTCATGGGGCAAGAGATGTATTTTGCATATCTTCCTACTCAATACGCACATCCAAATAGAGTGTGAACCAGGAAAGTAGTACAGTTAATCAAAGCTGACTTAGCTGAATGTCATGTAGTCAGAGGAAGTAGATAGTAGTTGGGAAATGACAAAACTGAATAGTTACTGTCAAAACTTTTACATGAAAATTGAAAATTATCATTGCATTTTTTTACTCCAAATATCTTATTTTTTTTCTAACTGCCCCTTCACTGCAACTTAAATGTTTTGAGAGTAAGAAGAATAACCCAAGCCCAAAGTGTCTATTACACATCCAATATATGTCATTAATTTCCTTTTATTTTTCACATAGACAGTAGATAGTGTGAGTGAAAGAAGGTGAAAGATTACTATTCCAGTCAATGTAATAAATTATGTAAGATTGGCATGGTCTTAGAAGGCTGTTTTTATTTATTAATAATGAAAATAAATGGTCTTGAGAGATGGCCCAATGGTAGAGTGTATCTGCTCTCATTAGAGGCTGGAGGAACCCTCTATAATGACAAATGGACTAGGCACCAATCTCTGAATGTAGCATTACTTTTTTTCTTTTTGTCATGTCTATGAGCCATCAAGCTACAAGATCCTGGCCAATCTAGTCACTGTTGTTAGGCAGTGTTGGGTACATGCTCCCTCTCCTGGTGTGGGCCTCAGGTTATAATAATTGGTTGGCTGCTCTCACTAGCTCTGAGCCAGTAATGGGGCACCTTTCAGGTAGCACATGTTGTAGGTCAAAGATTTTGTAGTTGCTTTGGTTTCTCAGTCCCATCACTGGGAGCCTACCTGGTAACAGAAGATTGTTGGCTCAGGCTCAGTATCCTCTATTACTAGGAGTCCTCAGTGGAGTCAATCATATAGGTTCCAGGAAGTTTCTACTGCACTACCCTCCACGCCCCATCCTAATGTCCCAACTGTTCCAACTGTTGCAGTCATCTCCAGGTATGGTTCTCTCTCTCTCTCTCTCTCTCTCTCTCTCTCTCTCTCTCTCTCCATCCTTTCCTTCATCCACTGTCTGATTCCTCCTCTTACAGTCCCCACCCACACCCACAAATATTCTACTTCCCTTTCTCAGGGACTCCACATGTTCCCCCTAGACTTCTTCTCTTTGAATAACTTGTCTGCATTTGTGGATTGCAGTATGATTATCCTTAACACCTAATATCCACTTATAAGTGTATTGTGTTTGTTTTTCTGGGCCTGGGTTGTCTTGCTCACAATGATTTCTTTTTTTTTCTTTATTTCTTTTTTCTTTCTAGTTCCATTCATTTTTGCAAATTTCAGGACATTACTTTTCCCAATAGCTAAGTAATACTCTATTGTTTTAAATATACATTTTCATTATCTATTATTGATTATGTTGAGGAAGAACTAGGTTGTTTCCTGTTTCTGGCTATTATAAATTAAGTCGGTATGAACATGATTGAGCAAATGTATTTTTTGGTAGGATAGGCGGTTTTTTTTTAGTGGAGGCCCAAGGGTGTTGTAGCTCTATTTTGTGGTAATTTTTTATTTTCAAAAACCCAGAAAAAGATAATAATTCATTGTGAGTGAGAACACTCAAATATATAGGACTGTACTTCTGGAAGCCCATCTCTCTGACATGTTATCCAATAGCTGAAACACAACTATACAATTGAAATATAACTTCTGGCTGTGATGAACAAGAATGGGATTGTTCACATTTCCCCCGTGGTTAAAACAAGTGTTCACAGGTAAGAATAACTAGTGTGGATATTGAAACTTTTTGTTATTGATGTTGCTGTTTTGCAATTAGGATACCACATCAGGAAACTTGAACTTACTCCTCAGGGAAGAACTGCAGAAAATGATCATGAACCACCTTTGTAACCTGTGTGTCACTGTCTAAAATCAACATTGGTTTTCTCTCATAGAATTTCACGTTCTTCTTATAGTCCTTACTGCTAGTCAACTACTTTAATTCTTACATCATGAGCCACACCAGGCACTCAAGTTGTGCAGAGATTTCACGGTAGCCCCAAGGCTTAGGACACACTATTCTTGAATCATTCATTGACTAGTCTGATGAAATTTTAGTGAGTGTATTTCCCTAAAAGTAATTATATTTCCCACCAAATATACTGCTACCTAAGTGTGAAATGATAGAGAACACAGAAAGTATTTGGCTTGAGATTTAGGAGGCAGATGAGGACACAAAATATATTCCTTCTATAGCTAGGCGGTTGAGCAAGGGAATGATGTGAGATGCTGCTGTTCAGAAGCTGTTCTCCTTGTTTAGCAAGATGTATCTACTGAGCCAGTAGCTCCTCTGAGAACTACAGACCTGCCTCTGGTCTCTTCACCTCCTGAACCATATCCACATTTACTCCTTTCACCAGAGGATCTATTTTTCTCAGATCATGAGAATCATTGATGTCAGTATCTTTGAATACTAAGAACAGATGACCTTCTCAGTCCTCCCCACATATTCTAACTAGGGCTGGTCCTCCTCACAACACATAACTTCCCTTCCTATCCTGCCATCAACTTGTCTTCAGCCTGCAGGTGCAGTAATAACAGCATCCTTGGAGAGACTTTTCATTCAGATCTGTATGTCTATGAACACAAATCGTAGAACAAAATGTTTATGATGCTCATTGGGAGATCTAGTATTGCTTCCTTCAGGCTTCAACTTCTATATCTCATCTGAAGTGCTTCCAAGGAATATTGCCTAGAATGTGTTTCTCTATGTTTCTTAAGTTAAACTCTATCTCAGAATCTTGGCTTATTTCATTGAAAGAATATATTATCCTTCATCTTCATACTAATATGTTTTATTTTTTAAAATCTAGCTCCAAAATTAAATACATATTTAATTAGAAAAGAAGTTCATGTTCATTTCTAAGTTGCTTTACATGCAATGTATATCACAGTTGCTAGCACACAGTGAAGATCCAACCAAGAATTTTGTATCCATAAGTTAAATACAGGCAATATTTTAGAAAGTTACTTTGGGGAGCTTTATTATTGATTTTTTGCCGTTGCTATGACCAAGTGCCTGACGTGAAGTAACCTAAGGGACAGATGGTTTATTTTGGCTCAGTGTTAGAGAAGATTTGGCAGTGGAAACTGCACACAGGGATGGTGCAATATTTCTCTCACCCTTTAGATTGGCAAGCATCAAAAAATTAATACTTGCCCTTATTGGCTCTTCTCCTTTTGTTCAATCTGGGATCTTAGCCAATAAGATATCACACCCACAGTCATATGAGTCTTCTCTGTTCTGGTAAATCTCCCTGGAAACATCATGTGGACAAACATAAGAATGCATGTATGAAGCAATCCCAAATCCATTCATACTGACTTTGAAGATTCATTATCACTAAAGCTCCATAAACAAAGAGTTTCAGAGAAGACTAGTCAGAAAAGGCTCCTGGCAATATTCAAGTTGATAGTGTGAACTAAGGGATGTTGAAAATAGAAGAAAAATAAACAAGCAATATGAGCAACAAAGCTTAAACAGGATAATTTACATAGTAAGGAACCTGAAATGCAGATGAGATGTACCCACTAGTACATTAGTAAATCTACTCTTGTGTGGGAACTAAGAACTGTCTGATTGGCTTTGAAACCTGCTCCGTAGGAGGGAATCCTATTCCTACTATGATACTGTGATCTTGATCAGAATCTAGTGGCTCTGGAGGTCACAAGCCTTTGGGAAGGACTTGATAGATTCAGTTTTACCAATTAGTCATGTTGTTGTCTTCTAAATATTCATGCTGATATTCATACATTGGGTTGCTCTTAACCTTGGGGAGAGAAGCTTTTTTGCACATTTTATACATTTTATTATTTAAAATAATTCTAGCAAATGAAGCATCACACACCAGCATTTACTAGACCTACAATCTATACAATGTAATGAGTTTCTATGTTAGAATAGATGTTCAGAAGACAAGATTTGGAGTGTCACATTACATATTACATCACAATTATGTAGTATTGTAAATATTTTATTTAATATCCATTAAAAACTAAGAAATCCATGAAAAATTACAACTAGCAAAGCAATTAATTGTATATTCACTTTCCTAACTTATGTCCCTTACATGAATTTAGTCCTTCTTCATTTACTTTTATTTAGCATTTGTTGGGTTATTTTTTCATGATATTCTGTGTCCATGTGTATAATTTTTCACAATTTTATAATGTTTTTACATTTTAACATGCTTGGCTAGATTCTTTGTATGAGAGGCAACATACTGGTTTTTATTTATTTTTGACATTGTATGATCACATTTAATAACACATATTCTGCATTCACTGATTTTTATAAAAAAATTAATTTAGTGTTTGTCAGAGCTGAGTGATACTCAAATATACATAAACTCTAAATTCTACTGTCTATTTGTCTGTTAATGAACATCAAAGTTTATTCCAGTCCTTTGTTATAGTGAATAAAACAATGATAGACATAGCAGTTCAAATCTTGTTGGAGTATCCCACCAGCTTTCCCAGGTAGAGGCCAAGGAGTGAAATTGCTGTGTCACATGGCAGTTCTATTTTTCATTTCTTTTCAAGAAATTTCCAAACTAATTCCCATAATGGCTGCATTAATTTGCTCCCCTACCAAGAGGGGATAAGTGTTCTTTTCTCGTCTCTTCTTCTCAAGCATTTGTTGTCAAATTTTTTGATGATAGTCATACCTAGTGTGGTGCCACGCACACTTTGCTTGAAGGCAGTATCTGAGGCGTAAACTTCAAAGAAAGTCAGTCTCTAGCCTCTGAATTGTCACCTGGCACCCCAAACTCAAAGGTGGCCCAGATATGTCTTCGTACTAGTGTGCTAGGAACTCACCAAGATATCATTTTCTTACAGCTAGCAAGAGAAAATTCAGACATTGCTTTCTGACCTTCACCAATGTTCCAACGTCCTAGTCAAACCCTGGCTTAGAATGTTAAGCCATCCAAACTATTAGCCTCCAGCATTGGGGGTAGGGCATTAAATCTTACAGAATGAGAGAAATATCTCAGGACAAGATCAGGTGAAATCTTCATTCTTAGTCAACATAGGCAGGCCATATTAGATTTGTAGCTGAATCACTCTTAGGAAGTAGCTTAACAGGTGTTCCCCGGGACTAACCTCTGTTGGCCCAGAAAGGCAACATAGTTGAAGAGCTTACCCACCTAGTCTGTAACCATGGCAACGAACTGAAGAAGAGTTATCTACACCTGGCTTTTAGAAGTCAGGTGACCTTGGTGTGTGGGGGTCATTTTGCTTACATAACTTCAGTCTAGCACTAGGACTGGGGGAAGAAGGACTTAGACTCACATATAGGACTAGTACTAGAACTTAGATGGGCTAGGACTCAGATTCATGTATCTCTCGCAGTCCCTCGGGCCCAGAGCACTTGGCCAGGGGGGATGCAACACAGATAGCTTCAGATGTACCTCAACTGTTGAGCTGTCAGATTTTTCATTTCTCTTTTACAATGATTGTAAAAGCCTCATGTCATTTGTAAAGAAATACACTCAGATTTTACACCACTCGTGTGTAGTCTGTTTGTCAAAAGCCGAATCCCATGCACACCTGGCCAGAACCCCTCGTCCCGCGGAACAAGGGACCCCACAAGAAATCCCAGTCTGCAACAGTGTGGTAAGGTGGAATCTCAAAGTAGTTTTAATTTGTATTTCCCTGATTCTTAGGGATATAAAATCCTTTTTAACTTAGCAATGTATATATATTTTTTATTTCTTGAACTTTTGTTGAAATTCTGAGTATAAATCCCTTGACTGCAGATTTTTATGATAACATTCCTGATGGGTAACTAGAAAGTGGTGAGACTTTCTAATTAAACATAAGAAACAGAGGCTTGCTAGATAGCTCAAAACTTAATACATGCACCTGCTCTTGCAAAAGTTTGGAATTTGATTCACAGCAGCCAAATACAGTAGCTCACAACTATTTGTAACTTTCAAAAAAAAGAAAAAAAGAAAAAAAGGAAATCTGAGACTCTCTTCTAACCTCCATAGGCACCCATATTAATGAGAAAACCTACACACAGGGGCACAAAAGTAAAAGTAAATTAACTGAAAACAGGCTTTAGTGGATTTAAAGTTTTCCATGGTGGTATAAATTTGTGATTAGGAGTCAGGATTCAGCTGATGTACATGTGCCAGACACTGGTTTTACTTTAAACTGCAGATGTAGTTATGGTTCTCCAGGCAGACTTTCAAAGTAAATTTAAAAATCTGAGAAATCCTTAACTACTTGTAATAGGAGGAAGATCAGTTAAACTATAAAGTATAAAATATTGAAATGAATTTTTCATTCCTGGAGTATAAAGAACTAGTTTTTTTTATTGGTGAATTGCAGTAACATTAAGAGTGCATGAGAGTGCCACACTTGAGAAATCAGCCAGCCAATGCTGTAGGCATTTAACATCCTGTGTCTTCTGATATTATCACTGACCTCTTACAACAAGAAAATACTCACAGTAACATTCCAACTCTGAACAAAATTCCAACCTGAATGGGAAACTATTTGCATTGTTTACAGAGGGCTTAACTTTGTCTACATAGGACAATAATTTTCAACTGAGTTCAATTTTGCTCCACAGAACATGTTTGGTGGTATTTGGCAGCATTTTCCACTGTTACTGGAATCTACTAAGCAGACATTGAGTCTGTGCTAAGCATCTGAGGGACTCCAAAGAAGTAACTTCAGCATGCAGACAAGCACTCTCCATTCAGGAGCTAAGTGCTGAGGCTGAGAATAACCAATATAAAAAAAACTTCTTAAGACTTGGCTGTGGTTCAGTGCATAATGTCCAGAAGATGAGTATTACACATGTGCACATTCATGTACATTTAGAGATGTGATCAAATAAGTCATAGAAAGACAAAGTGTTCTTTAGGGCCTATTTCTGATTAAATACAAAATTACACATTGAGAAACCAACATTCTCCAGGAAAACTTTTAGAAATTCTAGTTTAGAATCTGAGAATGAAACTTTCTAGGGTGAGGAATATAGTAAAAAGATTAAAAGCTACTTAAAAATTACTGAGATAAAAACATGCTACCCTATTGTGTCACTTCAGATCTCAATGCTGAAATTGGACAAAGGCTACAGAAGAACTTAGTGCATAGAATTACCTATTAGATAATTTAAAAGATACATTGAAATTGAAAGCATTTTCTCATCTATAAATTTATATAACACAAAAAAGTATAAATTTACACTGACTAGATTATTGTGCATTGCATGCATGTATTTCAGTATCAGACTATTCTTAATTAAAATGAAAACATAGTGTCTGAAAAGAATTAAATGGTAAAGATTATAACTAAAACTCTTATATGTACTATATATAGATTCTAAACAAAATATAAAGTATTGTGTATCATGTTTAAAACTAAAGTATAAGTATATATAAAATAATATTTAACTATTTAATATTTATTTTTTAATATTTTATAGTATTAAAATAAAATAAATTTTAATCTGTGTCTAATAATGTATGCTTAAAAACTGTCTCTTGCATTTATCCAATATCCTTATAACTCAAGTCTATAAAATCAATTGACATCACTGAACAGATTTCATTGTATCTGAGACTCATTCAGACACAAATAGGATAATAGAAATATATTCAATTTCCTTTAAATCTTGTCCCTACAACACATTGGTACTACTTTTTAGTTTTATTCAAATTTTTGAAAATTTCAAGAATTATATGAGTATTATGTGGATATCATTACTGTATTTCCTCCCATCTACCCCCCTCTTTTTTTTTTTCAGAATCAATGATAATTCAATTGCTGGGTTCATCAACTAGAATCCTAATCTTGTAAGCCATATTAATCTAAATCCTCTAGAGAATCTACAAGGATTCACCATTTAAACTGGGAAACACTAGTAGCTACATCTTCTCCAATAAACTGTCCCTGTCAAAAAGCCCCTATCTCTCTCATACCTCCTCTCTTCCCCTGTCCAATCTGGAAGTTCCACCTACTCTCCTGGTGATTGGTTTCTGTATTCATTAGGGGAAGGTTCACAAGAAGTCATGTGAGTATATGACTCATTCCTTGTTCTGGACAACCCCTCCTGGGAAAGTAGAAATAGCATCCAATCCTTAAGGTTCCCCCAACTCTCACTCATATTCAGGACCTGTTCTTTTAACCCTCAACACACATACACACACACACACACACACACACACACACACACACACACACAACCTACTGGCATATTTATCATTATTCTTATATATGCATGTTTAGGGCTGACCACTTGATAATGAAGAACTTATCAAGGGCTCCTCCCTGGATAAGGGTTATTCTTTTCTCAGTATTATTTGGTTGCACATATCTCTCCCTTTTGAGTTAAGCTCTTATAATATTTCATCCTGCATGTTGTTACATGATATGGCATTGTCATTGTGCAGGTCTGAGCACTAAAAAAGAAAATCAAATAAACAAACAAACAAACCAAGAAAACAATGAAAATAAAACCCATGAGGATGAAGGAAAAGCTCTAAAGTCAATTTATAAAAATGGCTGCAAAATGCTTTTCAAAGTGTTCAACACCCTTAATAACAAGAAAATACATATTAAAACTACTTTGAGGTTTGTCTCATCCAATTTAAGAATGGCTAAGATCAAGAAAACAATTGATTACAAATGTTAACAAGTATGGAGCTCAGGAGTAGTCTTAATTTACTGTTGTACAGATTGTAAACTAGTACAGCATTATGAAAATCAGTGTATAGATTCTCAAAAAACTAGAAACTAATCTCTCACATGATATAACACTCATTGACATACACCCAAAGAACTCAATATCCTAGTGCACAGATACTTTGCTTAGTGATGTTCATTCCTGCTCAGTTCCCAGTATTAAGCAATGGGAACAAACCAACATTAACAATTGATAACATTATGTTCAACTATTAAAAAAACCAAAATAATGAAATTTGAATACAAATAGATGGAACTAGAAAATATACTGAACGAGGTAATGTAGACTCAGGACAAGAACCACATGTTTTATCTAATTCGTGGACTCTACCTCCAAAACTCATATATGCAGAAGGCAGGAATATGGTGAGGAGAGAAGAAGTTCTAGAGAGAAATATAGTAGGTCACAGGTTCTTCGAAGAGGGAGGGGAAACAGAGGGACCTCTAACAAGAGGGGAGAGGATGGGAAGGAAATATAATACACAGGGAAAATGAGGAAGAACAGACAAAGAGCTCTATGGATGTTTGAAAAATCCATAGGAAAACATTATTTTATAAACTTATTTTACACATGCACACACATATATATATGTATATATGTATGTATGTATGTATATATGTATGTATGCATGTTGACATCCAGTCTCAGCTGAGTCTGAGGCCCTGAGGAAGGGGTGCTTGGAGGTAGCAGAAGAACAACTCGAAGTCAGTGGTGATGCAAGATGACAGCTCTATGGTATGCTCAATGTAGCTCTCTAGACAGCTCTCTGTGAAACACACGGGTTTTCTAAATAAAGTCTGAAAACATGATAGAAAAATTCTAAAAGAGCAGCTTTAGCTCTCTAGATAGTTTAGCTCTTGCTGACTAAAGCCCAATCTCTTATTTGCATATCAGTTCAGTCATTTACCTCAAGTTCTCTTTTGATTATTCCAAAAATCATCATTTTATGACCTTAACTTCTTGATTTTTAGTAAAAGTCAGCAAGTAAATTTTCGTACATACCAAGTCATATGCCATTTTCTGGGCACAGTGGTTGTGATTGCCAAATCTAGACATATAGGCTATTTATTATTCATTTATTTGTTTGTTTGTTTTTTCGAGACAAGGATTTTGAGTGTGGCACTGGCTGTCCTGGAATTCACTCTGTAGACCAGAAATCTGCCTGCCTTTGCCTACCAGGTACTGGGATTAAAGTCGTGCACCACCACTGCCCGGCCATATAGGCTATTTTTTATGTGCAACAGTTAACTTTCTGTTTTCCAACTGCCTTATTACATGAGCTTGGCTGTCCTAAAACTTGTTCCGTAGACAGACCTTGAGCTCAGAGATCTGCCTGCCTTTGTAAACAGAAACAATAAATTTACCCGGATGGAATCCCACCTTGAGACTGACACTCCTTCACTTCTGGTGCTCCTTTATTACTTGAAACATGAGCCTTGTTTTTAACTGTTCCTTTCCCTTTACTGACTCATTAGTACAGCTGCCTCTGTTCTTCAGGTCTGCGAAGCCCATCATACAATTTGTATTATATCCTTATATTTTGCATTGTTGAGAAATCCTGTTTATATATTCATGAACTCACATTTTCAATGTTCTCTCTAAAAGCCTTAAGGACTCTCTTGAAAGTCACTGCATTACTATTTTGTGGAGGAACATTAGACACCTCTGCCTCCTAGAATTGTGCTGTTTCTGATTATTACGGAGTCATAAACCTTGGCAGAGAGAACATTCTTCAATAATCTCGGTAAGAAGCACATTCCCTGAAAGAAGAATATGAAGTAAAATAAATATATTATTATACAAACAAGCTGTCCCTACAGCAACCATTGGTACTTGAGGAGACGCATGTTCTGCTGGCTCTGCTCCAAGGTGGAAACCCTGTCATGGGTCCCTTTCCATGATCATACTGGACATGACATATGTATATAGTTTTTGCTATGATGAAACACCATGAACAAATGAACTTGGGGAGAAAAGAGTTTATCTTGCAAACATTTCCATATCACTGTTCTTAATCAAAGGCAGTCAGGAGAGACACTCAAACAGGTCAGTAACCTGGAGGCATGAGCTGATACAGTGACCATGGAGTATTACTGCTCAGTATCATGCTCTTTATGGCTTGCTGAGCCTCCATTCTTATAGAACACAAAGCCAGCAACCCATGTTGTTACTACCCACAATGAATTGGGCTCTTTAATCCTAATTAAGGAAATGCACTAAAAGGTTGCTTACAGATTTATCACATGGAGGCCTTTTCTTAAATGGGATTCCCTCTTCTCAAATGACTGTAGCTTGTGTTAAGGTGACCTAAATGCCAGATATCACAAAACTAAGATAAATATTAGTATTTAAATGTAGTTATGTTATTTAAATGAAATGACAGTAGCTCAGAAATCAATAAAGTATCAAGTAAAATCTATAGCCCTGATATGGGAAATTTCCCCTTGAGTTGCTGGTTAGATGAGTTCAACATACTCTAGAAGCAAAACAGTTATTGCCACTATGATTGGTGACATTTCAGAACTTGAAGGTAAGAGTCTTTTGATGAAAACTCAGTAAACTTCTAATAGTGGGTTTAGAAAAATTGACCAGAAGCCTCCTTTCAAAGGACTAGCTCTCATAGTACAAGAGGTAATATGTGAGCTGCCAAGGGAGAAAAAAACATCATTTCTACACATCCGTGATGTCTATGAACCATAACAATGGCTAGACTAAAAATATATCCTCAATGCTGTATTAGTGGCATTTTTATCTTTGGGTAAACAACAGCTGTCTAGTTAGACTTAAAGCCTGTCCAGTAGGAAGGAAATCAGTCTAGTACTATAAACCAAGCTAATTGCCTGAGGCTGAAGAGGTCATAGACCTAAGAGGAGAATCGATTACTGCCAGGTACCTAAATCAATATAATTTCTATTTTCTAAATACTTATTCCTATACCCACAGGTGAGTGTAATTCTCAGCCCTCAGCAAAGAAAGTTCTTTTTCAATGGATGAAGACATTTTCAGAGATTTGCAATTAATCAAAGTGCAGAGAATTAGCAATTGCAGTGTGTTTAATCCCAGATTATATCTCTTCAATGCAATCCATACATCTGAGTCTCAGGTAAAAATCATGGAACAAGGGGTAGGAAGATTGTAAGATCCAGAGGACCAGGATTTTTGCTTCTATAGAGACTCTTCTATTCATGGCTGAAAAGTTGTACCAGTGAAACTTCAATAATATGGTTCCACTATTTGTTTAAAAACACCCATCTTGTCTAATGATATCACTGGACTAATTTGTATTTATAGAAGTGGTAAACAATTGATTAGAAAATATATCACTATCCAGAGACACATATTGTATATATCAAATTTGAATTCTTATAATTATTTTATAATATAAATTTGAAAGAAAAAATCAGTAAATACCACAGTGTACTCTAAGTGATAATGACATTGTAAATATTTTTTCAAAATAGGAAATAATTATACTTCTAAAAATATGTCTGTCTTATGAAAGAGATACTGAATGTCATTCTGAAAATTCTCTCTGAATTAAAATGCAGAGGAAGACTAAACAAGGAATGCTATGCTATCATGTACCTGAATCAGTTTTGAAATCACTGCTTCCTCTGAACCACTATGATACAGTCTAAATCTCAAACAACATTGAATTGTGTTTAGGGCTACTTATAATAGAAAATGATATATTGCTTATACTTATTAATATGATCTTCTTTGCTTTTATTAAATTCTTTAACTAGATATTAGATAATGGCTAAATGGAAAATGCAAGTAACAATGTCATAATGAAAGCAGATTAAAATTAAATATTTTAAAAAAGTTTATTCCTTTTTATTGTATATTTTATTTAGTTATATTTCAAATGTTATCCCCTTTCCTGATTTCCCCCCCAGAACCTCCCTATGCCATCCTCCTCCTCCTGCTTCTATGAAGGTGTGCCCCACCACCCACCCACTCGCTCTTCCCTGCCCTTGCATTCCTCTACACTGGGGCATCGAGCCTTAACAGGACCAAGGTGCTTTTATCCCATTGATGTCCTACAAGGCCATCCTCTGCTACATATGTGGCTGAAGCCATGAGTCCCTCCATATGTACTCTTTGGTTGATGGTTTAGACACTGGGAGCTCTTGTTGGTTGGTATTATTCTTCCTATGGGGTTGCAAACCTCTTACTTTTTCAGCTCCTTTAGAACTGAAGGAGCTAAAAAGCTTTTTAAAGATGTATTTTTTTGTTTTTACAATTTATTGATTTTTGTTTCATGTGTATTTATGTTTTGTCTGCATAAATGTCTGTATGGAGGTGTGAAATCCCCTGAAACTGTAGTTAACAGAAGTTATAAGCTCCCATATGGTTTCTGGGAATTGAACCTAGGGTCTATGGAAGAGCACCTGAACCATTTCTAGAGCCGTATGCTTATTTATTTTTATTTTCCACATGTGTGTATTACTTGCATGTATATTTGTGCATTACACACAAACAGTGCACACTAAAGCCAGAGCGAACATCAGATTCTCTAGAAATGGAGTTACAGACAAATGTAAGCTGCATGTAGGTTCTAGAAAACAAAATGAGTCTGAGTCCTCTGAATGAGCAAGTTTTCTTTACTGATATTCCAACTCTCCAGCCTCAGTCAAAGAAGTGTTATGTAACAACTTCCTGAATAGAACACCACCAGCTTAGGCACTAAGGTGAACAATTAATAAATAAGTGGGACCCCATGAAGTGAAAATCTTCTGTAAGGCAAAGGGCACTATTAATAAGAGAAAATGTCAGCCTACAGAATGGGATAATCTACTAAGATCAACAATTGATAAATGGGAGCTCATAAATAGAAAAGCTTGTGAAAGGCAAGTGACACTTTCAATAGGACAAAATGGCAGCCTACATCCAACAGAGGACTGATATCCAAAATATATAAAGAACTTTAAAAAATTAGATGCCAATAAACCTAATAACTTATTTAAAAAATTGGGTACAGATCTAAACAAAGAATTCTCAACAGATGAATCCTTAATAGCTGGGAAACCCTTAAAGAAAGGTTCAATGTCCTTAGTCATCAAAGGAATGCAAATAAAAAATTCTGAGAGTCCATCTTACATGCACTAGAATGGCTAAGATTAAAAACTCAATGACAGTTTACTGCTGGCAAGGATGGGAGGTAAAAAGAATATTTCTCCTTTACTGGTGGGAGTACAAACTTGTATGACCACTTTAGAAACCAATTTGGGGATTTTTCAGAAAATTGGACATAGTTGTACCTCAACACTCAGCTATATTACTCATTGAAATATACCCAAAATATCCTCCACCATACTATGAGGACATTTGATCATAGACATGTGAATAGAAGCTTTATTCATAATAACCAGATACTGGAAAAAAACTAGGTGTCTCACAACAGAAGAATAGATAAGGAAAATGTGGTACATTTACACAATGGTATATTACTCAGCTATTAAAAACAATTGTATCATAAAATTTTTAGGCAAATAGATAGAAGTATAGTATATCCTAAGTGAGGTACCCCAGACTCAAAAGGCAAAAATGGTATGTATTCACTTATAAGTCATTATTGGCCACAAAGGACAGGATAATTATACTACAATCCACAGATCTAAAAAAGCTGAGGAACAAGGAAGAAGCAAGGGAGGATGCTTGAATATCTATGACAAGGGGAAATAAAATACAAATTAGAAGTGAGTCCAAGGAGGGAATAGGGTGGGTGAGAAGGTGGGGAGTGAACAGTTGGATTCAAGACTTGGGTGGCCAGAGGGAGAGAGAACTAAAACAGTGGTGCGAAGCATCTCTGGGATGAGCTAGAAACCCAGAACTATGGAACCTCCCAGGAATCTATGATGGTGATTCTACCTAAGACTACTAGCAATAGGTGATATGGAACCTGAAAGGCCCACCTCCTGTAACCAGGCAAGACTTCTAATGGAGAGATGGGGACACCAACCCTGCCACAAAACTTTCAGCCCACAATTTGCCCTGACTACAAGATGGACAGGGATAAAGACACAGCAGAAATTAAAAGGAATGGCCAAACAATGCATGGCCCAATTTGAGACCCTTGTCATGAGTGAGAGCCCATCCTTGACATTAATAATAATACTCTGCTATACTTACAGACAGGAGCCTAGCATAACTATTTCCTGAGAGGCTTTTCCTGAGATCTAAACATTAACTACTAAACATTAGGTGGAGCTCTGGTAATCTTATGGAAGAGGGGAAGGAAGACTGGCCGGAGCAAGAAAGGTCAAGGACTTCAGATGAAACCCTACACAATCAACTAATCTAGTTATATAGGGGCTCCCACCAACCAGATAGCATGCATGGAACAGATTTAAGCCCCCTACACATATGCAACAGATGTGCAGTGTGGTCTTCACGTGAAACTCCTAACACCAGGAGCCTGTCTCTACTGCCTGCCTTTGAATCCCATTGCTCTAACTAGGCTGTCTTGTCTGGCCTTGATAGGAGAAGCACCTAGTTCTACTAAAGCTTGATAAGCTAAAGATGATGGATATTCAGGAAGATATGGGAGGCCACTGCTTCTCTGAAGAAAAATGGATAGGGGAATGGGGGAAGGAAAGTTAAGAGGATGGGACTGGTGCTAAGCATAAAGTAAATAAGTTAATTAATCCAAACAATTTAATGGATATAAATATGTGTATGGATTTGTGCTCATTAAGCATGAATAATCTAAGGAATATTTAGTAACATAAATCAGTACTTTAGGCCCCAAATGTGTCTTTTATATTTTACTGTATTTCTTATATTTTTTGGCAGAAAAAATTTATACCAAATAGCTAAGGTATAAAATCATAGTTATATCATGTTAATTGACAGTGTGCCTTGTATTAGCACATATATACATATACAGCAATTTCGAGGTGCATTTCATATCATTCAATATCTAAATCTAAATATCTATATATCTAAAAATTCCATTCTCCACTTGTCGTGTTCAATAACAATCTTTGTATTCATACTGTAACAATATTATTTTTAACTGAATGGAGGAGTGGATGGGCAAACATGTTACAAATTAATTATAAATCTATTAATATTTTAATCAAACTATCAACTACTTTTTGTTACTAAAAAGTATGTTAGAGCAAACTTCTTTTGTGTTACACTGTCTTTGTAATGTCATAATTTGATTTAGTTGGTTAATTCACTGTTTGCTCAAACAATTATCTTTCAAATATGCAAGAAAATTTGTTAAGTTAATTCACTTCTTTGGCGTTTTCAATACACAACTTCCAAGTGTATTATTTTCTTAACAATGTGATCTATGTTCTGTTAAAGACACATCCAGATACTTTTGAAAAATATTGAATGTAACAAAAAAATCTAGAATTAACTCATATTTCCACTGCAGTAGAAGTCTTTAAATCAAATCATATGCAATCCATTTCAATAAGGAACAACATTTGGAAAGAATTAGCTCTTCATGTTAGGCATATGGCAGAAAAATTTATCAAAACCACAAATAACATGTAACATTATTAATAGATCAAATAAAACTACTACATGGCATATAAAAGTTTTTGGAAGTATGTGGAAAATATTGTAAAATGGTCACCCAACTCTTCAGCTATATTTAGATACAACTTATTAAGATAACCAAGGTCCGAAGAGAAGGCTGAATGAGTGCTTGCTGCGGAAATGTAGGAAAATGAGGTCAGATCTCCAGTACCTATGAAACAGTTGGGTCCAGTGGTAAATATCTTTAAGCCCACTTTGGTAACAGGAAGAAGAGACAAGATAGATCTCAGGGGCATGATGTCCAGTCAACCTATCAGAAACAATCTACTCTAAGTTGAGGATTTGACTATGTCTTAAAATAAGATAGAGAGCAAAAATGAAAAACATTCAAAGTCAAGTTCTGGCCTATACATGCCTACACATGTAAGCATACCTACATATAGTGGTATGCATGTTTGCATGTAATCATGCACATATGTATACAAGTATGTTTAGTAATTTATTTATTTTACATATAAATATATTTTAAGTTCAGAAATGTAAATTGTGGCATATTTAATGAGAACAGGGATATATTTCACTTAGAGAAATTAAGGGGAATGTTAATAAAGTTATGTTTGAGGTACAAAGTTATATTGAAGGTTTATATTCAAAGTCAAATAATTCCATGGAAATTGGACAAATAAAACATGTTTGTCTAAGGAGTAAGACAAAACTCATTTTGTCTAAGACTACCTGTTGTAGTCTGTGAACTTGTTATTTCTTAATGCATAAAATAAGGTTTCCATTCAGACCTTAAACAGTTCTTTATATCCTTATTTATCCTGTGCATCAGGATGATGTTGAAGTCAAGATGCATAGTTCTGGCCAGGATATTTATGATCTTACACTGGCACTTTAAGCTGGGAGCACAATCACATTTCAAAATTCAGTTAGTAGCAAACACACTTATGTGATTGTTAGCAGGCTTAAGTTCTTCACTGACTATTGGCTAAAGATTTTAGTTTCTCATCCATGGGCTATATGTAATGGCAGTAACATTTAACATTCTCCAGGAAAAATATTCTCAAAAAGCCATACCTGTGCAGCACTTGGGGAGTAATTAAAACAATTTAAAATATGATAGACCACAATTTATGTCACAAAGTCAAATTTATTATGCATCATGTTCAAGATTCATAATGATTTATACTCTATGCTGATTTATGCTCTATATTAGTATTAAAAGGGAAAGTACACACAAGGTTGTTAAAAACATTATATGTCTTCCTGAAAATAGACCCACACAGTTATCCAGCCTACTAATCCCTAATAATGCAATCTTCTCATAATGTCATTTTATACTGATATTTTTTGACTGTTTCTCCTGCTGACAGACACAGATATAGAAACTTTCATTGTTATTAATGTATAAAATAAACATGTCTTAAGAAAAGGCTTGATAAATAACACTGAATAGAAGAAGAAGAAGAAGAAGAAGAAGAAGAAGAAGAAGAAGAAGAAGAAGAAGAAGAAGAAGAAGAAGAAGAAGAAGAAGAAAGAGGAGGAGGAGGAGGAGGAGGAGGAGAAGGAGAAATCCCATATTTCTGCATAGGTGTAAAATAGCTTGCCTGGTAATCTTTCTACTTTCACTTATAAACATGATCTAAAGATAAATTCTTAACATTTATTATTTCTTAGCTTTATATTCATTTTAAATATTAATCATTTTACCCATTAAGGAGGAGGAGGAGGAGGAGGATGAAGAGGAAAAGGAAGAAAAAACACAACTATAGGATACATTTAGAGATGTCACTGACTAGTGAGAATTTAAGATGTTCTAGAGCTCGGCTATTATTTTATCATTTTAATCAATTACTTATCAGTTTACTTAAAAACTTGTGTTTATATTACAATTACCCATGTTCTATTAGCTACAAAGCCTTGTTCTATTGATACCTGAAAAGAAAATATATGGAAAAATATGTGAAGTTCTAATATTCATATGAAGTAGAGAATAATAGAGCATTGCTGTAATGGGAATGTGTGGACGCTCATATAGAAGTAGTCACCTTATCCATAATTTATTTTTTAAAAATATAAAATATATTTGTGAGATACAGCTTAAATGCTATTTATGAAATAGCAGAAAATAGCTCTCTTTGTATTTATTAGACCATGCATTTTTCAGTGAAAGGGCAATTATATTCTTAATATCACTAAGCATATTATGATGCTGAAAAGATATGGTGGCAAAAATTGTAATTTTAATTACAGTAGAAACTCTGATACATCAGCATTATTAAAATTGCTGAAATTTCAAAATATAATTAGGTGACTAAGCTGGCTGAAAGAAAAATAATAATGCACTAAAGAAAAAAACAATGGATACCAAGAATTTAGTTCTTCAAGCAATAGACTTTGAATTTATTCCAAATAATTTGAATCCAACTTGCAAGAACAATTTTGTGCACGATTTAGACAGACAGTAGAGACCACTTGTCTATGTCTGGGTATTATTTTTCACTATGGTGTGTAGTTCCTTGATTATTAAGTATTTTGAATAGCATTACTAATAGTGTCAAGTATTTAAGAGATAAAATTGTGCATTTTTCTTTTGCATATTTGATGGAACAATTTGTATGTGTTTCATCTTCATTTATCATTAAAATCTCAAGTCATATCACATGACATTATGTTTGAGTTTTGGGTTCTTATTATGTCCACTCTTTTTTTGCACATAGTACATAACTTCATCTTAGAACTACGGAGCTTAACATTTTGTAAGTGTAGGAATCATGCACCCTTCCTTTCACATCCTATCATCATATCTTTATCTGCCAAATCCCGTATTTCTGCATAGATGTAAAATAGCTTTCCTGATAATCTTTCTACTTTCACTTATAAACATGATCTAAAGATAAATTCTTAACATTTATTATTTCTTAGCTTTATATTCATTTTAAATATTAATCATTTTACCCATTAAAACCATATTATAATATCTTCTACTAAAACGGTATTGTCTAATTTCCACTTACATTTAAAAGAGGTCAACATAAGCCAAAATATGTCTTATACCTTCGCAGTTTTAGAGAAATTTTCAAGGTAGGCTTCTTCCAATAATTAACATATGTCACACATTCTATTTTTCTATTGTTTTCTATTTTTTTAAACTTAGCTACTACCTCATTTCATTTACCTACTCAAACATTTATTGTTCACCTTTAACAAATAGCTTTGTTTTATGCTGGAGATACAAAATTTAAAGATATGCACACATTCCTTGAATTGTAGATTTAGGCAATAATAGTGGAGTACAACAAATGATGAATGATGGGCAGTGGTGTTTGCTATTTTTATTTGGGGTTAAGAGGACTAGTAGAATTGCATTTTGATAAAGCAATGGAACATACAAAAGAGAACATTTATTAAAAAAAAAAACCTCCACAACCAAATCTTTGAAGAAATATTAAACTCTGGAGTATAAATGATTGCTGTAAAAGGCAGAAATTAAATGTAAGGTACAGTAAAAAGTCCCTCTATCACCAGCAATCCTCACCTGTGTGTTGTAACACCTTTGGTAATCAAACTACCCTTTCACACGAGTTGCCTATGATCATCAGACAAAACAGATACTTACATTGTAATTTATAACAGTGGCAAAATTACAATTATTAAATAACAACATAAGTAATTTTATGGATAGGGGTCAGTAAAACATGAGAAACTCTATTAATGGGTCAGAGCATCAGGAAGGTTGAGAACCACTGTTCTATCACCAATAAAATTCCATCAAAATATTAACAAATCCTGATTAAGGGGTTTTATTTCTAAGTTGATATTAATAATATCTCCATTATTGTTGAACTTACAGCTACTTACCAGATGAGATAGAGATTTCTTATGAATGAATCAGAGATTCAAAAACAGTACTGATTCAACAATGTAAGATCCATGACATTACACAACACTCTAAAACTAAGTGGTTTTCTCAGAAGAAATAAACATTGTCAAAATAATCAGAATATAGAGAGAAATTGGATGTTTTAGTTACTTTTGCTATATCTGTGACAGAACACTATAACCAAGGCAACCTATAAAGAAAGCATTTAATTTAGTTCATGGTTTCAGAGCATTAGAATCCCTGATGGTAAAGCAAGGGAAGAACAGTTGAGAGCTCAATCTGGATCCAAAACCAGCAGGTGGATAGGCAGATCCACAATATCCCCAAATATTTTGAAAGTCCAAATTTCATTTTTGCTAACACATGTCTACCAAGAAGGCCACACCTATCAATCCTCCCCAGAGAGTTCTACTAACTTGGAACAGAGTAGTCAATCATATGAGACCACAGCAGCCATTCTCATGCAAACCACAAAATAGGCTCAAAATAGAAGAGGGCCCAGCAGTATAGGCTAATGTGTGTCTACATGCATATAATAGAGCATAGAAAATTAATATTCATAATCATTAATACTACATTTAATTAAGTTTTTTTTTAATGTTTTGGTTAAAAACATGAAGCTGTTTAAAGTTATTGAACAATTTATACTATTCCCCTTGGTTGAGATGAGGCAAAACAGATGCAAAAGGACAAGCTAAGAGAATGGTGTTCACAATATCTCAGACAGGAAACTCTGCCAACTTGTTGCACAGAGAAGAGTATAGAGGAAAATAGTGAGGATCCTATAGAGACTTCAGTAGGATCAGACTACTCAAGTGCTGATGGGTATATGCTGTAGGAGAAATGAGTGTCAAGAATGGATTCTTGAGGATCAGAGGTGGGGAGGACACAGCATCTGCCCCAACACCAGAAGTACCTGGGACAAGCTCCTTCTGGTCTAGGCTGGCATTCTGATCAGACCTTGGTCACAAACTACATAGCCAGTCCCACAACACCCAGAAGAAGCTCCACTCTCAGGGGCTCTAACACACTCAGGATCACAGGATCACAGGATCACAGGACCTTGGTCACACCAGGATCTCAGGGTCCCAGAGGCAGCTTGACTCCCAGGAACTCTGACTCACCCAGGATACAAGAGATGAAAGAGAAAAATCTCAGGTACAGAAGATACCATAGATGACACAACAATCAAAGAAAATGCAAAATGCAAAAAGATCATAGGCCAAAATTTCTAGGAAATCCAGGACACAATGAGAAGACCAAACCTAAGGATATTAGGTATTAAAGAGAGTGAAGAATCCCAACTTAAAAGTCCAGTAAATATCTTCCACAAAATTAAAGAAGAAAACTTCTCTAAACTAAAGAAATTCCCATGAACATATAAGAAGACTGGACCATATAAATAGACTGGACCAAAAAAGAAATTCCTCCTGTCACATAATAATCGAAACACCAAATACACAAATCAAAGAAAGAATATTAAAAGTAATAAGAGAACAAAGGTCAAGTAACATATAAAGACAGACCTATCAGAATTATACCAGACTTTTCACCAGAGAATATGAAAGCTAGAAGATCCTGGAGAGATGTTATGCAGACCCTAAGAGAACACAAATGTCAGCCCAGTCTAATATACCCAGCAAAACTCTCAATTACCATAGATGGAGAAGCCAAGGTAGTCCATGACAAAACCAAATTTACAAAATGTCTTTCCATAAATCCATCCCTACAAAGGATAATAGATGAAAAACTCCAACACAAGGAGGGAAACTACACCCTAGGAAAAAGCAAGAAAGTAACCTTTCAACAAACCCAAAAGAAGAAAGCCACAGAAACATAATTCCACCTTTAACAACAAAAATAACAGGAAGTAACAATCACTTTTCCTTAGTATTTCTTAACATCAATGGACTATAATCCCAAGAAAAAGACTGACAGACTGGATACATAAACAGGACCTAGAATTTTGCTGCATACAGGAAACATACCTCAGTGAGAAAGACAGACACTACCTAAGAGGAAAAGATTGTAAAACAATTTTCAAAGCAAATAATTGGAAGAACAATCAGTTTCAATCAAAAGTTATCAGAAAAGATAAGGAAGGATACTTAATAGTGGTTAAAGGAAAAATCTACTAAGATGAACTCTCAATTCTGACCATCTATGCTCCAAATACAAGAGCACCCATATTCATAAAAGAAACTTTACTAAATCTCAAAACACACATCTTACCCTATACAATAATAGTGGGAGACTTCAACACCCCACTCTCTGCAATGGACAAATCATGGAAACAGAAAGTAAACAGAGGCACAATGAAACTAACAGAATTTTTTACCAAATGGTTCTAACAGATATTTATAGAACATTTCATCCTAATGCAAAAGAATATATCTTCTTCTCAGCACCTCATGGTACCTTCTCCAAAACTGACCACAAAATCAGTCACAAAAGAGGCTTCAGCAGATCCAAGAAGATTGAATCAATCCCATGCATCCTATCAGATCACCACAGATTAAGACTGGCCTTAAATACCAATAAAAACAATGGAAAGCACACATACACATGGAAGCTGAAAAAAGTTCTAATTAATGATAACTTGGTCAAGTAAGAAATAAAGAAAAAAAATTAAAGGCTTTTTAGAACTTAATGAAATTGAAGACATATCATACCAAAACTTATGGGACACAGTGAAAGCAGACCCATAGCTCTAAGTGCCTCCAAAATGAAACTGGAGAGAGCTTACACTAGCATCTTAACATCACACCTGAAAGCTCTAGAACAAAAAGAAGCAAATACACCCAAAAGAGGTAGAAGGCAAGAAATAGTGAGACTAAGGGCTGGTATCAACCAAATAGAAACCAAAAGATCTCTACAAAGAATCAACAAAACCAGGAGCTGGTTCTTTGAGAAAATAAACAAGATAGATAAACCCTTAGCCAGATTAACCAGAGGGCACAAAGGCAGTATCCAAATTAATAAAATCAGAAATGAAAAGGAAGACATAACAACAATATATATCTTGAAATAATTATTCTGTTTGTTGAATATTAACAGTTGAAAATATTAAAATCATGTTGAAAATTATAAAAGTGCTAGAAGAAAAGATGTCAGGATATAAACTGCCTTGTGCTAGGTGATGACTCTTTAAGGTAATATGATACTAAAAGCTTAATTTGGAAAAGAAAAAAAATGTGTGGAGTTAGGCAGCTAGAGAGATGGCTCAGTGGTTAAGAGCACTGGCTATTTTCCCAGAAGACCTGGTTTCTATTCCCAGCTCCCACCTGGCAGTTCACAACTGTCTGTAACTCTAACTCCAAGGGATCCAGCCCTCTTTTCTGGCCTTGGAGGCACCAGGCCTGCATGCATATTGTGTGTAGATATAAACAGGCATCCCCCATATATGTGTGTGTTATATGTATATTGTATACACATTGTATGTATGCATAATATGCACATATGAATATTATATGTATAAATTATATGTATATTACATGTATATATAAAACATATATTTAAAATAGAATGGATTCTCATATTCTGTTTTAAGAAGTACAATAACTCTTTGTTAATATCCTTCACTACTTACAAATAATCATTTGCCAGGAGAGAATAGAATTTTATTTTGAGATGTATAAAGTTAAACTTCTTTATTAGAAACATTTTTGTGTGTGTGTCCTGCATTGAAGTTTGCTGAGACAGAATATAATTTGTAATGTCAAAGAATAAAGTAAGTGACATTTTTGTATTATCAACAAACATAAGTTAAAGAAGAAAGAGTTTATTTTGGCTTATAATTTGAAGCTAAAGCCCACTGTGCTTGTGAAATGCATGGCTACATCGAGTTTATAGTCAAGAAGCAGAGAGAAATGAGTGAGGATACCCTACTGGCTTCCTCCTTCTTATGGGTTTATTTAGTGTAGCAGAGAGCCGATTTGATGCCATTACTTACATTAAGAGTTTTAACAATTTAACGCAGGACAAATTAAATGTACATGTTTAACAGGGGGTGTGTCCTGAGTTAAATCTCTCTGAAATATGAACACAAATATGCACAGAGCTGTGTGTCCTAGGTGATTCCAAATGACAACCAGTGGATGATGAAGAGTGTCATATTAGGCGTAAATTTCAGAGTGCTATGAGATATTACTAAGTTTGACATCAGATTTTAATTGCTCCATATTTGAAAAGTGCAAATATAGAAAATTCTTCACAAATGCTTTTATTTTATCTGCTATGTATAGATTACATATGTATATAATGTTTTATATATGTATAAAATATATATCACTTATATTATACTTTTATATATTATATACTATATTATATGCTGCATGTTACACACTGTATATAATATTATATATTACACATAGGTATTATATATAATTATAATATATGTAAACTCTATATTATACATATAATCCATTATATTGTATATATATGTATTGTACATAGTATCTATATTATCGTGTAGATAATATGTAGATATTATACACTATAATATATAATATTGATAATGTATAGATTTTACACAAGCAATTAACAGAATGATGTAATTATTTTAAAGAATACTTGCTTTGTAAATCTGTCTTTGCAGTATAAGGAAATAGTATTATCTTATTATTAGCAGTAACCATTGGATGAGTTAAGACTGTTATAAATAACAAGATGACCTTAATACTACTGGAAAATTTTCTCTGATTTTATTTCCATATGAACATATTATGATTTAATAACTCTGACAGTATCTCCTCAGTCCTTTGTTTTAATTATTATTATATATGACAGATGATTGGACATTTTAAATATAGAAATTTTACTTTATAGGCATTTATATAAATTGACATCTAGCCCTTCAACATAGGAAAAAAACCATTTGAAGATATAGTAGAAAAAAGAACTACCATGTTGAACGCATTTTAAAATCTCAATTAAGTAGAACTGCATTGATTCCTGGAAGCCTCCATATCCCAGGCCTCTGGGGCTTTCTAGAACCCCCTCTCGACACCCCATTCCCCACACACATACACTCATAAAGAGGAACTTGTAATCCTGACAGAAAGCCAAGCAAACAAATGGCTAGAAGCATAAAGTAATTAAAAATATCACTAGGCTAATAAATGAGTACAGAGCATTCAAATCCAGGGTCCAATCTACTTGATGATTTGCACGTAATTGTGCCTAGACTGTCTTTATCTCAAGAGAAATTTACAATATCTTTAGAGAAGGTTGCATGTAAGTTAAACAAGAGGAACTTTATTTCATTTCAGGAACAATCTCTGGTGTCACATGGGTATTTTAAGTGTTTTTCAGAGACATAAATATTGTGTGTTGGAAACACATAGCATGACGTCCCTTGACTTGAGTGTAGCAGAAATACAAAGGCTGCAAATGATATTTTTAGATGCACTTGAGGCAGATCAGATTCCTGAAGTCTAGAAAGTGGTTGTCACAACACACATCAGAAGAGCATTAAGTGACGAGAAGTACGGGAAGAGAACAGCAGTTGGCTTAGCATAAATTATGGAGGAAGCTATATTAGAAATGAACTACAGGAAATAAGTGCTTACACAGATATAGTGCATCCAAAACAAAAATAAAACTGCCTCAGTAACCTATTTGGTCAGGGTTTTGCTGCACAGGTATGCTTGTAGTCACTTGTATGGCTTCTAGCTTCCCACATAAACCATACATTAATGGTTTCTAACACAGCAGGGAGGCATGGTATGGATCAAAGTCAAGAAGGCAGCCACAAGAAATTTGAGATGCCAGAGACCCAAGAGATTCCCAGAACCCAACAGGGATGACATTAGCTAAAATACCCAACAAATGGGAGACAGAACCTGTAGAGTCCATATCCAGTAGATAGCCACGGCCCCTGGTTGAGGGATCGGGGCACCCACCCATCTCAAAAACATTAATCCAGAATTTCTCCTGTCAAAAGGAAATGCAGTGACTGCCCCACTTAGGTATCCATCATATCCGCAGACATCAAACTTAGACACTATTGCTGATGTCAAGCAACAGGAGCTAACAGGAGCCTGGTATAGCTCAACAAATTCCCTGATGTAGTCAGATGTAGTTTCAGGTGTGTCTTTCAGAGTATCTTTTCATGAGGTTAGTATTTACTAAGATTGTCCAGCAACAGGCCCAAAGTGGGTTCCAGTTCAAGGGGAGGCCCCAAGGCCTGACACTATTACTGAGGCTGTGGAGCACTCACAAAAAGGGTCCTATCATGACTGCCCTCCAAAAGGCCTAACAAGCAGCTGAAAGTGTCAGATTCAGATATTTGCACTCAATCAATGGACAGAAGCTGCTGACCCCTGTTGTTGAATTAGGGAAAAGCTGGAAGAAGCTGAGGAGGAAGACCCTGTTGGAAGACTAGCTGGGTCGGGGTTTAGTCAGAGAAGATCCACCTAACAGTCAAGAGACTGGAGGCCCCAGGGAGTTTAGGTGTCTGGTGTGGTGGGGGTGGGAGGTAGGGACATCCTCATAGAGACAGAGAGGCAGGGAGGAGATATGGGATATGTAACAGTTGGAGGGTGGACAAGGAGGGGAATAAAATACGGAGTGTAAAACAAACAAACAAACAAACAAATAAATGTTAAAAAAGATTCTCTAAATAAAGAAGTTTGCCCTTTTAAACATAGAGTGCCTCACATAATAAGTTCAAAGTTCAATTAAATTAAAACAAATCCCCTTTGTGTGTGTGTGTGTGTTTGTGTGTATACATAAAGAAGAGATGATACCTGTATTAGTCAAGTGTCTCTAGCATAAAAGTATATATATATATGAGATTTATTATATATTATATCTTATATTTATCATATATTATATATGAGATTTATTAGAATGGCTTACAGTCATTACTTGCAGTCTTATTAATTAAACAATGGCTGCCTATGAATGGTAAGTCCAAGAATACAGTAGTTGTCAGTGAACTAGGCTGTATGTTTAAGCTGGTCTTCAGCATACAATGTATGCCAGCTCCCGGAGATTAGACTCTAATGCCAGTGAAGGAATGGACTTGCTAGGGAGGTGAAAGTCATTAGATAATAAACAAAAAATTCTTTCTTCCATGTTCTGATATAGGCTTCCAGCAGAAAGCATAGCCAAGATTTGAGGCTGGCCTTCCCACCTAAAAAGAGCTGGATTGAACATGTGCCTTCCTACTGCAAAGGTGTAGAGCACTTAGTCAACAAGAGTGAGGACTCCATGATTTACAGAAGATATATAAGTGCAATCTGATGCAAGAAGGAAACATTAAACAAAGAATCTCAGATTGAAGTGTATGTATTTGTATGTGTATGTATATATGCATGTGTATAAATAAAGATATGGAAAAGACTAAGATAAGAAATTGGATGCATTGACCTACAAGTTCTAGCACCTAGCTACTATAGGAAATTAGTGCTGTGCAGATAACACAGCAACATTGCTGTGGACACCTCAAAGTCTCCACAAGGAAGGATTAGCATTTTATCATAATTTTAAGATAAATTCACTGAAATGCTCACTTATGGGTTTTAAAATTTGAGGTGGGGGAAGAGCAATACCTTTGAGTCTTATATTAAATTGTAACTTTCTAAATAAGTAAAATGTAATTATGCAATGAATGTGGTTGGTAACTAGTTTAGCTAAAGCATATAATAAGTAGACGGATGGTCAAAAGACTCTGAAATGAAGCCTGGGAACAATGGCTCAGTTGGAACAGTATATGCCCCTAAAGTTCTGATTGGAGCTGTCCAGTACCCACCATGTAAATCTAAGTATGATCGCATACCTCTGAAAACCTAGTGCTGAAGTAGTGGAAACAGCTGATTAGATCACAGAGCTTTTTAGGCTGCCCTTCTAGGCAAGCTGGGGAGCACCGAGTTCAATGAGAGAATGTGTCTCAAAAGCTATGGTGGAGAGTGATGCAGGAAAACATTTAGCAGGGATGTCTGACCTGTAAGCACACACATTGATCAGATAGGAAAAGAAGCATATAACATAGAATGAGTGGTTTCTTATTTCAAAAATTGTCAGTTTTAATGTAATGGTGACATAAGTGCAGGCATAGGAACAGGTGAGAAAAGCAGGTGAAGGCTGGACAATCCACAAGGTGCTCAGCTTCCCAGGGGGTCTCTGTTCCCTTAGAGGTGGGAGGATGGTAACAGAGAGCTCTCAGTGGAAGGAGGTGAGCAGGTGTTTCCACTTGTGGAATATGTTTGATTATGAGCATCTCACCAATTTTGCAATCCTAAAGAGTGTTGATGGTGGCTAATTATGGGTCACAGAGCTTATGATGATGAATCTGCTAACCGATTATGAAATCCATCTTCACATAGATTGAACAGGTGATAGCCTTTACTGTCTAATTTCACCAAAAAAGAGATTACCATTAGACTTCATCTCCTTCTTATGAATACATTTAATATACTTAATAGAACAAAGTTCCGTATTTCTCCTGTCTCATCTCTATTTTAATACAAACCAGAAAATTTTGTATGTTGTTTTTAATTAACATTCAGAAACAGAAGACTGTGAACCCTTTTGTGTTGCTTACATAAATGACATTTCTACAATGATTTTATTTTCTTACACCATACCAGTGATCCTAGCTGTTCAATGTGTGAAATAATAAATAGATTGCTTTAAAGTGCTCAGCATGAAAATTTGTTTGTCGCAGTAGAAAACTGTCCAGTGTAGTCTGAATCATCACTCAAAATTCTGATACTTTTATTTCTGAGAAAGCACTTCAATACCTAATCATGTCGAAAAATAAAATTAAATGTAATTTGGTGTTTTAGAAAGAAATTATAATAGAATATAGATAGATGTATCATATTTACTTTTAAATGAAAGAATAACCCATATGTAAAGTGTGCAAGCAGGTCTCTTTTTCAAACAAGATTATTGTTATTTTACTGGAAGCCAAATTGATATTCCAACATATCTGACCCTAAAAACAAATTCTGTCTATATAACAAGGTGAAATTCTCTTAGAGTCTAAGGGTGCTCTTTCTCATATTTAAAATGGGGACATCCTGCTTCCTTTTCAGTTGGTGTAATTTCAACCCAAATAAGTAAGCTATGCATGCACACCCTAAAGCATAAAAGTAATATGTGTTCTTTATTAATATTGTCAGTGTCTCTGAGACAATATTATTATACTACTAATAGAATAATACTTTTACACTTTCATTGACATAAAAGAATTTTCATGGATCCAAATGATTAGGCTATGGAACCATACATATCTTTCTGTTGAAAAGAAATGGACTGATGGATAGTAGCTGGACATGTAAATGTATACAGATTTATTATTTATAAAGCTTGTGGTGGAACCTGTGATATGGCTGGGTAGGAAAAAATGCTTCCCTTGCAAGCCTCTCAACGTGAATTAAAATCCAGGATCCTATGGTGGAAGGAACAAAGTGACTCCCAGAATTAGTAATCTGTCTTCCACAATTATGCTGTAGCACACACACACACACACACACACACACACACACACACACACCATGAACATACACACATACATATCACACACATGCACACACACACACACACCAAACACACCACGCATATACACTTACACAAAACTGTCACAAGAAAGAGTTAAAATGTATTTTGAATCATACAAAAAGGACATTATAGGGTAAATATCAAGGCAAAAGTCTCATCTCATTAAAAACCACTATGCAATTTATACACTTTTTATAAGCAAAATTGCTCAAGCAGCAAATTCAAAGTGACATAGCTCTTCATATCATGTGTGTGGCACTATTAATTTTGCAGCATCTCCAGGATTCTCTAAAAATAGTCTGTCATTAAGCCATAGTTATACACCAAGCTTGCTGAGGTGTGCGTACTCACAACTCAGTGTTCAGAGGCGAAGATGAGAGTACTAAGAAGGTTGTTAATACAAATAATGGAGTGAACAACTAGATGTTGCCTCAGGCAGTACAATTATTGGCCAATAATTCCTCTTTAGCTGTTTATGCTACCAAGGATTTATTTTAGAACATTGTTTCTTTTTCTTTGATCTGGTACTTTTCCTTTTACATCCACCACCTTTTTGTTATTTTCTGTAATCAAACTGACCCTATAATGATTCAAATTCATTGATCTACATACATAGTGATTTCATTCAATCTTCGTTCATTAATAATGAAATCTCTAATAAAACTAAAAATACGAACCCCAGCAGTGGTTAACAATTTGAAGAGCATAGACTTTGAAATAGATAGTCCAAACTCTTATATTTGTTGGCTCGTTTCATTATTGTATAATGAGGCCCAAAGGTGCATAAATAATCACATACATCTTGGTAAAAGAAAAGTTCAAACAGATATAAAAGTGACCTGCTATAATATAAAGAAATGATCTGTTTAGAAGTTGGAGGTAGCCTGGCCCCTTGATAGTAATATATGTCTGTCTGTCTCTCTGTATCAAACAGGTAGATTTCTATTTTGTATTTATTTGTGAGATATGTTTTTACTCAGAAAATGATGACCTGCACATGCTTGTGCTGATGTCATAAATGGAAAGAATTATAATATTATTCTATGTACTGAGCTTAGTACAGTTTTATTGGCAACTGTAGTAAGTGGATTATGACTAAGAAACAAAAGAAATATTTGGGAGAGACTAATATTTATTCATATCACAAAATCACTACTGTTACATGGAGACACAGAAAGGCCAACATAAAAACAATTAATATATCAGGATTTCAAAATGGTTTGTGTGTTTCTGAAATGATGTGTGTCTTCATATTGAATATAGTGTTGTATGTAGTCTTTATGTGAAGTAGGTTCATCTTGCTATTCGTGGCTTCTTTCTCGTTATTTTTTTTTATTTGATAATTTTCAATTAAAAAGTTTCATAACCTTCAATTAGATTTATAGTTTTATTTAATGCAGTTTTGCTCATTCATGTTTAAGAATATCTCAGATACCCGTATAGTGATGTTTACTATACTTTTCCTGAAAACACCAGTCCATTATCATCATAAAATTTCACATTATATTTAGAGTATTCTTCTAAAATTTGTCTCTTTTCTGTCTAAGATACAGATAAATCATTATTTTATTAATGGTCTCATGTCTATCAAACCCCAATAATTTCAGAAAAATGTGGGTTTTATGTTGAGTGCCCTGTATACACTGAATTTATTCCTGTTTTTTCCATTTTACAAATCGATTTTTCTAAAAATATATTTTACATTAGTAATGTATAGAACATTTACATTTAAAGAAGTTGTTATTTGTATTTTAATTCATTGTAATTTTGTTTTGTATATATATATATATATATATATATATGTATATATATATATATATATATATATACATATATATATATATATTCGCGTTCCTTTCTCATTTCTGACATTTTTTAGGTCTGGAGTTTTAAAAATAATTCCAATTAATTTTATTAGTATCTTCATCATTCTGTTTATTTCTTGCTGTGTGTGTGTGTGTGTGTGTGCATGTATGTGTGTGTGTGATGTGCACCTATTTCTACAGAGACACATTGTGAGTCCTGTTCTATTATTCTCCATTAATACAGAACTGATACCTAATGCAGAGAGGTTTGGCAGCCAGAAAGACCTGGATATCCCACATCCATTGCCCACTGCACTGTGGTTACAGTATGAAGCCATGACTGGCTCTTTAGTTGTATGCCATGAAATGGAATTCTCCTTTTCATGCTTATGCACTAATCCTAAAAGTTTCATATTTGTTTTCTATATTCTCAAATACGTGATTAGTTTTCTTAATTCAGTTTGGATGCCAATAAGTTACTTCTACTCAATTTTATTATTTCGATATGATTATTACATATTATAAGGATTGGCTGAGAAAAGAGCCTAGTCATTAGCTTATATGTTTTCATCTCAAATATGAAATCTATACATGGAATCTTTACTAATTTTTACTTGTATAATTTATGTACATTGCTATGCCTCCTACCACTTTCACCTAGTTTATGATCAAATCACCAATATTATTCATATTAAAAACACATGCTTTATAGCTACTGGAGAACTCAGCCTCTGTTTATGTTGTTAACTCTATTTTATTTGTATTCTTAATAAATTTGAGCCTTTTAAATCTTGTTTAACAATGAAATTTTAACTTACAGCCCTTAAAACTCCTTGACTTTCTCTAATTAATTTTTGTTGCATTCCTGTCAAGAAACCACTTTCCTTTAAAAAAAAAAAAAAAACTTTTAACATTTGTATTTATTAGATCCTATATAGTTATATGTAATCACACGTTTATGACACACATTGGAAATGAAAGTTTCCATTTTTTGTAATTATATTATTTATTTGTATCCCAAGTGTTGTCTCCTATTCCCCCCTCTTAGAGTTCTTCACCTCATCCCCCCCAGTCCTTGTTTCTGAGCAGGTGCCTCACTCCCAAGCATTCCCCTTCCCTAGGGCATCTAATCTGTACAGGATTAGGCACATCCTCTCCCACTGAGGCCAGACAAGGTAGTCCTCTGCAATGGACCTCGCACCATCCTATTTATCCTCTATAGTTGGTGGCTTAGGTTCTGGGAGCTCCCAGGGGTCCAGATTAGCAATAACGTTGGTCTTCTTAAGGGGTTGCCATCTCCTTTAGCTTCTCTGATACTTCCCTAACTCTTTCATAGGGTCCCCAACCTCAGTCCAATGCTTGACTGAAAATATCTACATCTTTCTCAGTCAGCTGCTGGTAGAACCTCTTGGAAGACAGTCATGGTAGGCTCTTGGGTACAAGCACTGTGTAGCATCGGTAATTTGGAGTTTGGTGCCCACACATGGAATGGATTCCAAGTTTGGCCGGTTACTAGATGACCATTCTTTCAGTCTCTCCTCCATCTTTGTCCCTGTATTTCTTTTAGACGGGACCAATTTTGAGTCAAAAGTATTACAGGTGGATTGATGTCCCTATTCCTCTACTGGGAATCCTGACTGGCACCTGGAAGTGATCTCTTCAGGCTGATATTTCCATAGTCCCACACCATGGCTAAGGTCACCATCATTGAGTTCTGGGAGCCTCCCCCATTCCAGGTCTCTGGAACTTCTAGAAATTCCTCCTAACCTCCTCCCATAGCAGCTGCAGATTTCTATTCATACTCCTGATCCTCTGTGTCTTCTATCTCCCCACACCTAATCTTGCTCTCCTATTCCCCTCCCATTTCTCCCTCCCCTCTCCCACCCAGGTTTCACCTTCAAATAACTATTTTATTCCCCCTTCTAAGTGGGATTTAAGCATTCTCATTTGAGCCTTCCTTTTGTTTAACTTCTTTGGGTCTGTAGGGTATATCTTTAGTTTTTGGCTAATATCCACATATCAATAAGTACATAACAGTGCATGTCTTTTTGGGTCTTGGTTATCTCACTGAGAAGGACATTTTCTAGTTCTGTCCATTTGCCTGAAAAATTTGTGATGTCCTTATTTTTAATAGCTAAAATCGTATTATATTGTGTAAATGAATCAGATTGTTGAAGTATAATTTCTTACACCAATAAACTAGTAAAATACATGCAACCCATGTCTGTGAAGAATTGTGTTGGGATTTCAATGAGGATTGCCTTGAATCTGTAGATTACTTTTGGTATAATGACCATTTTTACTTTTAGTCCTCCAAACCATCAGCACGGGACATCTGTCAATTTTCCAAAGGTCCTCTTTGATTTCTTTCTTGAAAGAGTTGAAGTTCTTATACAGATCTTTCACTTCTTTGGTTAGAGTTACCTCCATATATTGTATATTATTTGTGACTATTGTGAAGGGTGTTGTTTCTCTATTTTCTTTCTCAGCCCATTTATCATTTGTAGAAAAGAAGACTACTGATTTGTTTGAATTAATTTTATATTAAGCCACTTTGCTGAAGTTGTTATTCTCAATTTCATATGGAAAACAAAACAAATAAGCAAAAAACTCAGGAAAACAAGAAAAATTCTTAACACTAAAAGAACTTGAGTTTGTTTGTACAGTGTATTACATTGATAGATTTTCATAAACTGAAACATCCATGCATCCCTAGGATGGTCTCCATGGTTGTGGTGAATGGAATTTTTGATGTGTTCTTCTGTTTGGTTTATGAGAAATTTATTATTTTGTGTTGATTTTCATAAGCAATATTGACCTGAAGTTCTCTTCTTTGTTACATGTTTGTGAGATTTAGGTAATGGGGTAACTGGCTTTATTGAAGGAGTTAAAAATTGTTTCTTCTGTTTCTATTTTGTGGAATAGTTTGAGAAATGTTGGTATTAGCTCTTCTTTGATGGTTTGGTAGAACTGTGCACTAAAACCATGTGGACCCAGGCTTTTTGGTGAGAGGGTTTTAAATGACTCCCTCTGTTTCACAAGGGATTCTGGGATTGTTTAGATAGTTTACTTGATCTTGATTTATAAGACTATACTATTATGGCTTTATAATATCTCAAATCACATTTTAAAAGCATAATTGAAAATGGGATAATTGGATTGTTTCCATACTTTGAACTCCACACTATGTTGGTTATATATTTTATTATATAGATTCCTATAAAGAACATGCATACTATATTCAAATCATAGGATTTTGTACTATATTTTTAGAATTATGACCTTTTCACAATTCAAATTAAAATGATTCTAAGAACAATGATTCCTGTCTTATGTGACTTCAACTTTGATTCAAGAAAAATAAGCCAAAATATTATCAGCTATTTCTAATATACAATGTTTGTACAAGTACATGATAAATATTCTGTGGAGGGCAGAATAAGCTTGGGGATAAAGACACCTGTTTCTATGAAAAGTCCAAAGCCTCAAGAAGAGAAGGTATTAAGTTCCAAACTACATGGTCAGCACTTTGTACAGACTGCAGTGAAAGCTGAGGCAGTCTTCTCTCAGTGTGAGGATGTGGGTCACAAACCACATGGTGCCTTATCAAGTGTAATTTTGCAAGTTGTCTTTCATAGCTCCACTGTATTCCCATTAATTTACATCTTTATTCACTCTATAGCCCTATCGCATCCCCCCTTCTCCTCTCACAATTTCTTCCCTTTCCCTTTTCCTCTGATAAGGAGGAGGTCTTTCTCAGTAACACCTCACTCTGGCAACCCAAGTCACTGCTGGACTAGTTATACCCTCTTCCATGGAGGCCAGACAAGACAGCCCAGATAGGGGAACAACATCCACAGGAAGGTAACAGTGTCAGGGTAAACCCTGACTCCAGTTGTTGGAGGAGCCACATGAAGACCAAATTGCACATCTGCTACATATGTGTAGTAAGCCTAGATCCAGCCCATATATGTTATTTGGTTGATAGTTCAGTCTCTGAAAACCCCCAAGTGTCCATGTTAGTTGACTATATTGGTCTTCCTGTAGAGTCCCAATCCCCTCTGGATTCCTCAGTTTTCCAATATACTTTGAATGCTGTTGACAGCTATACCATTTTTGGTGTGCTTACTCTATGTGTATCCAAAAGGACCTTTCTACCAATTGCACTCTATATTGGTTCCTTAGGATGGTCAGGGGGTTGCAAACTTCTGCTTGAGTTCCAGGATTCCTTTAGAGTTGTTTTGTTTGTTTGTTTGTTTTTGTTTTTGTTTTTTTTAAGATTTATTTATTTATTATATGTAAGTACACTATAGTTGTCTTCAGACATTCTGGAAGAGGGAATCAGATCTTGTTACAGATGGTTGTGAGCCACCATGTGGTTGCTGGGATTTGAACTCAGGACCTTCAGAAGAGCAGTCAGTGCTCTTAACCACTGAGCCATCTCTCCAGCCCTCCTTTAGGGTTGTGCTGGAAGTTGTCATTATCTCATAATGTGGTTTAGAAATAGTGCACATCATGAATGCCAAGATTCCACATGGACATTAATTGAAACCACATCTTCTGGAATGAAGTCCGTGGTCCTGATATAGTCTACTGTCTATTTTATAATTTGGATACAGTCTCCACAAGGGTTCATTTATTAAAGATTTGGGGATACTTGGTATACAACTTTGTGGGATTTTTTTTTAAGAGGCAGCTGAATAAAAGAGGCATGAGCCTCATCAATTTATTAGTATTGTTGAGCTCATGGTTGAATTAATGAACTTTAAGACAGTGGACAGTCTAACATGCAATGTCTAATTTGAACAGACAAATCACTGGAGGTATGTCTTAAATCTAAATATCTTATTCCAGGTTTCTTTCTCTTCTATATTTTGCATTCTACACAGCAAAACTGTTGTGCTTTTCTTCATCATGTTTCATACTAGGGTGCTCTGACTTATTGTTCCCCTGGAAACAATTTAGTCAAGTCATCATGGACAGAAACCTCTAAGAATGTGGCCAATAGAAACCTGTCTTCCTTCTAGTTGATTTCTCTTAAATATTTTTGTCACGGTGTTACAAAGCTGGCTTCTGTACTCTGAAACAGGAAAAATGATCCTAAGAAGGCACTGGGCAACAAGAATCTGGAGTATTAATTTTGGGTTCGTTTTTGCAACAATTTTTACCTTCAAAGTCCTTATGCTGTGATAGAACAGAGAATGTTGAATAATTAAGAGATTGCATCACAGCCTTGTTCAATTATCTCTCAACAACAAAACTAGTTCTTTGTAAACTACATTGGTCTTTTTAACAGGATGCTACCCATCCATCCCTTTGCACATACATTCATCATTATTTTTCTGGTCAAGCTGACACTATCCAAATTTGTTTTTTTTCTCTCATGGTTTTCTGTTAATATGATAAAATTCATGTTGAACTCTGAACATCACTTAGGGACTTCTCTCTCACAATAAATTTTCCCTTCTTAAATCTTCCCATGACTTTTATACAATGGAAAGAAGGTGGGCTGGTTTTTTCCTCCACCAATGAGTGAAAATGCTGGTAATTTGCAATTAAATATGTAATAGTCTAATTCTCATGATAACAAATATGGATGGATTATGATTACCATAAGGAACATTGAGATGGGATAGCTGAATACATAAATAAAAGTTACTTCAAATGAAAGAGCTACACTATTGTAAATGGAAAGTTATTAAAAGCAAAAGTGATCAAACTGAAAAATAAAAACTTAACTGCTGAGGACCAATGAGAAGGAAATAGTGGGGACAGGAAAATAAAAACTCAAAGACATCAATTATCTTCCCAGTCTACAAAGTCAGAAACTAGAGTTTAATTTCTGTGAAGTTCATACACTACTCTGAGTATGTCAGGAACCCTGATTAAAGGCAACCAGTTTGGGCTTTAGGTAGTTCAGCCTTTCTCCAAATACAAGCTAGTCATGCAGGATTAATAAAGTCAGAGTGGATTTGATTTAAAAAAGCCCAAAACAAAAATGCCTTAATAAAATACAAAAATGATCTACTACTAATGCAATTTCTGTGTAGAAACATATTTTAGGTGAAAATGAAACAAGGCATTTTACAAAGCATTATCTATATTTTAAACATAGAATTGAAATATACTAGCAATTTGAGGAAGAAAGAAAATAAAATCTACCCAAAGGAGAAAACAGGGAAATAAAAAAATTATAACCTGTAAAAATTACTAGAAAAATTAATAGACTGAAACACAGATTCAGGTTTCAGAAGTTAGGAGATTATTTCAAAACATAAAAATTTAAAACAATATATATGAATAGATTTTATATCTGAAATAAAATTTATTTGAGGGAACTGAGCAAACAGGAGATGTATGAAGTTTTTCTCTTTCATTCCAAGCAAGTTCCATTCAATTGTTTGGAGAATCCAAAAGCAGAAGGATGTGATGGTCAGCTTGGTTGGAGAGAGACATTCTGTTGTGGTTTTGATATGAAGTATTACCTAGGAGCTTGTGTTTGAACACTTGGTTATGACTGGGGAGGCTAGAGATGCTTTCAGTAGATGGAGTCTAGCTGGATGAAATAAGCAACAGGATACAGAATTTAGAGTTTATGGCTTCCCCCTACTTCCTTTTCTTACTCTCTGCTTCCTATGTACATATAAAATTTGATGAATCTGCCATACTAAAAAGAAGTTACATGCATGTACACATTAAGAAAATAGAAACATGCCTCGTGACATCTCAAGAAAAACACAAGTGCCACCCACTTAAGTTCAAGACAAGAAGAGAGTTAACTCATTAAAAGGTTCAGAACCTGACTACTGTCTAAGCTCATGAAAGACTTCTACATCATCTAAGTGATGCTATATTTTTCATATAGTTGAATGCAAAATTTTCAAGTTCATTAACTTATAAATTTAAAAGTGAATAATCCAGGCCTTGTGTTGTGGGTCCAGAGTCCTTGATGAGAATGCACAATCTAGGAGGGCAATATGTAAACCTTGACAAGTGAATCTGTAGATGCAATGGGAATTCTAGAAAATTGAAGCAGGCAGGAACTGAGAATGTCTGGTAAAGAAGGCTGCAGATAGCAAGTATAGCCAGTCTAAAAATAAAATAGTATATGATACATGCTATAGAGGAGGTGGCTCTAGAGGCCTTTGCAAGATCTGTGATATTACTACATGCTTTGGATATGAGATTTTGCCCTGCTGAGCTTTTGGTTTTCTTTTCTTTGACCATTCCTAGCTATTCTATTGTTCTCTTCTTAAATAAGTTGTACTCTGTTCCATTATTACATGTTGTCACTATGTAACTTATTAAAAAATATTACTGCTCACAGGTAAGTATTGGACATGATTATTTAGGAAGATTTTGGGCTTGGACTGTATAATATATAAGCATAAAATTTAAATATGCTAGTTAGTTGAGTAAGCAAGAAAATGAGTTCAACTCAAAGAAGAAAACAAGTAAATAGAAAATATAATCATATTATACATTTGTTGAAATTACTAGATAAAGACTTAAAAAACACATTAGGACATCCTAAATAAGTTTTCAGAAAAAAAACAAATAGACTAAAAGAAAATTTCAGAAGAATTTGGACATCATTTCATTAAAAAAAACCACTTTATTCAATAATACAAAAACTTTGAAGAAGATATGAACACATCTTCCATTACATCATTGTTAAATCATATCAGGCAGAATTATGACTTTGTTATTAGTATTTGGAGATTATGTATGACAGTTGTGTTTGTATGTTGCAATGAAAAACAATAGACTTGTGATGGTTAATCTTGGTTGTAAACTTAAAAGTTTAGCAAAACACTCCTTTGGCTAGGTTTTGAGGCAATTCCCTCAGGGGAATAACTAAGATAAGTTGGCCTGCTACAGTTTCTCCCATTTATGGGTCCTGTCCATCATGTGATGGGTAACTACTTCATCACCATCCCTTTCATCAATGACACTCAGTCTCATCACAGACCCACAGACACTGACCAAACAACTAATAACTTAAAGAATGAGTGAACATATACCAATCAAGATGGTGCTTTCAAGTATTTTCTCACCACAATGAAACATTGGTCATAAACAAAGGATAAATAACTTCTTACTCTTCTGGACCTGAGATTTCTGTCTCTTGCCTTTGGGTCTCTGATCTTTAGATTCTTTTTCTCTTCAACTGAGGGAACCAAGACAATAGGTTCAACTGTGAATAGAGATTTATTTCACGAGCATTCTTACTGGGACTGGCAGACCTTTAATGAGGCTTATCTCAGCATGTGAAGGGTTCTAACATACAAGTAGCATATTGTAAGATTTTCCAGCATTCCTTGACTCAATGAATTACCCTAATAAATTTCTTTTTACTTTTTATTTGTTTATCATATTAGATCTCTGTGAATCCTTACTATTACAAAGAGAGAGAAATACTTAATCCTTAGTAATTTAATTAGTAACAATAATCAGTTGGAAGATAGAAAATGTCAATATAGGATAAAAATTTCATATATTAGCTCAAATTCCCAAAGAAAAAGAGTATTTCAAGCTAGGTAAAAAACTGAAAATCAGAACACAACATTGTCAAACTACTGCAGTTCATATATAAAGTAAGTTCTTAAATCAAGGCAGAAAGACAAAATAAAGCAATACAAAATATGAAGCATGAAAAAATCAATGATCACAAGAGCTAATTTCTCAATATAAGTAGTACAATCTAGAGAGCAATGAAATAATTGCTAAACATACTTATCAATAATAATCAAAATAATCAGGTAGGGAATTGGAAGATGTAGTTGGTGATATTGTTGGACAAGTATGAGGATCTCAATTTCAGTGTATAGTACCCAAGTATAAACCACAAGAAATTGTTGGCCAGCCAGTCTAGAAGAATTGTTTAGCTGTAGGTTCAATGAGAGACCAATGTTTCAAGGAGCATGGTATAAAGCAATAGAGGTAGACTTCTTTCATTAACATCTCACTTATTGGTGAACTTGCATACAAGTGTACATGTACATGTGCCTCAATCCACTTACCTAATATTTATATATGAAAAATTATCCTATAAAATTATGGAAAATTAAGCAGTTTTCTAATAAAATTTACTCATATAAATTTAACAGTATTAAAGCAAATGTAAAGCAAATAAATCGAATTGATGGATACAAGACTGCAAATAATTCAGTTTGGTAAGTTGATAATCACTCAACATGGATGAAAAGTAAAAAACAGAAATTATTAAAGAGTTACTATGAAACTGATTTAAAATTAATACAATTCTTTATAACAGTAGGGTGGAATTGTAAAGCTGGTCTATTTTTCTTTAAAGCAAAATCAATGAAATTATTCCTAATGATGTTCTGCTATACTTGTAGCTCAGTGTCTAGTCTAGTCTCCATCAGAAAAGCTGCCTCTAACAGCTGATAGGGAGAGATATCGTAACCAACAGCCAAATATTAGGCACATATATTAGGTCTCCATTAGTTCCTTCCCTGTATTAATCAGGCTTCTTTAGAGTCACAGAATTTATGGTAGTCTCTATGTAGTAAAGGAATTTATTGATGACTTACAGTCTGTAGTTCAATTCCCAACAAAGGTCAACAGCAGCTGTGAATGGAAGTCCAAGGATCTAGCAGTTGCTCAGTCCCACGAGGCAAGCAGGTGGAGCAAAGCAGAGCCTTCCTTCTTCCAATGTCCTTATATAGGTCTCCAGTAAAAGATGTGGACCAGATTAAAGGTGTGTGCCACCACACCTTTAATCCCAGATGACCTTGAATTTGTAGATCTTCCTATCTTAATCTTCTGGGATTCATAGCCACTATGCCTCAAGATCTCCATGCCAAGATTCAGATCAGAAACTTGTATCTCTCAGCCTCCAGATTAGGGCCACAGGTGAGTCTTCTAACTCTGGATTGTAGTTCATTTCAGATAGAGTCAAGTTGACAACCAGAAATAGCCACTACACTCCCCTCAGAGCTCAGAGAACCAAGCAGAAGATGGAGATGAGAAATTGTGGGAGCTGGAGGGGTTGAGGATACTGTAAAAGCCTAGCATACAGAATCAAGTGAGCAGGTCTCATGGGGGCTCACAGAAACTGAAGAGGCAGTCCCAGAGCCTGCATGGATCAGTACTAAGTCCTCTGCTTATACATTATGGTAGTTGGCTTGGTGTTTTTATTAGGATCTCTGACAATTGAGAGTAGGGGCATTTCTGACTCTTTTGTCTGCTTTTGAGATCCTTTTCCTTCTATTAAATTGCCTCACTAAACCTTACTGTGAGGGTTTATGCCTGGTCTTATTGTAACATATTCACCATGTTCAGAAGATGCTCCTCATAGGCCATTTTTTTAGTCTTTTTTTTTTTTTTGTCTTTTTGTTTTGTTTTTTCCTGTGTTGAGGGTTGATCCATGGGAGGAATTGATCTGGGGGAGACAGGAGATAGGAAAAACTTAGAATAGTGAAGAGAGGGGAAGCTGTGGTTGGGGTGTACTTTATGAGGAAAAAAACATAAAACAGTAAAGAACAGCAACTATGAATGGTATGGTATTACATAATGATAGCCTACAAAATGGGAAAAACTCTTCATCAACTACACATCTCATGAGAGTTAATATCAAAATACAAAATATATAAAGGACACAAGAAACTGGACATCATCCAATCAAATAATCCAATTAATAATCACAGAAGTTAGATGGAAGGAGGGAGTTGGGAGGGAGGGGGTTGGGAGGGAGAGAGGAATGAGAGAGAAAAGGGGGACAGGATCAGGTGAGGGAGGAGACAAGGGAGATGTACAGAGAGTCAGGAAATGGAACAGAGGTGTGTAACAGTCAGGGATGGGGAACTGGGATAGACACTAGAAAGTTCTAGAAGATAGGAAAGCAAAAGGCCCCTAAGACCCAACTGGGATAACATTAGATGAAATACTCAACAAAGGGGAAAGAGAACCTATAGAGAGCATATCTAGAGGTTAGGCATGACCCCTGGTTAAGGGATGGGCCCACCTACCCACTCTAAAATATTAACCCATAATTGCTCTTGTCTAAATGGAATACAGGGAGAAAGAGTGGAGGAGAGACTAAAGGAAAGGCCATCCAGAGACTGGCTTACCTGGGGATCCATCCCATCTTCAGACACGAAACCCAGGCACTATTGTTGATTCCAAAAAGTGCTTGATGATAGAAACCTGATATAGCTTTCTCCTGAGAGGATGTGCCAGAGCCTGACAAATACAGATGCAGATGCTTGCAGCTAACCATTAGACTGAGCATGAGAACCCCAATAGAGGAGTTAGGGGAAGGACTGAAGGAGCGGAAGAGGTTTGCAACTCCAGGAAACAGGGTTATTTTTGTTATGTTTTTGTTTTTGTCTTGATTTATTTTATTTTATTTTATTTTATTTTTTTGGAGGGGAAACTGGGAAAGGAGATATCATATGACATGTAAATAAAGAAAATATCTAATTAAAAAATAAAGATTGTTTTAAAAATTAAAAAAATAGGTCTGAAATAATTGAAAGGCAATTACAGAAAATCTATATTTAAAAAAATAAAATAAAAGAATGAAACAAAAAACCAAACAAACAAAAGGACAACAATGTCAACCAACCAGACTTCCCAGAACTCTCAGGGAGTAAACCATCAACAAAGAGTACTCATGGCTCCAGCTACATATATAGCAGAGGATTGCCTTTTTGAGCATCAATGGGAGGGGAGGCCCTTGGTCCTGTGAAGGCCCACTGCCCCAGCATAGGGGAATGCTAGGGTGGTGAGGGAGGAGTTGGTAGGTGGCTGTGGGAGCATGCTCATAGAAGAAGTGGGGATGGAGGAAGTAATAGGGACTTTGTAGAGGAGAAACAAAGAAGGGGATAACATTTGAAATGTAAATAAATAAAATAACCAATAAAAAAGAAAAAAAATGCTAAAAAAATGAAGTTCAAGTCTAAACAGTATTCTCAAGAGAGGAATATTAAATTGCTGAGAAACACATAAAAATGCTTAATAACCACAGACATGAAAATTAAAATGAATGTGGAATTCTAAATTACACCTATAAGAATGGCTCAGATGAAAAACTAAAGTGTCTGCTTATACTGATAATGACATGGAGCATCTATGCTATTGGGAGTGTAAACTTGTCCAGTCACTTTAGTAATCAATTTGGTTGATTCTTAGAAAACTGGCAATCAATCTACCTCAAGTCCCAGCTATACCACTTCTGGGCATATACAAAAAGGACACTGCATCCTACCACAGCAACATTTATTCAATTATGTTCATAGTAGCTTTATTCACAGTAGGGAGAAACTAGAAACAACATAATGTCTTTCAGTGAATGAATGGATGAAGAAAATGTGGTACATTTGTACAATGGAGTATTACTCTGCTGTTAAGGAACTAAATGACATTAAGAAATTTGCAGGCAAATAGATGGAATGAGAAACATAATCATCCTGAGTGAGGTAACCCAGATCCAGAAAAACAAACATGATACAGAAATGGAAAGATGATGGTTCAGGTAGAGAGGAGGGTTGGAAGATGAGAATGTGGGAAGAGATGACTGGAATTGGAGGTCATTCGGGAAGCAATGTTGAAAACTAGTACAGTAGAAACTGTAGGTCCTCTGCAAAAATGTTATAGTTGTTACCTTGCTGGATTTATGGCATCACTAACAATGGGAATGGTGTGAGCCTGACTCTTACCTATTTTGGGGACTCTTTTTCCTCTTATTGGGTTGTCTTGATTAGCCATGATAAACATTGTACCAGTATTGTATCTTGTTATGCTATGATTTGTTGTCATCCCTGGAAGGTTAGTTGTTTTCTGAAGGGAAACAGAAGAAGAGTGGGTCTGGCAAAAAGAGGCTGCAAGGTGGTAACACTGAGAGGAGTGGAGGGAGGGGAAACTGCAGTTGGCATATATTATATGAGAAAAGATTAAATTTTATTATTTGTTTTGAAAAATATTTATTACTTTTGTAACTTATTCACTTTGTAGCCTGCTCACTGCCCCCTGCAGGTCACCCTTTCTACAATTCTTCTCCCTATACTTCCTTTCATCATATTTGAGCAGGTAGAGGCTCCCTGGCTATCCTCCTACCCTGGAACACTAAATCTCCGTGAAGCTAGGTGCATCCTCTCCCGCTAAGTTTAGATAAAGCAGCCCAGCTAGAAGAAAACAGCCCACATATAGGCAATAGCTTTTGGGTTATCCCCTACCCCAGTTGTTCAGGACCCATATGAAGAGCAAGCATCTGTTACATATAGAAAGGGAGGCGAGGTCGTACCTGCTTAAGTTCATTCAGTCCCTGACAGCACCGAGGGTTCAGGTTAGTTGACTCTGCTAGTCTTCCTTTGAAGTTCTTATCCTCTTAGAGGCATCATCCTTACCTCCTGCTCTTCCATAAGGATCTTCAAGATCTATACACTGTTGGGCTGTGGGGGTCTGCATCTGTCTGAGACAGCTGCTTGGTGGAGACTCTCAAAGGCTAGATGCCTGTCTCTATGGTTCATGATCCCAAGGATTAAGTTTTAAAAAAGAAAAGAGAATGTATGGTATTTTAAAATAGAAGACAATTACACAAAGGTTTAATTAAATTCAAACACCAGATACACTGAAATTAATAGAAAAGAAAGTGAGGAAGAACCTCAAGCACATGGGCACAGGGGGAAATTTCCTGAAAAGAACACAATAGCTTATGCTCTAAGATCAAGAACTGACAAATGGGACTTCATAAAATTGCAAAGCTTCTGTAAGGCAAAAGACACTGTCACTAGGACAACACAGCAACCAACAAATTGGGAAAAGATCTTTATCAGGCCTATATCTGATAGAGGGCTAATATCCAATGTATACAAAGAACTCAAGAAGTTAGATTCCAGAGAACCAAATAACCCTATTAAAAATGGGGTACAGAGCTAAACAAAGAATTCTCAACTGATGAATACTGAATGTCTGAGAAGCACCTAAAGAAATGTTCAATATCCTTAGTCATCAGGGAAATGCAAATCAAAACAACCCTGAGATTCCACCTCACACCAGTCAGAATGGCTAGGATAAAAAAAATCTCAGGTGACATCAGATGCTGTCGAGGATGTGGAGAAAAAGGAACACTCTTTCATTGCTGGCGGGACTGCAAGCTGGTACAACCACTCTGGAAATCAGTTTGGTGGTTCCTCCGGAAATTGGACATAGTACTACCAGAGGACCCAGCTATACCACTCCTGAGCATATACCCAGAAAATGTTCCAACATGTAATGAGGACACATGCTCCACCATGTTCATAGCACCCTTATTTATAATAGCCAGAAACTGGAAACAACCCAGATGTCCCTCAGCAGAGGAATGGATACAGAAAATGTGTTACATCTACACAATGGAGTAGTACTCAGCTATTAAAAACAATGAATTTATAAAATTCTTAGGGAAATGGATGGACCTGGAGAATATCATCCTGAGTGAGGTAATCCAATCACAAAAGAACACATATGGTATGCACTCTCTGATAAGTGGATATTAACCCAGAAGATCAGAATACACATAGTACAATCCACAAACCACAAGAAACTCAAGAAGAAAGAAGGCCAAAATGTGGATACTTCATTCCTTCTTAAAAGGGGAAAAAATACACATGGAAGGAGTTGCAGAGACTAACTATGGAGCATAGACTGAAGGAAGGACAATCCAGAGACTTTTCCACCTGGGAATCCTTTCCATATTCAATCATCAAATCCAGACACTATTGTGGATGCAGGCAAGTGCTGGCTGACAGGAGCCTGATATAGCTCTCTCCTGAGAAGCTCTGACAGTACCTGACTAATATAGAAGTAGAGGCTCACAGCCATCCATTGGACTGAGTACAGGGTCCCCAATGAGGGAGCTAGAGAAAGTCACAAGGAGCTAAAGGGTTTGCAGCCCCTTAGGAGCAACAACAATATAAACTAACTAGTACCCCCAGAGCTTCCAGGGACTAAACCACCAACCAAAGAGTACACATGGTGGAATTAATAGCTCCAGCAACATATGTAGCAGAGGATGACCATGTAGGTCATCAACGGGAGGAGAGGCACTGTGAAGGTTCTATGACCCAGTGTAGAGGAATGCCAGGGCCAGGAAGCAGGAGAGGGTAGGGTGGTGAGCAGAGGGATGGGGGAAGGAACAGCATTGTGTTTTTTTTGTTTTTGTTTTTTTTTTCTTTTAATTTTTCTTTTTTTTTTCTTTTTTTCGGAGGGGAAACTGGGAAAGAAGATACCGTATGACATGTAAATAAAATATCCAACAAAAAATTAGATTCAAACACATCAATAATAGTAAAATATACCAAAATAGCAGAATATTTACAGATGAAGCAGTGCCTCACAAAAAAAAGGAGAAAAGAGGGCTACAAAAGATGAAACTGAGTACAGAAGGGACAGAGGGAATTCACAAATATCAGTGAAAGAGGTTATATGTAATTTTATTTCAATGAATTTAGAACATTGAATTCTATTGTAATCTTTTAAAACTTTATTATAGTTGTATATAAAACATAAATTCACACATATTTTTGAAGCACTGTGAGAAGTTTTCCTGTATATGTGCAGTGGTAGTGTATGAATAAGAGTAGACACTCTGTCTATTCAAATACCCTAATATTTATTCCATGTTTTGAATAACCAGTGACTTTGCATTGCCAACTGCAACCATATTTTACAATGATACACATCAGAACTTAACTTTGTTGTTGTTTTATTTTACAGCTGTTTTTGAGGTGAGGTTTCATGTAGTCCAGGGTGACCTGGATATTACTACTTATTTAATGATTACCTGGACCATATAATTTTCTTGTCTTCACATCCCTCTTTCTAGGAATGCAGGCTGGTATCACAACAGCTGATCCATGCAGTTCTTTAGACTGAGCACAAATATTCCTGTATGTTAGACATGCAATCAACAATCAGATCTATATTCCCAGATCAACATCTTACATATCTCCAACAATAAATTAGAGCTCAATGACCAACGTTAGGAAAGTATTGGGAGTGGTGTTTCTTGATGGAAATTTAACTGTAAATGAAGAGCTATCTTCATCTGATTATGATGAAAATAAATAAAATATTGTCTCATTGTGGTAGTGATTTGAAAATATATACATATGGGAACCTTTCAGCTATATACTTTAAGCCATACTTTATTATTTATAAATTCTATATGTCTCACTATTCTATGTACCACTTTGATGTCACTAAAGTCTAATATTAGGTTTTAAATATATTATGCATAATATAGTGTTTTCCCCAAGTTTCCCAACTTTGAAATATGAATTATTTTGTTCAATTTAGTAAAAGAGTACCAACTGGGCAAACGAAATAAACTATAAATATTGATTTTACTTGTGAAGGATTTATTGTCCAATGCCAAACTATGGCAAAACCATTATACCTGGCTTGCTGGTTGTATGGGCCAGCTCCATAAGCTATTGTATTAGGTACTTTTCTATTGCTGTGATAAGATACCATAAACAAGGCAAGTTATAAAGGTAGCATTAATTTGGAGCTTACAATTTCAGGGTTAGAGTCTATGAAAAGCTAGTGTGAGGAACTGCCGCAGGCCAGCCGATCTGGGCCTCCCTCAAACCGCGGGAGAAATGGGGTCCTAGTCAGGTTGACAAGGCGTAGGCAAAGAAATAATGGCAGAGACGACACATGGAAGTACAGGATATGAATGTATTTCTTTAAAATGGCATCAGACTTTTATAGTCATTTCAAAGAGAAATGATAAATCTAGCAGCTCAGCAGTTAAGGTACATCGGAGGTCACCTGAAATACACTGGGTCTAAAGCAGCAGCCATCTCCTCTAGACTGGTGCTGCACCCCCGGGCCCAAGCGCTCTGGCCCCAGGTACTGTGGACTGCATGAATCTAAGTCCTAGTCCATCTAAGTTCTAGTTCTAGTCAGAGTAAGTGCCATTGCACAATGTGAAAACCAGGCTTATATGGTATACAGAAAACAGGGTGAATGACAAAAGTCACATAGGCAGGAAGGGGTTACAACAAGGTCAATAGGACCAGAGAGCAAGACTGAAGTCACATCGGTGAGTGACCACCACATCAAGGTCCGTAGGACCAGGTATCCAGATGTGAAGTAGGCAGAAGAGCAGGTGGTGCCTTCCCTGCTGGGGCTATTTTGGTATTCCCATGCTAATTCTCTGGGTCTGCTGGAGGCAAGTACCAGGAGGTTCCAATCTAATAGTTCCTGCTAATGCCCTTAAGTGAGGGAAGCCCTTCAATTATTCTCTAGTATGTAAAACAGTTCTGTCTTCTGTGGGACTGCCCTGAGAATTCTACCCATGTTAACAATAAACAATGGTGCCTGACCTCTGTTGCTAACTCTGAGGACATTCTATCTAGATAAGTCAGATTCCTTGTTAGAAATTCCAAGCTAAGGATATGTTGGAACATTGTGCTGGCCAGGAGACAATGCCTAATCTTAAGTTTAGCCATTAACGAATCTTTTCCTGGGGTACCTTTTATGCCTAAATAAGAGGGCTTGCTGACGATTGGAAAGACTAATCTGGAACATGTCTGAGTTAGGAATGACTGTCTGAATACCCAGGAGGCACAGAACTCCTTTTGAAGTCATAACGCCTCTCTCTTATCCTTAATCAGGCTTTTTTTTTTTTTTGTATTTTTGAGACAGGGTTTCTCTGTATAGCTAGCTCTGGCTGTCCTGGAACTCACTCTGTAGACCAGGCTGGCCTCAAACTCAGAAATCCACCTGCCTCTGCCTCCCAAGTGCTGGGATTAAAGGTGTGCACCTCCACCACCCAGCTCTTAATCAGGCTTTTACCCATGATATTGCGAATTTCACTGGAGTAAATGAGTGGGCGTGGCAAGGAACATAGCAGCAGGCATGCAGGCATGGTGGTGGAGCAGTAGCTGAGAACTCACATCTTTTTTATTAATTCATGTTACATCCATATTGCTGTCCCCCCACCTCCATCTGCCATTCCTTTCTCCTCTGAGAGAGTGTACTCACCTAGATATAACCCCACCCTCACCCTTGCTACCAGACAATCAAGTCTGTAGAGGGCTAGGTCTGAAGAAGCTAGGTGCTTCTTCTCCTACTGTGACCAAATAAGACAACTGAGTTGGAGGAATAGATTCCACAGGCAGACAACAGCTTTAGGGATAGTTCTTGCTCCTGTAGTTTGGGACACACCTGAAGAGTGTGATGCACATCTACATATGTACAGGAGGGGGTGGGGGCTAGGTCCTGCTAGTGTGTGAGAGCTCACATCTTAGTCCATGACCATGAGGCAGAAAGAGCTAACTGGGAATTTCATGGGCTTTTGAAACATCAAAACTATAGTGACACAACACTGTTAACAAAGTCACACCTTCTAATAAGACACATAAGAGGATTAGCCAGGCTAGTGGTGTGGGTCTAATTTGGGAGGCTGTGAGATAAGGAGATGAGTGCTTCCTACCTACACAGTTTTATCAGATTTGCATAGATGAGACTTAAAAGTACTTTATAAATTAAAGAAATTAACTAGAGCACTACTAAACTGAAAGTACCACCTACACAACTTGCACAGTTTTCTATTAATAGTGCTTGAAGTATGAGCTGCCAAGGCCCTGGAATAAATTATTATGGAATTAGAGTTTGCAGAGATGAGTTATTGCCTCTCACTTGCACATTTCTCCTAGCAAGAAAATGCCATATTTGGAGTCAATCTCCTGTAAAGTCCAAAAGCTATGAACAGTTACAATGACATAAGAGCGTAGACTTACAGGCTTATTAATGTTTTATAGAAACAAGTGAAGGAGATAAAATGGATAATAATTTAAATGAAGGTTAGATAGTTCTTCAATGCCTCTCTATCCCATCTTGGGCTCTTACCTACTTTTAAGAGTGCAAACAGACATTGCTGGCTATAAGAGAAATTCATTATTCTATAGCATTACTTATTAAGGAGGGTGATTATAGCTAGAAAATATTTCAGGCAGACTTACTAAATTGCAATATAGAGTGAAAATAGGTTTAAGATCAAGTTCAAGCCACAATTTTTACAAAAAATTAAAAACTTGCAAATATCAAATCCATAAGGATCCATTTAATCTGAAAGGAAAACTCATTCTCAGACCACAAGAAAAAAAATCACTGTTCCCAAGGCCTTGTGAACAGTCTAGGAAAATTAAATGACAGGAGTCATGGAACAATGGCCATCTATCACTGCTTTGGTCAGCTTCCTTGTTCAGACATGCAGCTGAACAAATTCATCCAAGAACCAAAGACTGACTGTCTGGATTTCATGTCTAGATTCTACAGAAATAGAGACTAAATGCTTAGAATCTGTTAAAAGGAACTGTGTGGTATAGTTATATCTGTTGGCCATAGCTGCTCTTTAAGCAAAATCAGATATTTTCAAGCTCAGACTCACAGTCTATAGTCTATTCAACAGTTATCTGCCAGTTAAACCAGAACGTGTTCTTAAAACAATTTCACAGATTATCAGAATTTTTTTTAAAAAATCATCTAGTAAAACAATAATTATTATTTTGTAATATAATTATCTATGTAATATAATTATCTATGTAATATAATATATCTATGTAAAGTAAAAAATATATACTATCTGTTTGTCCAATGATTCCATAAGTTACACAATAGAGAGATTCCCTTGCCTTTCTTCATGTGTATGTGTGTGTGTGCTTATGCTATATTTTAAGTGTCCATACCAGTGCTGTGTTATATGATAGAATGGCTTGACAAATTCCTACATTATTAAATGTTTGAGTCAATAAAGTTAAATTTCCTTTTATTTTATATGTATTACTGTTTTTCTACATGTATGAATCTTATCCATGTATGTGCAGTGCTGCAAGGAGTCCAGAATAAAGAGCTGAATTCCCTGGAATTGAACTTATAGAGTATATTATGCTGATATGTGGGAGCTCGGAACTCAACTTGGGTAGTTTTGCAAGAACATCAAGTATCCTTAATTTCTGAGTCATCTCTCAAGATCAAGTTAACCAGCTTTTCCCCCTCACATGTAAACCATTTCTTCATATTGACATGTGTCAAAATCCTTTCTAAAATTATGAAATACACATTATTGTTTATGTAATCACAATTTTCTGTCATTTTATAGACCCATTGACAATCTTTCCATTCTACTTCTTTCTCTTGAAACTTTTTCCTGTCCTATAGTAATATGTATCCTATCCCTATCTTTGACTAATTTACACTTTTCAACAATCACATCTTCTTAAAGCTTGCATCATACCCATAAACACAACAATGTTGGAAAGTAAGATTCTGCATGAATTTTGGTGGATACAAACAAATCTGTTATAAATGCCCTGAACTCTTTTTCCAGTGTTTGGTTTGGAGGTTCCAAAAACAATCAGAAGAAATAAAAACTAAAATTAAAAAAGCAAACACACAAAAGTTTTTCTTATATGATGATTCATACTCTCTCGTGTTCTTGAGGTAGACTTTCTAAGAGTGGAACTAGAGCCATTTTTTCTTGTTGCTGTTCTAATTTTTGTTATATAGCTCCATTTCTGACACAGACATCCTAAATAAATAGAATTAAACTGGCTAATAAAAGCATATTTTTATTGGGTCCTTTGGCATTGCTCATCAAAAGCCATGACTGTACATTTAGGGAGTCATTGTCCCCTAAATTTTCTAGGAAGGGAAGGGATCAGAAATGGAGTTATAAAGCAATGCAAGTGGCAAGATGAGGACTTAGTAAAACATGCAATGTATGATTGCTAAGAAGCTGCAGAGCACAAGTCTCACGCATGTTCTTAGAGGTAGTTGCATATTCATTCTGTAGGACAGAACCTCTGTCTCCTTTCATGACCTTGTCTTAGGAATCAAATTATCATATGTTTGCTCATTGGAATATTTTATTAATAAGTCAATAAATGTACTTAATGATTTCCATAAGCCATCTCAAGTCATTAATGCAGCAAAATATATTGCTCTCATGGCCTTGCTGATAATACTCCATACCCACTTCAAAGTCATGACATTCCGTGTGTCCAGCTGAAGCAACTTGCTCAGTGAGTACACGATGTGATTTGCGATGCTTCAGTGAATGCTGAATGACCATGCCTTTTAGAAATATTACAAGAAGATTTGGAAAAACATACAACTTATATACTCATTACAGGAAAATGTCAACTGTACATTCTCCTGTGATTTTTTTTCAGTAATTGTTCTTTTCACACTTTACGCAAGCAGAAGTGTGCTATCTTTGACAGTTAATTGATCTAGCTAGAGTATCTGCTTCTTCAAATCTAAATATATCATTTCCTACCAGAACTTTACCATGACAAATATTTGTTTTTCTACTTTAGACTCCTCATTGACCTATTCCATGGATATTTTATGTTCTATTGATTGTCACTGCTAGTGCAGTATTGTATACATAGTTCATAATAAGATATTATTGGATTGTTAGCTTAGGGAATGAGATGTTTATCAAGTACAGCTTAATGGGCTCCACTATGAATACTGCCACAAAAATGATAATAAAAGGAAACTACACTTCTTTTAAGAACACTTATGTAGGTTTTCTTTTAGAAGTAATTCAACAGATAACTTCCCTTAGCTCAGGTTTTACAACAATAGAAGCCAAGATGTTATTAAAATAAAACATTGTGGCCATCTCATAAAGTTACAGAAAATGCCACAGAAGCTATGTGACAATTTTTAGTTTTGTGATACATGTATTTGTGTGTTATTTGGATAATTTGGATAATGTCAAACTGTAATATTTAACCATGTCTCTTTTCCCCCAAAGAAGTTTCAAGTTCTTCCTCTAATTATTTTCATACTTAGTATAATTAAAATTGTGTTTAATTATGTGTCTGTTTTTTGGTGGACACGTATATATGTTCACCATATGTATGTCTGGTGCTGGTAGGAGACAGAAGACTGTTAGATCCCTTGTAACCAGAAATACCTGCATGGGGGTGCTGGGATCAAATCAGCATTGTCTCCTGGACCAATAAATGCTCTTAAGCACTTATCCATTCTTCCAGTCTCTTATTCTGTACACTTTTTGTGAGTATTTTTTATTGTTTTAGTTTTCACCCTACTCCTAATAATAAAACTCTTTCCTTGGTCTGGGTTCAAGTTAATGAAACTACTCTTACAAAAGAGCTTCAATTTTTGCTTTACTTTCTTTGGTAAGGCAAACCTTTCATATCTTTATTAGATTTTGTTACGTTTTGGAATTCTACTGCTGTATTATGGGACATGAGAATTATTTAATTCTAATTTAGTTAATGCAAACTTATTTCAAAAATGTATTTGATATTTCTGACATTCATCACACAATAATTATCAGTCTTTATTCATTTGTACAATTGTTATTTGCTAAAACGTTTGATATAAATTTTTAATTCACAAAAATAAAATGATGCAATAACTTTGCTCTTTCTTTCTCTAGGGAATATTCCTTTCCAATCCACATTAAGTGAGTCAACTTACATGTAGTGAGTACCAGTCTCACAAACTGATGACTGATGGCAGTGACAATTGTTGGGTTTTACAACACAGGTCCTTAGATTGGCTTAGCTTGCCCGCCAGCTCTATACATTTTGGGGGCAGATTCTCTATTTGTAAAAGAAGCAGAAAAAAGAGCACATCCTGGCACTAACTCTCTCTACCCTGGGTCTGCAGCTCATCCAGAAATATAGTTTTCAATGCCTCTTAGTTCCTGAATCCCTGTCAGGTTTTTTTTTTATTATTATTTTATTATTTTTTTTATCAGATGTTTTCATATTTACAATATCTCCTTTCCCAGGTTCCCCTCTAAAGAAAAAAAGGAAAATTAAATTAAATAAGAAAAAAAATAAAATAAAAACACCAAAAACTAAAACAATCCCCTGTTCCCTCCCACCTCCCCCTGCTCACCATCCTACCCCCTCCTGCTTACTAGCCCTGGCACTCCCCTACACTGGGGCATAGAACCTTCATAGGGCCAAGGTCTTCTCCTCCCATTGATGACCGGCTTGGCCATCCTCTGCTATACGCATGCTACTGGAGCCATGAGTCCACCCATGTGTACCCTTTGGTTGGAGTTTTAGTCCCTGAGAGCTGTGGTGTACTGGTTAGTTCATGTGGTTGTTCCTCCTAAGGGGCTGCAAACCCTGCAGCTCCTTGGGTCCTTTCTCTAGCTCCTTCATTGGGGACCTTGTGCTCAGTCCAATGGATGGCTGTGTATTAGTCAGTACCTCTCAAGAGACAGCTATATCAGGCTCCTGTTAGCCAGCACTTGCTGGAATCCACAATAGTATCTAGATTTGATGATTGAATATGGGAAGGATTCCCTGGTGAAACAGTCTCTGAATTGTCCTTCCTTTAGTCTCTGCTCCATAGTTAGCCTCTACAACTTCTTCCATGGGTATTTTGTTCCCCCCTTTTAAGAAAGAACTAAGTATCCTCACTTTTGTATTCCTTCTTCTTGAATTTCTTATGGTTGTGGTTTGTACTTTGTGTATTCTGATCTTCTAGGTTCGTATCTACAGGTTGTGATTAAGACATTTTGATTGAACCATTGATTAGTAAGTTTAACATGACAACCCTTGAACTCCTTCAGTGGAAAGAGAAAACTTGAAGACAGTACTACTTTTCAAATAAAAATTAAAATAAAAAGGCTTCAACAATAAAATTAGAAACATTTAATATTTATTTGATGAAACACTGTGTCTTCTTACTAGCTTTTCAACCATACACTTGGTTTCCATTTAAAATTTTATTTCCTGTATAAAAGTGATTTCAAAGGAGGGATTTCTTGGACTAAAGAGATGGTAATTGAAATACTTCTTACTCTTGTAGAAGACCTGAGTTTGGTACCCAGTACCTACACCAGTCTCTACCCAACTATTTACATTTTCCATCTTTGGGAAATAGATGTCTTTCTTTGGCTTGTACAGGCACCTGCATTCATATTTCTTATATATTCATAGAAATGCACACATGGACATAAGTAAAATGAAATAAAATAAAATAAAAACAAATTTTTAAATAGAGAGTAATTAAAACTTCTCTGTGTGTATAGATCTGAGTATAATACTGTGACATATATAGTTTATTCTTGATGTGTACAAAATATTCATTTTGTGAGTCTATAGATACTGAACTGGTTCCCAGAAATCCAAATATAGTTTCTAATGGTTCATTTTTGATGATGAACTCATGCAAATGAGAACCTCAGTGTAATAATAATATCCTATTTTAAAAGTGTGAAAGAATGCAGCTAGAAATGAGTAATTTTACTTTTTGTCAGAAAACCTAGAAAGAGAAACAGGGATGTTTTACAAATGAATAAAGTATGCAATACTTCATTTAAAAAGTGTGGACTCCCTCCCCACAGCCTGGACAGTATCGAAAGCAAAGCAGTGCCATGGGCCCCAGGGCTGCGGCTGCCCACCTGTTGAGCGAAACCTGGTTCCAGTTACATTCAAAAGCTCCACCCCCACAGAGTAACAAGGAAGTCACTGATTGGACTGTTACACTGACGTATTTTGGGGGGAATGGTTTTGCCCCAGGTAATATACCTGTTGGGAGAACAAAGGATTTTTATTAAAGAACCAAATGGCTGAGCAGTAAAGTCTCCTGTCTAATTTTTACCCTTCCACGTGGGTAGGTATGTCTGTGGCCACTCTCTCCTATCCCTAACTCTCTCTAGCGGCTGTTCTTCTTTCTAACTCCATTTTTCCAGGTTACCCACTATTTAACGTTACTGCAGGCCAGTAACAAAAAAGTACACAAAGTGAGTGATGTGTCTTCTAGCAACTCTAGCATTTTACAGGCAGACACTAGAAGATAAATGTGAGTTTGAGGACAGCATGGGGAACAGAGTGAGGCCTTGTCACAAATAATGATAATAATAATAATAATAATAATAATAATAATAATAATAATAATAATAAAGTGTAAAAGGGAAGGAGAAGAAAGGAAGTAATAAAAAGTAAAGGAAGAAAAGGGAAAAGAAATTTATCATAAAGAGAAAAGAAATTTAACATAAAGAGAAAAGGAACTGTGAGGATAGTACATAGAGGCAAGAGTTAAGATGTTGAGAATATAAAATGACTGTAACATTTATGATATGGGTGTATGAAAATGGACAATAGCATAAACCTAATTTCAAGCAGTGAATATATGCTATTAAATTAGTAAGGTGGTTAGAGTGAGGTGGTAGAGCACTTTGGTATTTGTGCACAAAGATCTGAGTTCAACCGATAATGATAAACCACATATACCCATACAAGTGCTTCAGTATTGGTTTCTGCTCTTTAACACTACTTTGTTTCTTGGAAAAAATTCATGTCTTCTTCAGAGTTGACAAGTTATGTGCAGGAAGAATCTATGATAAGAATAGATTTAATAATTTATAATAAGAAATATAGACTATTAAACTAATATTCATCATAATCATGTGCAGAACACACAATATTCGAATTCTACTCTCAAGACAATTTTAATTCTACCAACTAAGCTACTCTGTCTTCCTTTCCCTGTCTCATTTCAGGGTCCTACAATGTGCTGAATTAATTACAGTAAAATCCTAGTTGTTTTCAAATGATCATTGTCTTCATAACATTTAAAGGCTTTGATGTTTCACTTCTAGAGTATATACCATTTTCTCATCTTACATTCAATATTATTGCCATTCAAAGTATAATTATTGGAAATCTTAAGTATCTCTTTTATTAGCTTTCCTGGTTCTTCTAGGATGACCTTTTCCCTTACTCTGTTTGCTACATGACAGGTACAATGGAAATGCACTTCTAAATCAGATTCCTTGTTCTTTTCCTAACTGCTCTCTACTGAAATTATAATAAAACACAAAGACCCCCTGAATCCAACCTATCTGGTATTACTATCCATAACCAATTTAAATTCTAATCTATTCCTTAAATATATAATGCATTTTTGTCCTTATAATTTGAAATTATGTCATTGCCTAACACACTTATTATTTCGATCATTACTAGAGATATTAGACAAAAGTCTTGGATTCAGTATACCATACAGGCTAGCCATGCTCCACTAAGCCAAATAAAGATAGAAATAATGGTGAAAAATAGACAAAAATATTTATCCAATGTGACCCTACTGGAGAGAGGAAAAGATGAATGGATCTAAGTCATATTCAAACCCATCTTTAGAGTCCTGGAATGAAGTTTAGTTTTGGAATGAGGGCAATTGGTAAGTATAATCAAGCAGAGTTGTTCAAGGTGAGGTCCCACTCATCAGTGACCACTAATCATCTCACTTTAAATTCTCAAAGTTTGGCCTGGGCCTGTAAAATAGTCAGATAAAGTGATCAGCTACTCCTCTCTTAGTAACTGAGTGATCTCACTCTCACAGATGTTGTCTTCTCAGAAAAAGACTCTTTCTTGTGTGGATTCTCTGTGCTTGGATTTCAAATTGAGTACAGAAGAAAGATGAAGGACAATAAATTATCAGTGCAATTTTTCACAAGTAAGGAAGACAGAGCTGAAGAGGTGGTTCAGTAATTAAGAGTACTTGCTGTTCTTGGAGATGACCTGAGGTTCATTTTCGACACTCAACCCTGGTATGACTTCCTATAACCCCAGATCCCGGGAATCTAATGCCTTCTTCTCGACTCTGTGGCACCTTCATCCACATGTGTGAATATTGCTCACAATACACATAAAAAATACAACAAATATTTAAAAAGAAATGTTATAGACCTTATGGAAGACAAATACAGACTAAAAATAGAGATGTAGAATTTCCTGTTGGGTTTAGTTCCTTGTGGACTTGAGTGATGAGTCAGTACCTTAAATTTTTTTTCTAAGTACCCATTTTAACCTTAAGTTGAATTTTCACTCTCTGGGGACATTTCATGACCACCAACTTCTAAAGCCATCCTCAGAACAAACATGATCACACTGTTCTCTCCTGGTCAGTACAAAATGGTTAACCTGAGGAAGAATTTGCTTAGCAATGAAAGTCTCAAGTTTTGCTCCTATTTATCATTCCTCCCCTCTAAGTAAAAAATATGCAGCTCACATACATGTAGTATGAAGTTTAAAGGTATTGTGTCATGCTTGATGATAAAGTCCAGTGCTTCTTTATCTGATGAAAGAGAGGAAGGTCATAAATATTGGGTTCTAAAATCAATTAGAACAAATATTCAGATATTAATTGAAGCAAACTGTAAAAGATCTTTTATGTTTTATAGAAATAAGTGAATATAAGTTATGTTTTCCTCCCAGGAGTCCTATTGGTTGTTTTAATTTCCTGTAAAATCCCATGCATGGTGTCTACTTATTGATAAGTGAATATTAGCCCAAAAGTTCAGAATACCCAAGATACAATTCACAGACCATATGAAGCTCAAGAAGAAGGAAGACCAAAGTGCAGATCCTTTTGGTTCTTCTGAGAAGGGGGAACAAAATACTCAGGGGAGAAAATTCAGAGACAAAATGTGGAGGAGAGACAGAGGGAAAGGCCATCCTGAGATTCCTCCTTCTGGGGATCAATCCTACATATAGACACCAAACCCAGACACTATTGTAGATGTCAAAAAGTACTTGCTGACAGGAGCCTGATATAGCTGTCTCCTGAGAGGCTCTGCCAGAGCCTGACAAGTGGATGCTCACACCCAACCATAGGACTTAGCACAGGGTCCACAATGGTAGAGTTAGAAAAAAGACTGAAGGAGCTGAAGGGGTTTGCAATCCCATAGGAAAAACAACAATATCAACCAACCAGACCCTCTAGAGCTCCCAGGGACTAAACTCCAACCAAAGAGTACATATGGAGTGTACCCATGGCTCCAGCCACATACGTAGCAGAACTTGTTGGGCATCAATGGGATGAGAGGCTCTTGGTCTTTTGAAGGCTCAATGCCCTAGTGTAGGAGAAGGCCATGGCTGGCAGGCTGGAGTGGGTGGGTAGGCAGATGGGTGGGTAGGTGTCTGGGGAAGCATACTTGTAGAAGCAGGAGAAGGGGGTATAGGATAGGGAGTTTTTGGAGGGGAAATCAGGAAAGGGGATAACATTTGAAATATAAATAAATAAAATATCCAATAAAAGAAAAAGTAAAATAAAAAAAAAATCCCTTGGTTGTGATCCTAGAGATATATACTAAAAACTAGGCATGAGCCATTTGAGGCTGGAATCACTATGAGGCAGGTGTTTGCCAGCTATTGAATAACTTTATGAGCATTCTTGGCAAATGTACTGCTCTCATATGTGCTTCAGGATTAGTTGGCCATCCATTGTTTAAAGTTTAAGTGTGAATAGTCTGTGATAGTAAAATCCTGGAAGGGGCTCTTCAGAATTGTCTATTTCATTCATCTTGATGCTAAACAATATTTGCAAAGCCAATAGCACACTCACTTAGTTACTGTGCATTATGAGAATAATCAAACGAGTTTGATTCCTATGTAGATTAATTTTTGTTATGAGTAGGTAATATATGTAAAGACTACAAAGTATAAGATAATCTACATGAAAAGATGAGAAATCATCCAAAATTACAGTGGGTCCCATAACAAGTAGGATGCAAGCATTCATTGTTATACTTTTTAGAAACATTTTCCAGAAACAGAGTGTCCATATGCAGCATGGATATCATGCACATTGCTTTTAAATTAGAAATCCAAAATGACAAATAATGGTGCTAAAATAATTGACTTAAACATTGATTGAAACAGTCTAGAAGACTTTCCATATCTATGTATAGAGTTCTCTATTACTACCGTGTGTTGTCTGTAATAGATTATGAATGACCCAGAGTGACTTCATTCTTTTCCCTTAGTGGACATTTTAAAGGCTTTTTTAAAAATCTTCCTAATAAAGTGAAAAAAAATAACAATACAGCCTATCAGAATTTCTAGAAAAGTGAAGTACTCTAACAACTTTACTCTGATAAACAAGATTTTTTTCTTAATTTTATAGGCTAAAGGAATTATTTAATGTATCTTTGTTGAATTATATATTTAAATAATTTGTATATATTGTACTTATTGTATTGAGTGATGTATTTAATTTTTCTAAGTATCTAATATGTTTATAACTTTCTTCTGTTCCATTTTATCTATTTATTTGTGTGTGTGTGTGTGTGTGTGTGTGTTTGTGTTTATATAGAAATGTGAATACAGGTAGCTACACAGATCTTGGATCTGGAATGAAAAGGTGACAGTAATTACTCAGTGTAGGTGGTAGGATCAAATTCAAATCCCTTTCAAGAGTTTTATATATACTTCACAGCTCAGTCATCATTGCAACCCTATTAATTCATTCATTTTTAAGTCTAAAGTAATTCCTTTATTTCAAGACATGATTATTGTCAACTATGTACTGTCTGGTTTTGTGTGTCAACTTGACACAGGCTGGAGTTATCACAGAGAAGGGAGCTTCAATTGGGGAAGTGCCTCCATGAGATCCAGCTATGGGGCATTTTCTCAATTAATGATCAAGGATGTAGGGCCCCTTGTGGGTGGTGACATCCCTGGGCTGGAAGTCTTGGATTCTATAGGAGAGCAGGCTGAGGAAGCCAGGGGAAGCAAACCAGTAAGGAACATCTCTCCATGGCCTCTGCATCAGCTCCTGCTTCCTGACCTGCTTGAGTTCCAGTCCTAACTTCCTCTGGTGATAAATAACAATGTGGAAGTAAGCTAAATAAACCCTTTCCTCCCCAACTTGCTTCTAGGTCATGATGTTTGTGCAGGAATAGAAACCCTGACTAAGACACACCTACATTGATCCTAATGTGGGTTTCATTACTGAGAACTGTGAGCAGTTTGATGTGTATTTTTGGTGAGATTCTAAATTTTCATATCCCTGATTTAAACTACTGTTCATCATATGCTATTTTTTGTTGATTTTTAGATATTCTTATTTAATAGTTATAAACAATGTAATTGAGTATAATATTCTTTATTCTTTTTATTCTTGGTTTTGTACAGTTTTGTCTTCAAGGTCTGATCCAGTATGTTCATTAATACTCATAGGCAAGAGTGGCCTCACGGAGCAACATCTTACCCTTTTCTTTGTGTTTTTAAGTAAGCTCTTTCACTGAGCTGCTGGGATCATGTGGATCTTGTAGTCTGCCTCTCTTACACATCCAGGAGAACAGATATATGTGTTATGGCCTGATTGGAATTGGTCTCATTTATATTGTTCCTCCAAATCGTTTTTATTCTCTATTGCCAGCCCCCTGCACTACTCTTAAGTAGTGTCCCTTTCTTTTGTGTTTTCCTAAGAGCTGTGTGTTCCTATCTTTGACTTATTCTGTCGAATCTTTCTGTGATTTGTTACTTTGACTGCCTCTAAATTAGAAGTCACTTTTGGGGCTGGTGATATGGCTCAGTGGGTAAGAGCACCGTCTGGTCTTCTGAAAGTCATGAGTTCAAATCCGAGCAACCACATATTGGCTCACAACCACCCAAAATGAAATCTGATGCCCTCTTCTGGTGTCTGAAGACAGCTACAGTGTACTCATTTATAATAATAAATACATCTTTAAAAAAAAAAGAAGTCACTTTTGAATATGGCTGCTTTCTTCTACAAACTACTACTTACATTATTTTGGATTACATGTATATATGAAGGGCATGTCTGTATTGAGCCAGACTGGCCATGTTGCTGTACTAAAACTTGTCTACAGATGTTCTTATCATTCTTGAGGCCATAGCTCAGTCTACATATATGCTTGTATGAGTGTATGTTAGAACACTTCCTGCAGCACATAGACCAAAGCTATGTATTGTATGCAAAAAATCAAAATCTAAATACTCTTCCAAGTATTTTGTAGAGTTTCATGGAATTAGAGGAATGTTTTCTAATAATACTGTCATAAATTCAATCAGGTATCTCCCTATTTGAGAAAGCAAGTGAAAGATAATCATAGCAGTAAAAGTATGTTTTATTGCTTCTCAGCTCTTTGGCTAAGATCAAGTGAAGAGTGTTTTGTCTCTCATTAAGCCTCATTAAGCCAAGATGTTATTATAATTTCTTTTGAAGCATAGGTATACAATGATTAGTAACTCAATAACAAAGATCATTTAGGGAGAACTGGCAATAACTACTAAAGTCTTAAAAGGGGCATAAGTAGCAAGTGGAGTGTCAGTGCTAAGTTGCCAACTTTGTATAGTCTAGATATATATTAAGTCCCTGCATAAATGCTAATTGTCTGTTGTGTATATTTCCAAACAGCAGGCCAACTGTTAAAATTAGTATCCCTGGTTAAATATCACTTCAAATGTTATAATCTCATAAATTCTGCCCTCACTTAACCAAGAGTATTTTTTGAATCTTTCTTGGGTGTTTCATTGGCAACTGATACTTATGTAGATCTGAATAATATTCTCATTTCTCTTAAGACTCCCTGAAGCAACAGATTTGACTTTCTCAGAAGCTTGTAACTCTATTCAGCCTTAGGTCAAGATTATTAATTAATTAATTAATTAATTAATTAATTTATCTATCTGTCTTTCTACCTCACTTCTTGACAAATCCTGTTATCATTTACTTAGAGATATACATAACATAACACCACCAGGTCCTCTAAGGGCCACTACTGGCTCCCTTGCTTTCTCTTACCTAGATGGGTCAAAAGTTTCCTCAGTACCCACATGTTGTGGATAGCCCTGGGGCTAACTGTATTTGATGTTAATCCTGTTCTCCTGTGAGGGGCTGTGAAGAAGGAGTGGGTCAGCACTCCCGTGATTTTCTGTAAACTTTCTTCCAATCTTTATTTATAAATAAAGGCTAGCACCAGTGACTGGGTGGAGAAAGAAGAGAAGGTGGAGCTGAAGGTTTTGGGAAAGAAAAAGAGAAAGAGAGGACAACTGTGGAGGAGGAAGAAGGAAAGTGGAGTAGAAGCACCTGGCCTGGAGAAAGCACAAGTTATAAGGGGTCTCTTATATGGGGAAGATGGTAGTGTAGTGCAAGTCTGCCCAGTCTAGGTGCACAGCATGTATTTATATTAAATGACTTGTGTTTTCATTGCCTGGGCTTATTTGGGTTGGAGATTTACTATAACACCCACAGTACTCATGTCCTCCAGGAGGCAAAGTAATCCTTCTACAATAAATGCTCTTACCTATGTGCTTAAAACTTGACAGTGGCTTCCAGTATACAGTTCTTAATTTCTTGCCTCATCTTTTGTCATCATTTTTTGTTTCTCCCAGGAGACTTCACTTGGTATGTCTCTAAGCTTGTATGATTTAGTAGCTTAATCTCCCACAGTGTGGCTGACATATCATTTGTTACTATAGCACAGAGAACTTGTCCACTACAAATCTCTATTTGCAGTTTGACAAAACTATATTTATTCATTGTATAATTACAAAGTTCTTTCTTTTATCTTTGTATATCTCCTGCCACTAAAATATGAACACCAAGAAATCAAAAGCCTTTTTGTTGTAAACACTGTTGTGGAGAAGTGCCTAAAATAAGAATGGACAATAATAGTAGCTAGAAGGAAATGTGTTCAGTATGCTATTTGGAAAGATATGTGCATGCCTTTTTCCAAAGCATGGAAAGTTAGTATATACATGTAAGGAAGTCAATAATAAAGTTATATATGATCAGTATGGTTAGATTTATGATGTGTTTGTTATTGTCAATGAATACATATTTGGAAATGGATGTCTATGTATTTAACATATTTATAGATGAGGAAATAAAAGAGATGACTTTAATATGGCTACAGGTGACTTACTTAGACACAGACTCCACTGCCATGGGAAATATCATGAGAAAAATTGTGGTGAAGAAGGGTCTATTTTGCTTATGTAACTGGGGTCACTGCCTTTGGGGAAAGCCGAGGTCATCCATGCATGGCTTCCTCAGCCTTCTTTCTTATATCATTTAGGACTCCTTGCCAAGGGGTCCCCATTGTTCAGAGTAAACTAAGCCCTTCTATATCAATCATCAGGACAATGCACTCAAGACTTGCCTACACACTAATCTTATAGAGGCTTTTTAAAATTAGACTTCTTTCTAACTAAATATGTCTAAGTTTGTATCAATTTAACCAAAAGAATAAGCACAATAACTTATTTGTTTTAAATATATATGGTCTTCTTTGATGAAACAAAATAGCTCTTTTCTAAAGTAGTTCTTAAAATCTGATTGATTTATTGATTGATATAAGTAACTTAAAGAGGAAATGTCCCAAAATGCTTCCTCGCTGAATTTATCTGGAAGAGAGCCACAGTGCACACATTTTTCTAGCTTCACCACACTGGTCATAGGCATGGTAACAGTGACTAGATGTATTAAATACTTATCATCAGGGCCTTCATTTGTGACAGATTAAGTTTGTGTTTTTGTCAGTGAATGTGACACTATAAGTCAGGCTTTAAAATAGTTAAAAGAATATACATTCAACCTCAGAATCTTTTATTACACTGAGGAATAAGCATGTGATTGTGAGTATATATAATATCATATGCTTATGTTAAACAAATATGAAAAATCTTATGTATTCTGAAAAATGAGGCTGCCCTCAGTAGAATTCCTTTGGGGAATTCCTCAGTAGAATTCTATCAGGGTAAGTAAGTGGTTCTTCTATAATTGGCAATTACAACCAATTAACAAAGGAAGATTTTTCTACCCAGTTCACGTCTTTGAAAATTCCTGTAACATGAAACATGAGAAGGAATAGTATAATACAAAATTCTCACTTAGTATTTTTCACAAGATTTCAAAGACACAACTCAAAGGGAGATTATTAAAATTTTATCTTTTATGATTATGTGGAAATGATAATTCACCTGCTGGATAGAACATTATGCAGGCATTTAGTTTAAAATTGAAATACCACTACAGATGTTAGCATTTGAGTTTTCATTCACTAGTTTCTTTACAAAAAGATAACAGTTTCCAAATTATTACATTACAATGTCATAAGACAGAATGAAAGAAAAGATCATTTTAAAAAAAAAGTTAATGTTGAAGAGCCAATGGAAAGAAAATATACTCAAAAACTAAAAAGGTCATAGAGGCAAAAGACTTATGGCAAAGGAGGAAACAGCTAAGTCTTATTATGGATACTGGGAGACATGTCTTTCTTGAAATCTAAGAAAAGCTAGTGATATTTCAAATACTTAATTCAATAGATTCAATAGGATTTTTGCCAGTGAAGATTCTTAAGTGTAACTAAGACAAACTGGCTTCATGATACATAAGTAAATATATGCCTGCAGCCTACCATTATTCCTAGGACACCACCCAGGATTTTAAGATATGTCTCCATTAGTGGGAAGGAAAAAAAATAATAACACAAATAATACCACCCCCACCAAATAAAAAGGAGAAGAAATGCCAATGAGCTGAGGAAAAAGAAAAGAAATCTAACTGAAGAGCACATTTGTTCAAATGCAACCAACCAGGAAAATCATATGCCCATGAAAACTAGAACTTGATTCAGAGAATAAAAGAAAAATTACTCTGAAAGTATTAAGAAGTACTTGAAGTGAAACTGATGTTGAAATTAACAGTTATTTAAGTTACTTTCCTATATTCTAAAAGACATTGGGAAAAGTTAACTCAAAAACTAGACTCAGAAGTGTAGTGGCAGCACATACTTTTAATCTGAGAACTTGGAAGGCAGAGGCAGACAGATCTCTGGTCTACAGAATGAGTTCCAGGAAAGTGAGAACACAAAGAAACTCTGTCTTGAAAAACATAAACAAAACCAAAAACAAAACACAATACAGTAGAAAAACACAATCAAAATAGACCCTATTGTTTTCTTCCTTACATTGTCATAGGACTCACAATTTATGAAGGATATCTGCTATAAATAATGGGAATTTTGATTTTCTGATACATAATGACAGGAAATTGGTAAAAACTGGGATGGACCTGAGATCCTTCTAGAGGTGTTAGATTTTGGATTTTGCTTATTTTTTATTTTGTTTATTATTAAATTCCGAGTCAAAGATAAAGAGCAATCAAGACTTTCTTCAAGACTCTTGATTAGAGAGATACATGGAGCAAAAGATAAGCAGTTTTTGTTTTTTTGTTTTTTTTTTTTTGTAAAGTAGTTATATTCCAAACACTGGCCCCAACTGACAGTCTCTCCCCATTTCCCATCCCCTTCTCCTCCAAAAGGGCGACTTTTGCCCCTGCCCCCTGCCTCCCAGGTATCCTCCCACCCTGGCACACAGAGTCTCTCTGCAGGATTAAGAACATCTTGCCCACTGAGGCCAGACAAGGCAGCCCTGTTGGGGAGCTTTAGGGAAAGCCTCTGCTTTGGCTGTTGAGGGACCCACATGGAGAAGGTGCTACATGTCTTCCACATATGTGCCACAGGCCTTGGACCAACCCATGTGTGCTGTGTGGTTGGTGCTCATTCTCTGAGAATCCCCAGGGTCCATGTTAGTTGACTCTGTTGGTCTTCTTGTGAACTTTCTTTTCCTATCAGGGCTTTCAATCCTTTCTCCAACTCTTCAATAAGAGTCTGCAACCTATGCCCAATATTTATCTATGGGAATGTATATCAGTTTCAGTCAGCTGTTGGGTATAGAACCATACAGAAGATGCTAGACAGAAGATGCTCGCCTCCTGCCTGTAAGCATAGCAGAATATGGTTAATAGTGTCATTGGTTGGTGCTTGCCATTTGGCATGGTTCTCAAGTTCAGCTGGTTGTTGGTTGCCCATTCCTTCAACCAATGAATGGATACAGTAAACGTAATTCATGTACACATTAGAATACTATTCGGCTATTATAAACAAAGACATCATGAATTTTGCAGCCAAATGGATGGAACTAGAAAATAGCATCCTGTATGAAGCAATATAGACTCCAAAGGACATGCATTTTATGTACTCACTGTAAGTGGATATTTGTCATAAAGTACAGGAAACCCATTATATACCCTGCAGACCTGAAGAAGTTAAACAAGAAGGAAGGCCTAAGTGAGGATGCTTGAATCTCACTTAGAAGGGGACTAGACATAGAAGGCATAAAGAGGTAGGGAACTTTGTGGTAGACAGGATGAAAAGTGGGGATCAGTATCAGGTATGGGAAGAAACAGGAGAGATGGCCAGCAACTGACAGGTTTTAGGGGTTGGAGGATATCTCTAGGACATGGCAGACATGGGATAAAGAAGGCGCCTAAGACTCAATGGGAGTGAGCTTAGCCAAAATGCCTAACAATGGTGACAAGGCACCAGAAGAGGCCACTTCCTATAATCAGGCTGAATCCAAATGGAGGGATAAAGACACCTAACTATCCACAAAACTTTTGATCTAAAAAACAGAAAATCTAAAAGTGCTGAGGTAGTCTTTTGTGATGGGATCAAAGACAGTTGAAGAAGGTTGACTAACAGGATGTGCAGGGTTCAGAGAGGTTTCCCCTGGTTTGCTATGTGATTATGTAATCTACTAAGGTAATCTGGGTTCATTAAAATCCAATTTTGTTTGTCTCATTCATGAATGCAGAAATTGGAATACGCTTCTAACATTACATTTCAGAGCGATGCTTCCTGTGTTCTTAAGAGAGCATTTCCTGGGTGGTAACATTGAGGAAAAACTCGGAGAAAATTTGTATGCTTCTATATGAGGCCAGGGGAATTTTGAACAAACTCAATTCAATTAGTTTATATACAAAATATTCAATAGCACTTGAAGTGGAAATTTCTGGTTTCTTTTTAAAGTCAGTTATGTCAAATGATGTTTTACTGGGACACATAGGTGAAAAGATGTTTTGCTAAAGCAGACATGTGAAAGAATGCTTTGCTGAAGCAGACAAAGGATGTTTTACTATAACAGACAAGTGAAAAAATGCATGATGTTTAGAAGGAATATTGAAACTGTCCTGCAGTTTCATGAACTTTGGGTTCTCTCAGTCGAAGGAAGAAAGGACCTGAAACAGAGTTTGAGAACAAAAGGACGTGAAGTCAAGTTGAGCCCCAGTCAAGACTTCGTACTTTACTTTTGGGGTTCAGCATTTATATGTACACGAGAAACACAATTTGGATCTCTAGGTTACAATGATATTTGCATAACATAAACATTGCGGGAGGAGTCAGGAAGGAGTTGGGCAATGGTCACCAGGGGCTCGGATGTCTGCGGATGTCCTCAGGCAGTAGGAGTTGTTGCTGGCATAGTTGTGTCTCAGCTTGAACTTCCCTGAGCAGCTTCTTTCAGAGATAAACTGATAGTCTGCAGAAGGTCTTTTGTCTTAATTCCCCACGTGACCGCCTTGGGGGCAGAAACCACCAAAGTCCAGAGGCTGAACTGGGTGGGGAGGCAACAGAATATAAATATGATCCCACAAACAGTGGGAGTTGGAGCATTGGTTTGCCTTGCTCTGCATTGTTATTCTTCGCTGAGGATATGTGTTTGTGTGTATTGGTTCACCTTGCATTGCTTTGATAAGCTTTACTTGTCATGAGTTCATAGAGAGAAACTCACCAAAGAACTTCTTATGAGGTTTCTGTGGACTCTAGCTGATTGGTGAGCCTCATGGTTTCTTCTGGATTGATCTGCAGTTGGTGATTCATGTATGGTGCCTTTTGAATAGATTCAAATTCCTTTGCTGGTCCATGTGTGATACGTGCTGAGTAGACTGGTCTGCAGCTGCTGATTCATGTTTCATGTTTGCTAGTGGACTGGACTGATAAGAGTGATGATGGTAATTGCCCGAAAGAATTATTCTAAACAGGTTTACTTCCCTTGTGTCCTAATCTCCTTTCTTTTCTTCTACACTGGTGGATAGTGGGCTAGAGAGGTAGAACCCTTATTAGAGTAGCTTAAGAAAACTTTATGCCTACACGCATTAGTAGGTGTTGAGTACATATGAATATGCTTGCTACAGTTGCTACAATTGGTTCTAATGTAACATAGATGAGAAAGTTAAGTTTATTTATATCTTGTAACTATATGAATGCATTTAATGAATGTATATTTCATTAACTGGATTGTATAATTTTATATTAATTAAAAGGTCTAATTAGGTGAATATTGTGTGATCAACATACTGCTTTTCTCATTGTTTATCTTCCATCAGATGGAGCCACTTACTAAATTTCTTTATACTACTTCATTGAAGGTAGCTAAGAGATTTTTTGTATAAATGAATATGTATACATGCATGCTATATTGTTTTCTATAACTGTAATAAAATACCAAGACAAAAGGAACTTGAAGAAGGAAGTTTTTATTTTGTGCATATGATTCCAAAGAAATAACAGTTCACAATGGAAAGTGTGGTAGCAAGCATCAGTCATGGTGGTTTGAACAGAAAACTGAGAATTTACATCTTCAAACACAAGTAGAAAGTGGGAAGGGTGAAAAAGATATATGGTGGTACTATGTAATCTTGAAGCCTTTTCACAGTGATTCACTCCTTCCAGGAAAGCTGTACCTCTTAAACCCTACAAACAACACTAACTGGTGATCAAGTATTCAAATATCTCAGCCCATGGGTGACTACTGTATTTTCTCACCTGAGAAATTAGTCTCCCCACTCTTATCAGAAGATGGATCCAAGCATATACCTAACAGTATTGTTCACTCCATCCTTTACTAAGAGAATTAATTCTGTATTATATGCAGAATTTATAATTACCTTCCCTGAAGGAGGTGCCAAGGAGGATAAGACAGATGTCCCCCACTGCCTACAAATTGTTGTCTATATATCTTTAAGGAGTCTTAAGGCTAGGAGGCTCCTAGAAGTGAGGTACACTATACCTTTTAAAGAATTTAATGAACTTTATACTTCATTCAAGTAGAAGTCTGGGGAATGTTTGGTAATAGATCCTAAGGGTATAGGATAGTGGTGAAAGGAACATAAAACTGGATCAGGCTGAGATTATTGATATGGACCCATTTAGTGGCTATTCTATACTTAATATGGAGGCTCACAGTTCACAGTTAATTCACAGTTAAAGGGGGGTTTATTTGATTGGTAGGCTGTGTCTTTCTCACATGATATTCTATTTAAAGAAACTGGAAATGGCCGATAACACTTGGCTTATTGTTAATGCAGGGAATTTTAAGACTCAGGGAATTTGGAATGCTGGAGTAGATAAACTGTATAAAACCTAATACTTCACAGTGGGACAGCCTACAATACATGTCACTCACTGCAGAAAATGGTGAGTGGGTAACATGAAAAATGTTAACACTTCAAATGCTGGGAGAGACATGAGTACATTTGAAGACCACTGTTGTCCTTCTGTCTGATCTTAGTGATGAAGATACTGATGCTCAGTGGATAAATTAACTGTGATGAGTTCAATTGGTCCCCAAAGTAGCAGAGTTTAAGCAGCATCATTGAATTTCCAGACACAGCAAGTATGGTATTGTAATGGGAAGTATAGGCAAAGCAATATGTGTAATAATTTGACCCATATGGACCTTTGGTACTAGATAATTAAGCATAGTGTATCTAGGAATGAAAGAGAAAACTACTAAAAGTTGTCTCATCTATGTATACAGAACTGCTCTAGAATAAAAGCAAGAAAGGATAAAATTCCTTCTAGCAGTCAAGAGTCTTTGCCTGTCAGTTTCCAGACTTGCATCAACCAGAAGACCTAGAATTCCATGGTTGAGGACAAGGCCAGTGCCCCCTCAGTTAGGATCATGTTAACATGCTGAAGAGTTTTATTTTTAGCCTTTCTCCTATCCTTTCCTGGAAGGACTCATGGGTTTTAATTAGAATAAATAGACAGTGAAGAATATAAACAATCAGGTTTTCCTGGCCAGTTGTGTACTAGTGTTTAACTGACATTGATTCCAAGAAATCTGTAAAGGTAAGCTTCTTGCTATGGGTAGAAGAAATACATAATGAATAGTAAGTAAATACAGCCTGATTCTGTTGAAGACATGATTATCATTGATATTAATGATTCTGTCTTATATGTTAAAACAGGTTTACATGTATACACATATAGTAATCATATATGTGTGTTTTCTTCCCTCTATATATTTATCATGCAATGATAAATCAACTGAGATAATATTATTTAAAGTGTAAATCTATATTATCATATTTAGGTTGTAAGGCACTACAAGAGTAAGCATTCTTCAAAAACCTTTGCTAACTATTCTAAAATACATAATACATATGCAGTTGTGCTTGGGATAGTTATAGTATGTTAGGCAAAATTATGACCTGATCATTGTTTTCATTTAGAAATTAAAAGCATAATTTAAGAGAATGTAGCTCTGTTTCGTGATGACAAGGGATGGATCTGTAATGACCAATTACGACGCCATCTTGACAGCATCTGGATCAAGTTAATCCAAGCAAATTTCAGGGCATTCCTGAGTGATTTTCCTGATTCAGATATTTGAAATAGGAAGACCAGTCCTAAACATGAGATGAGCCTTATGGTAACTGCATAGATCAAAGGACATGAAAGAAGGTAAATTTGCTTTTTACCTGCTTGCTTTAATTCTTGCTGTCAAGTTCATCGATTCTCTTGCACTAACTTACCTTGGCTGATATTATAATATACTTCTTTGAGATGCCAAACTTGAGTCAAGGACAGATACTTTCCAGGAATTCTCTGAGCCTACAGCATTTTACTGTGACTGCTGACACATTCAAACATGTGTATTAAGCAACTTCTATAATCTAAGGCCTCTCCAGGGTGAGGCAGATGTTGTTATAATTCTAGGCTATATTTCACAAGGCACTCAAAAAAAAAAAAAAAAAACCAACCAGACAAAAAAATACCCTCCTTTTTAATATGTGTATTCATTTTGTGTGTTCCATTCCTTGATAGAACCCTAATACAAATTTGTATTCACCTTAGATCTGGTGGTGACCTGCTCATTTTTCCCCTTTGTGTAAGAAAGTTGGATTTAAGTTACTTGTAGATTAAGGAAATTATTCATGGATTATCCTTTCAGTGTAAAGGGATGGCAAATGATGCTTTACATTCAGTAGATTTAAGCAAAGCCCTTTTCACCCTACACACTGGCTTTTCAAACATATTTGTAATCAGAACAGGTGCTGTTGAGTGCAGTACATACAAGCATGATATAGAATTTCACTAACTCTTGATTTTCTTGTCTTTCTTCATTAATGTGAAGATTGTCCTATTTATTAGTCATTGAACTAAGCGTGTCACAGCTAAAATTATATTGATAAACATCTAAGAAATTATGATTGACATGAATTTAATAACATTACTTTTTAATTTATCCTAACCATTATGAACTTCAGCATACTATTTTTGAAAATGAAAATTCAATATAAGAGGGTTCCTTTTTTAGAAGAATGAGATGTGTTGCTTTGGTTCTTATAAACCAAAATTTGAACATTAAACCACTAACATAAACATTTTTCAGCATATAAATAGATTATCAAAATAATGTTTTAATCTGCCTTAACTAGCAACACTTAATCATATGCAATGTAAAGCATACTTGCTTGTCGTGTTTTGAGAATGAACCACAAGCTCACCTAAATTAAGTGACAGTTCAATGGTTTTGTTTGATGCTACAGCACCTGTTCCCCAAGCACTCACCCTGAGGAAGACTGATATGTGGAGCTTGGATTCGCAGACACTTAATCCATGAATAACTTAAGCCAAACTTTAGTTTCAGCTGTGAATATGTTAAAGGTGGGATTTCCAAGAGTTCCCAGACACAGATTTGTCCTGCCCATCCTATAGCACCGTGCGAGGCAGCGGATTCTACTCTAGAACTCCTGTGCATATTAGAACTACATATTTTCTTTGGCTGTTGAATTCTGTATGGTACATGATTCTTGTGACAAAGCATGCTCATGAAATGATGCATGAAGCATGATTTCTCTCTCAGGACAGCCAGTTGGCATGATTTTCAACAGCACTTGAAATTCCTTGCTTTTGTTGTTAGCCATATTTTATTTCACTAGTACTGATTCCAGATTCAGTGGCTCTTAATTTCATATTCTCTCTTGCCTCTACATATATGAATAGCCAACTTTTTGATTGTTCTACGATTTGATATTGACAGTGGACTTATGAATAAATTATAGTCAACAGTAATATAAACTATAACATCAATTGCTTCAAAATCTAATTCAGATTTTAGCAATAGTTTTATATAGGTAGTTCTGAAAATACAGGATTAAATAAAAGCAGATGATGTCACTTTTAAGTAAAAGCTGTGATGTTATTCAGAAAAGTAATATCAAAGCAGCATTTAATTAATTCTGAAAGTTTAAATTGTGAAAATTAATAAAAAACAACTTCTAATGACTCAGTTCTGAGACATTAGGTAAAATACTAAGTGAAATGTGTAAGAAATCAATATTCTCATTTGGCATTTCTTCTCTGCTGTGTAATAGCATTCTTGGTATATATGAAGAGTGCTACTGGTATTTTTGCCTTCATCTACAGGAAAATGAACATTCTATAAAGGGTAAATCTATTAATTAGAGAGTCGTACAACTATCTTTCTTGCTAGTATAATCGTTAAATTGATTTTGCCAGTCCATCATGTAATTGCTCCAGCGATGGAATCCTGCCTTCCACTCTTGTTCCGTTTCATCAATATTGCCTGTAAAACATGGAATACATTGCATTAATCTAAAGTTTAATCTCTGTTTACATTACCTGAAAATAATTCCAATTATAGATGCCATTTTCTGCAAGTATACCTCACAGTAAGATTTTACTTTTTATTATGTATTATCAGCTTCTCTTACTACTGGCAATGCTCTAAATATATTTTTATGTAATATATTAAACAATGCAACAAAAATGTACATAAATGAAAATAAAGTGAAAGTACAAATTGGATCACATCAATTTATGTTACATGTCCTTTTATTATTTTCCCAGATGTATAGATATTACTTCTATTGTTTAACTCTTTAGAGCATTACAAAAACTTCATGCTTCATGATACAAAATACACAGCAGGATATTAACTTCTATCAACACACTTACATGTGTGAACATTTACTAATATATAAAGAGTTTTGTAATTATCATACTATACAGATTTTACACTCATTAAAATATTTTTCATTCCATATGATGCTCAGTTGCTTATGTTGTTGATTATGTGATGGCAGCTTAATAATTCCTTTATAAAACAGAAAAATAAATAAGGAAATATTAGCCTTCAAGTAAATTGTGAATCAAAGGATTTTCATGTGGTGATTACATCCTTAATCATTATTCTTCAAGTATAAGTGCATTTGTTTGAAAAGAAAAAGAAATTTTAAAAACTGGAACGTCTAAGAGAATAAAGTGCAAGCACTTGGAAAATGAAAAAGGGAAAGTAAAGTTCTGTATTCAATTCATAGTAAAATCATGATAATATCCTGAAAAATTAAAGCAGTATTTTCTTCATCAAAAGAAGATATCTATGGGTATCTTTTAGTTGCTTTTAGAGAAAATTCTAATTTATAGAAGAAATTATGAATTGGAACATAATTTCTTGTTTTTCTTATTCACCGTGAGGAACTTTATGGCTTGGACATTAGGATGTGAAAAAGCAGCATGGTACGTCATGCCATGATTACTTTTTCAAAGAGGTTAAATCTTTTGAGGAACCTTCCTCAGAATTTTTAGAAAGTATTTGTAAGGCTCCCTCTACTGATGTGCTATAATGGTCACTAAATGGGAGTATATGCATGAAAATTGATTTATTCATTTGAGATATGAAGAACACTGAAAGGAATATGCATCCATCCATTTAATTATGCATCATATCATTAGGAAAATTCTACTACACACTGTACACAGTTATCATATAAATTGATGAAAATGAGACAAAGGAAAATTATATTTTTATACAATATTTAGTTATTCTACACAAAATTGTACAATAATTTCCTAGATGCAATCTATTATTAAATACAATCAACATGGACCCACTACAAACATTTAGTTCTTTAGAAATTATTTTTATTTTTCCAACTTTTAGTATTTTATATATAATTTATGACATGGTTTATTATTTTTTTGTGTGATTTGTCTTAGCTAATGCTTTAAAATTCAATTTTTTTTGAAAAGAATTTCTATTAGATTTTTAAATTATAATATAATCACATCATTTCCCCATCCATTTCATCCCTCCAAAACCCCCAAATGCCCTTCCTTTCCTGTTTTCATACTCATAGCCTCTTTCTTCTTTAATTGTTATATATGTATATTTATATACTTCTAGCTGCCACCTAGCTACCCAACTAAGAAAACATCCTATGTCAAGTGTTATTCTGAAAAGAATGTTACACTGGTCTTAGTCATTCCAATGTATAATTTAACAACATATTAATATCTTCAACAGATATAAATGAATTGTATACTAAACATGAAATAAAGCTTTTTAAACTTTTGAAAATAGTCAATGACAACAAATGTATGAATAAAATTAATTAAATTCAGTAAAGTTAACATTGTTCTTTACAATAAGATAAATAACAATAATTAAGTTTTATTTTCTAGACAATAATTGTCTAATTGCAAAGTGCTAAATTCACAGGAAACATGCATATTTATTTATATAAAGATTTATATAAATCAATTCAACTTAAGTAATATTTTGACCTAAGTATTTCCTGAAAATAGAAAAATTCTCTATAAATAAGCTAGTAATCCCCATATGAATTTCTATGACATATAAAATTGGACAGAAATATAATGTGATTTTGCACATATACATATGAACAAACTTAATTGTTTTATGTATTGAATCATGACCATTAATTTTCTATCTAGCACAAAAACAAAAGAAAATTAATTTTTAAGAATTATATTTATTGTGTGTAGGTTTTTATGGGGGGGGGGAAGGGGTTATGCAGGTAAGTGGAATGCATGGAGAGGACAGAAGAAGGCATCCAATTTCCTGAAATTAGAGTTGTGGGAAACTATGAGTTGCCCAACATGGGTGCTGGAAACTGCATAGGGTCCTCTGCAAAAGCAGCATACCCTCTAAGCTGCTGGGCCTTCTCACCAGGTGGTAAATTTAATTTTTATCTAATTTGTTTCTATGAGTGATTTAGACACTTTAAAATTGCTTCAAACTGCACAAAGTATGTTGCTAGATATAAAACTGTAACAGTTCGTTTTATTTCATGTGTTTGGTGCGTTGTGGATTATAAATAAATAATTTTGTTTATTTAATGATTTACTGGGATAAAAATGGAAAAGAGACCTGGATAGGCATGGGAGGCTGTATTTAAATTCATTTTTTATTATCACTGTTTCTTCTCACATTTGTGTCTCATCTATGAAAGGGATTACTCTTTTTTGTCTTAAAGACAAAAAGAGTGAGCAAACTTCAAGCAAAACTGAAATTCGTTTGGTAAGACTGAGGATAGGAAGCTAGTTTTGGTTCTTGGGCCAATGGTACACTGAATACAACTGAAACTTACATCTCATATTTCTAAGGATAAAATTTAAGGCTCAGGACACCAGAATTTTTGTGAGGGTTTTGTTAAGGAATGATACCTCATTATTCTCTCTTTACTCATTCAGGAATTGAGAAGTTATCTCAGGTTTTCTCTTAAAAATTATTATTTTATTTCATTTGTAATAATAACTCTCTCTGATCTTACAGAGGAAGGCCTTACTCCCCCAATGTTTTCATTTCTAAAGGACACATCTTTTTTAATCCTTGGACCTCAGAGTTTGGATTTCAATATATGAGTTCAGTATATAAATATTCAGTCCACGGTAAGTAATGAAAAATGTCCCAAATTTCTCATGAAAATAGTTAGAGGAAGAATTCAGGTTGACAGATATTGACTTTTGATCTTCTTGATTTAAAAATCACCAAATTCATGAACTGAACAGGGCTCATGGACAGCCCTAACTCCCACCACTGCCTTACTTTCCTAAGTTCAACCTATGTTAATGACAGCATCAAAAATTGATAACCCTTTAGGTAATAGGTCAAAGACATATTAATTTTTCTGTCATAATTTTGGTGTTGAATGAGATGCCAGAGAGAGTCACATTGTAATAGGGTTGAGTATTGTAAAGGCCTCATGTACTATGACAGAAAGATAATTTGATTTAATCATAAAGTTAACTTTTGTCTACTTATTTTTATCATGATGAAAAAATATCATGATGAGAGTCTACTGAAACATTTTTCTCCACACCGCTTTTCCATGGTCTCATCTTTAGTTGTTATTCTTGATAACTAATTGGAACTATTGGTAAATGATTCTGGAAGTGACTAAGTTAAAGGATGTGTGAGTTGTCCAGTATTTTTTTTTCATTTTCATACTTGTGTATATGATGTTTTCCAGGCAACCTGTTTCTCCTGCTCACTCTACGAGTCCCCTAGCCTTCCAAGACTGATACTGTGCTTGCTTACATAATTTTGGGGAATCAAAATTCTAGTCCTCATCTTTGCTAGGCAACACTTTAAAAACTGAATCTTCTCCCTAAACCCTAAGAGCACTTTAATTTAGATGTGGTCTTCCTTAGATTCAGCAAGAGACACTGAGCGCCAGTTATTACAGCAGTTGAAAAGTCATTGTGTCTAATGCATTTCCTTATTAGATAACTTAAAGCTAATTTATTTTCCTTGAAGTCCATCATTTGTTCTTAATGAGAGATTATCGTTTCCACTGTAAAAATGATTAACTTCTGTCTCTTTGTAAAAATAAATATGAAGTACTCTACTATAATATTCTAACTGCAAATATGAACCTGAACACATGACACAAACACTGAACATTTTGTTTTTTTGAGGTACATGTAAAAATGGCCAGACATGGACTGAAGTACAGATTAGAAGTGAAGTGCTGGAATCCATGTGTTTAAATAAGTCTTAACTTCGTTATAACTTTAAGTCATAATTTGAGAACGTTTATTGCTTAAATGTAAACTATGGCTGAAGTGGTGTTTAGAAAGCTTATTACTTTTCTGTGAGACGTGAAGTAAGCATTTCTTGTTTCAATAAAAGCACTCTGTAGTAATTCCTTGAAAATTTCTTCTGTTTCCCTTGGAAAAAAATCAAACTTCAACCATAGCCTTATAATATGTGAAACATTAATGCTAAGAACTGTTAAAGTTTTAAATCTTGAAAAATATAGGTTATGGCTTGTGGCTTGACAATATATTTTTATAGATATAATCTCTCTAAAATTATTTGCTTTAAAATTCAAAGACTATAACCTCAAACTTGGTTAAATGTAAGAATTTTAAATGAATACATTGTTCCAAAACCTGTATCATTTATTTGCCTTAAACTTTAATACACATGTATGTACATGTACGTACATATTATTCATTATTGTCTCTCTTTATCTCCTGTGTGTTTGTGTGTGTACATGTGTGTGTGTCCATGGATAAGTGAATAGTTATTGTTGACAGTTTGGGTGTGAGTAGAGGCTTGTCATAGTTTGATGCTGGGATATTTTCCATAACTTCCCATCATATGTATATCTATACATATATACATATATGATGTAAAGTCTCTCATTGATATTGGAACATGTCATTTCAAATAGGCTGGCCGACCAGAGAAACCCCCATTGCCTAGGATTGGGTTGGGTGCTTTTACATTCAGAACTTTATAAATATTCATGTGTAGAATCTAAACCCAGGTCTCCATGCTTATGGAACACATAATTTGTCCACTGAGTCATCTCCCCATGGTCATTAAAATATACTTAATTTGAAAACATTCCACTAGATTTTTTTTTTAAACTCAGATGTACTAGATATTTAAATACAAAATAATATTCAAGATGCACTAAATTTAACCCAAAGCAAATTAGGACATTTTTCAGATTTTGCTTAAATTATAAAGTTGTTCATTGCTTTCACAAGCAGCTGCAGTTGACCAAAATGGACATTTTGGTGACAGAAAAAATTTTTCCACATGGAGATTTTGCTTCCAACTTTTAAAACTGCTGGTATATCAATCATTGAACATCAAAAAGTAAATTATTGCAGATTCCATGTGTTTGAACAATAACTCTGTTGCCTTGTCATAAGCACAACATTTATATTCATCTCCTCAGAAATTCATTAATTTTTCTTCAAAGTAGAACCCAACACTATCATTTAAACAGATTTCACATAGAGATTAGAATATGTGGTTTCTGGTGTGTTCAATGGTATTTGTTTTGGTTTCTTGGCAAATTGAGTTACCTCATTGTTACTCACAGCCAGAGGACACAAGGACAGCACTGTTACTCTGCCAAGGGACACAGAGACCCGTCCCTGGATATATATTATGTCACAGAACATTTAGTCATACTCACAGCACAGATATGTCATTAACCTCTTTCAAACAGATGGAGTAAGAATTGCAAGCTTGGGGATCAATGTCTAATAATCAAAGGGCATATTAAACAGTCTGACTCATCTCTCATGAGCTCAGGGTTTTTCTAAAACTAATCCAAAAATCTCTGAAGAAGAAACCAAAAAATGTACATTAATACTTTGACAATGAGAATTGAAGAAATAGTCTGATCTGCAATGGCTAGTGGAAATCAGTACTTTTTATAAATTAAAATGATCCTGTATTTTCATATAAACAAAATACATCTAAATTTACAGCAAACACCAATGATTTTTAAAGTAACATTAAAATACTATTCCATAAATATTTAAGTTTGATCATAAATATGAATAACTTCTCACCAAAGACAATATATTTAAATGGCCAAATAAAATGAATAATTAAAAGTTAAAATTGACAATGCTACCTTCACTGTTTCATTATTAAGTGTTCTATAGATACACATGAAATGACTAAATTAAAATGACTTAAAAACAAAATAATTATTGATAAAATGAGTGCAAATTCAACAAAATATTGAATCTAACAATCATAAAGAATTACTGTATACTGTAAAATGAAATGGCACTCCATTAACATTCACTTTGACAAGTAGTAATAATCAAATATAATATAATTTCTGAAGATGGTTACTAAAGTTAAGCTATGTATATATTTATAAAGCATCTTAGAGATATAAATATTAAATTCTTTTCTAAGATTAAATTAGTAATTATAGCTATAAGATTGAGGCAATAATTATTGCATGTTTAATATCAACCACAATTGAGAGAGAATACATTATATATTCTTTCTGTATGTGTAATAGTGTTTATACAAGCACACACTCTATATGTTGAAATAGGCTCTCTCACTGAACATGGAGTTCACTGACCCTAATGGATTAGCTGCCATCATCCCCAAGGTGTCCTCCTGCCTTGGTCTCACAGCAGCAGGATTTCATGTATGTGCTTGCCATCAGTTCAGTGGTGCTTGGGACAAAACTCGAGTCCTCATGTTTGCACAGCAAGCACTTTACCTGATGAGTTATCCACCTAGCCATGCCCACTGTATTTCTTTTATTTTTGAAAATATTTTATATACAGCATATTCTGATCAAAGCTTTACCACACTCATCTCTTCTCAGATCCTCCCCACATCCCTGTCCATCCAAGGACATAATTTCTCTCTTTTTCTCTTTAGAAAAGTATCATTTAAATCATTTTGGCATTTGGCCTACAATCAAGTAAAGTAAAGTAAAGTATACCAAGTTACAATAGTCTGTATTTCCATAATTTTGCACTATGCACAACCTATTAAAGAAGAAAATGGAAAAAGGGCATACCTGTCATTTCCAAGACTTTTGGAAAAAATAGTCTCCAGAATTGGCATTGGGGAGCACGGAGTTTAGAGTATATTTTTGACTTCTCTATGTTCAAGGTTAGGTATTTTTGTTCAGTACTTGTGAAGACAGGCCACATTGTGCTATTGCGCTGGGTCCCATTGGGATGTCTAGATAAAAATAGAGACATTATAGTTTCTATGAAATTATTCTTGGATAAAAATGTTGTTCTCTGAACCTGCTAATAAATTTCAAACAACCAAAAAAAAAAAGTGGCTGCATTTAGATAACAGCAAGAATAAATGAATTGATATTCAGGATGCCTAGCATAAATAAACTTTAATTTTAATATCTTGAACTACTATGTTAAAGGACATTAGAGGAACTGAAATTCAGTATATCTATTGCAGTGTAATATGGGAAATATTTTAATTTTTTATAAAATATGTCTTGATTTACACTTCAACACCCTCAAAAAGTCAATGTTAGTTTTACCCCATTATCTTTCTCTATCTCAGATTTAAACTTTTAATAATCAATATTAACACCACTGATTCAATCCTCATGGTCCCTGTTATATACATTCTGCTAATTCTCATCAATAGAGGCTGATTATGACATTAAGAATCTCCTTATTATACTTCGATCTCACACTTCTAATAAAGTGGCATTCCTCATTTTAAAATTCTCTTATTGATCTTTTGTTTTACTCTTTAAAAATTCTTTTTTAGAGCCAACAAAATGTTTTAGCAAGTAAAGGCACTTGACCCCACTCCCCAAGTTAGATAACTTCAGTTTGTTTCTAGGTAAAAGGAGAGAATTTATTCCTGAAAGTTGTTCTTTGATTTCCACATGGCTATGTATGATATATATGCAATTTCAATAATTTGCACTTGAATTCAGGTCAAATTAAAGAACATGACAGAAACACATTTTTTAGTATTTTCAATATATAAACCATTCATTATTGATTAGAATCATTCTTTTTAATATCCATCCTTGTCTCCTTCAAAAGTAAGAGTGAGAACAACTATGGAAGTGAAGAACCATCAGGGCAAACCACCCTGAAACTAGATCTAATGGAGACAGGAATATCACACTTGAAAAGAGATCATGAAAGAAATGGGATTTTTGGTAAAATAATGAAAGGAAATTGTGAACAGAACCAGAAAGATACTTGAGAAAGCCATAGAGGGAACGGAGATAGTACGATGTGAACAATGAATCCGATACTTACCCCAAATAATGATAGGCAGTGTTTTCAAGGTTAATAGCCAAGAGACTAGTTTAGAGTTAGGCTATTAGTGTTGTCACATTTATATCTGACAACCTGAAAAGACAGTGGCATTTCACTTGCATATGTTTACTGTTCTTCAAGGGAGTTGAGACCTCACTTGGAATGTGCTATGTACAACACTATGTAAGCCTGTATCGTAAGTATTGGTATTTCTTTAGTGAAGAGAGGTTTGAAGTGATAGAAATAAAAAAATTCTTTTGGTTCTCTCACTTTTTTCCCTTATGTAAAATTACTGAAGAACAATTCTACTTGAACTTTCTATAAACTTCCTATGAGAAACTCCATCATTCATATATAGGATTTATACATTGTTACAAGAAAGAAATTTGCAAGCAGTGTTAGGAGATATAAAACTTTGAGATTGAGAGGAAACTCTGAAATGAAGAAAGTTTGGAAGAAAAGCTGATGTTCATCCAAAACTGTTATCTGGAGGCAGGTTTTACCGAGAACTTGTGTTGAATAAGCCCCATAAATTCACATTTCATCACAGGCACAGGAATACTCAAGCATGAATTTAGGAGCTTTAGCAACAAATAGCTTCCTGATGGACTAGTTGATTTTATGGAGGAATTGGATGATTGAGTAAGGGTTATTAATAACCAGAGCTATTTAATCTACACCAATATCAACGTAGAATTGAAGCTTCCAGCTTCAGGGTATTATTTGAAGGAGGTCAAGAGGAAAATGTAGCCTGATCACAGATGGCACATTGCCTGGGAGAATCACAGAGTTCTTCACTTTTCTATAAAAGCTGTAGAAACCAACAGGTCCAGCTGCTGGAGGCTGGATATTAAATAAAGAGAACCAGTGGTGTGATTCAAAATGGCAATTTTGATGCTGCTAAACTACCCACTTTCATTCTAATTCCTCTCTAATTAACTTATGGAAATGTCTTAAATGCACACTCATTCCTGGCTTCTGCAATTTGGACCTAAGACAGAGCTAACTTTTTCCTGAGTTCAAGAGCAGAACAGTAATGGCAAATTCAGTGAGCACTTAGCAAGCTTTGTCCTTTGAAATGACTTATAAAGTCCCACGTTGTAACTTCAGGGCAATAAATTTCCTCTGCTCACGGATGCAGATATGGTTTTCAAAAATATGACTGAAGTAGCTGTTCAAGTGACAGAACAATTTACTCTCTAATTTGAACAAATCTCCAAAGAATTGAAACTTAGAAAGAGATAGAATTGTCTTCCTGACTATATCAATTAAAAACTTATGAAATGCAGTATATTTCCCAGACACATGATTCTGAAATAGGATGTAATTCAGATCTCACTTATAAGATACATTTGAACATCTTGAGTTTCCTATTTCTGTAAAATATTTTCTGCTTTTGTCACAAAATAAAGACTTTGAATATAACAAATTATTTCAAGAAGCAGTGAGCCTTTATTTTTATTGCAGGTTATTTTTCACTTTGAGATATACAAATTGTTCAAATGCTCAGTTATTATAATTTTCTCTTATGTAAATGTGAAAGGTTATGAGGCACAGCTAGGTTAACTAACCAAAGTAATTATTTTTTTCTGCCTATGGTACAAAACCACTTTCTGCATCTTATAAATATCTGCACAGACATTTAATAGTTTCATTTATGGAATAGATTAAAAAAATTGTAAGTATAATTGTAGGTTATCCTGGTAAGAAATGGTGAACATTTAGTGTGATCTTTTAGCTTTCTTGTAAAACACAGTCCTAACCTTGTTTATGTTAACAGAAGAATTAAGATAAGTTATAAGGCAGGGCAATGGTTCTGTCAGTAAAGTGTTTGCCACAAAAAACCATGACAAGCTGCATTTGGATCCCTGCTCACCATGTAAAATCTGGTTGTGGCAGCTCTTCTGTAAGTTCCACTACTGATGTAGGGGAAAAATCCCTTGTGCTTGCAGTTTGCAGAGTCTAGCTGATTTAATAAACTTCTGGTTCAGTGAGGAAGCAGGTCTCAGAATAGTGTGGAAAGTGACTACTGAAAAAAACCTAATGCATGGGCACACATGCGCACGTGCATAAACGCACACACACACTCCAAATCACACACACACACACACACACACACACACACACACACACACACACATATGGAAAACACAAAGAATACAGAGAATTAATTCATAGCATATTTGTAATCATGTTAGATAGTTAATTTTTAAGTGAAAATGCTTGAGATGTGCTTCAAAATTCAGTAGAATAAAAGACATGATCAATAATTATAAATTGAAGAACCATCTGAAATAATTAGTTAGATATTTGGTTAAATATTTTGAAAGACTGAATAATCCTACTCTATTAAATATTCAAATGTTGTTTAATTTGTGTTTCATAAAACATAAATAAGTAAAGTTCTATATTAAGAACTGGAAGGCTCAGTTTCCATCTGTATCTGGGTCTAACCCTATGCAACAGCTCTCCATATCCAGGGCCATATCTGGGAGTAAGCTGGTCTCCCAAAAGTGCTGACACACCTGAGAGCACAGGTGAGAACACCACTTCTGCTCAAATTCCTGACTCTCGAGGGACCCACCAAGAGCCATCAGGACATGGGAACTAAGGAATGGCCAGAGACAGGATCCTTCAGGTTTCTGTCTGTGTCCTGGAGGTGACCTTGTGCCACTGCTCTGCAGACCCAAATTTCTCCCCCAGAGAACTGGTCTCCCAGGAGTGCTGACACACAGGGCATACAGATGGGACAAGCCACAATCAGAGACAAGTCCAGCTAACACCAGAGATAACCAGATAGCAAGAGGCAAGGGCAATTACATAAGCAACAGACCAAGGCTACTTGGCATTATCAGAACCTGGTTCTCCCACAACAGCAAGCCCTGGATACCCCAACACACCAGAGAAGCAAGACCCTGACTTAAAATCAAATCTCATGATGATGATAGAGGACTTTAGGAAGGACACAAATAATTCCCTTAAAGGAATATAGGAAAAGACAAATAAACAGGTAGAAGCACTTAAAGAGGAAACACAAAATTCACTTAAACAAATACAGTAAAACATAACCAAATAGGTAAAGGAATTGAATAAAAACATCCAGGATCTAAAAATAGAAATAGAAAGAGTAAAGAAATTAGAAAGGGAAACAACTCTGGAGATAGAATATCTAAGAAAGAGATCAGGAGTTGCTAGGTGCAAGCATCATCAACAGAATAAAGAGAAGAAAGAATCTCAGGTGCAGAAGATATCATAGAAAACATTGGCACAACAGTCAAAGAAAATGCAATATGAAAAAAGCTCCTAACCCAAAACATAGGAAATCCAGGACACAATTAGAAGACCAAACCTAAAAATAATAGGTATAGAAGAGACTGAAGATTCCCAACTTAAAGGGCCAGTAAATATCTTCAACAAAATCATAGAAGAAAACTTCTCTAGCCTAAAGAAAGAGATGCTCATGAAATACAAGAAGCCTGCAGAATTCCAAATAGATTGGACCAGAAAAGAAATTTCTCCTATTACATAATAATCAAAACACTAAATGTACAACACAAAGAAAGAATATTAAAAGTAGTAAGAAAAAAAATGTCAAGTAACATATAAAGGCAGACCTATCATAATTATACCAGACTTCCCACCAGAGACTAGGAAAGCTAGAAGGTCCTGGGAAAATGTCATGCAGACTTTAAGAGAGCATAAGGCCAGCCCAGGCTACTATATCCAGCAAAACTCTTAGTTACCATTGGTGGAGAAACCAATATATTCTGGGACAAAACCAAATTTATACAATATCTTTCCACAAATTAAGCCCTATAAAGGGTTATAGGTGGAAAATACCCCAACACAAGGAGGGAAACTACACCCTAGAAAGAGCAAGAAAATAATCTTCTTTTAACAAACCCAAAAGAGGATAGCCACACAAACATAATTCCACCTCTAAAAACAAAAATAACAGGAAACAACAATCACTATTTTTTAATATCTATTAATTTCAATGGACTCAATTTCCTAATAAAAAGACATAGACTAACAGACTGGATACATAAATAGGACACAGATTTTTGTGGCATAAACAAATTGCACCTCAGTGACAAAGACAATTATAACCTCAGAGTAAAAGGCTGGAAGATAATTTTCCAAGCAAATGGTCCCAAGAAACAAGCTGGAGTAGACATTTCATTATCAAGTAAAATTGACTTTCAATCAAAAATTATGAAAAAAGGTATGGAAGGACCCTTCAAACTCATCAAAGGAAAAACCTATCAAGATGAGCTTTCAATTCTGAAGATCTAAGCTCCAAATGCAAGGGCACTCACATTCAAAAAAGAAACATTACTAAAGCTCAATGCACACATTCTACCTTAAACAATAATAATGAGAGATTTTAATACCTTACTATCAGCAATAGACAGATCTAGGAAACAGAAACTAAGCAGAGACACAGTGAGACTAACAGAAGTTATGAACCACATGGATTTAACAGATATCTACAGAAAAATTCATCTTAAAACAAAAGAATATACCTTCTTCTCAGCATTTCATGGTACTTTCTCTAAAACTGATCATATAATCGGTAACAAACCAGCCCTCAACAGATACCAGAAAATTGAAATAATGCCACAGATCCTATCACATCACCACAAACTAAGGCTGGTCTTCAATAACAACATAAACAACAGAAAGCCCACATACACATGGAAGCTGAACAATGCTCTGCTCAGTGATAACTTGATCAAGAATGAAATAAAGAAAGAAAGTAAAGGCTTTTTAGAATTTAATGAAAATGAAGGCACAACAAATCCAAACTTATGGGTCACAATGAAAGAAGTGCTAAGAGAAAAACTCATAGCTCTGAGTGCCTCCAAAGAGAAACTGGAGAGTGCATACACTAGCACCTTAAAAGGATACCTGAAAGCTCTAGAACAAAAAGAAGTAAATACACCCAACAGGAGTAGATGGCAGGAAATAATCAAACTCATGGCTGAAATCAACCAACTAGAAACAAAAAGAACTATACAAAGAATCAACAAAACCAGGAGCTGCTTGTTTGAGAAAATCAACAAGATAGATAAACCCTTTGCCAGACTAACCAGAGGGTGCATAGACTGTATCCAAATTAACAAAATCAGAAATGAAAAGGGAGACATAACAGCAGACACTGAGGAAATCCAAAAAATCATGAGATCCTACTACAAAAGGCTATACTCAACAAAACTGGAAAATCTGGATTAAATTTCTTGAGAGATACCAGGCTCCAAGGTTAAATCAGGATCAGATAAACCACCTAAACAGTCCCATAACCCGAAAGAAAGAGAAGTAGTCATTAAAAGTCTCCCAACCAAAAAAGCCTAGGACCAGATGGGTTTAGTAGAGAATTCTACTAGACTTTCGAAGACGACCTAATACCAATACTCTTCAAATTATTCCACAAAATAAAAACAGAAGAAAAACTACCCAAATCTTTCTATGTAGCCAGAGTTATGCTGATATCAAAACCACACAAAGAACAGAGAAGAAGCAGTTCAGACCAGTATCCCTTATGAATATAGCTGCAAAAATACTCAATAAAATCTCTCAAAGTGAGTCCAAGAACACATCAAAATGACCAAGAGCAAATAGTCTTCATTCCAGGGATACAGGTATGGTTTTATATATGGAAATCCATCAATGTGATCCATTACATAAACATACTCAAAGAAAATAAACCAAGTGATCATTTTATTATATGCTGCAAAATCATTTCATGAAATTCAACATCCCTTCATGTTAAAAGTCTTGGAAAGATCAGGAATTCAAGGCCCATACCTAAACATAATAAAAGCAATATATAGCAAGCCAGTAACCAACATCAAACTAAATGGAGAGAAACTTGAAGCAATCCAACTAAAACCAGGGACTAGACAAGGCTGTACACTCTCTCCCAATCTATTAAATATTGTACATGAAGATCTAGCTAGAGCAATTAGACAACAAAAGGAGGTCAAGGGGATACAAATTGGAAAGGAAGAAGTCAAAATACCACTATTTGCAATGATAATGATGTTAAGCCCAAAGATTTTACCAGGCAATCTTAAACCTTATGAACAACCTCAGCAAAGTGGTTGGACATAAAATTAACTCAAACAAATCAGTAACCTTCCCATAGTTAAAGGATAAACGGGCTGAGAAAGAAATTAGGGAAATGACAACCTTCATAATAGTCACAAACAATATAAAATATGTTGGTGTGACTCCAACCAAACAAGTGAAAAATTTGTATGACAAGAACTTTATGCCTGTGAAGAAAGAAAAGAAGACCTCAGAAGATGGAAAGATCTTCCATGCTCATGAATTGGCAGGATTAATATAGTAAAAATGGCCATCTTGCCAAAACTAATCTATAGATTCAATGAAATCCCTGTCAAAATTCCAAATCAATTCTTCATGTAATTAGAAAGAGTAATTCTCAAATTCATTTGGAATAACAACAAAAAAACAAAAACAAAAACAAAAAAACAGTATAGTGAAAACTGTTCTCAACAATAAAAGAAAATCTTATGGGGAATCACCATCCCTGGCCTCAAATAGTACTAAAAAGCAATAGTGATAAAAACTGCATGGAATTGCTACAGAGACAGGCAGGTAGATAAATGTAATAGAATTGAAGACCCAGGAATGAACCCCCAAACATATCTATGGTCATTTGATCTTTGCCAAAGAAGCTAAAACCACCCAATGGGAAAATGACAGCATTTTCTACAACTGGTGCTGGTTCAACTGGTAGTCAACATGTAGAATAATGCAAATCCATCCATTCTTATCTACCTGTATAAAACTCAAGTCCAAGTGGATCAAAGACCTCCACATAAAACCAGATACACTGAATCTAACAGAGGAGAAAGTGGGGAAGAGCCTCAAACACATGAGCAAAAGGGAAAATTTCCTGAACACACCACCAATGGCTTATGCTCCAAGATCAACAATCAACAAATGGGACTTTATAAAGTTGCAAAGCTTCTGTAAGGCAAAGAGCACTATCAATAGGATGGCAACCAACAGATTGGAAAAAGATCTTTATCAATCCTATATCTGATAGAGGGTTAACTTCTAATATATACAAATAGCTCAAGAAGTTAGATTCCAGAGAACCAAATGACACTATTAAAAATGGGGAACCAAGCTAAACAGAGAATTTTCAACTGAGGAAACTTGAATGGCTGAGAAGCACCTAAAGAAATGTTTATCATCCCTAGTCATCAGAGAAATGCAAATCAAAACAACCCTGAGATTCCACCTCACACCAATCAGAATGGCTAAGATCAAATCTCAGGTGACAGCAAATGCTGGTGAGGACAGGGAGAAAGAGGAACACTCCTCCATTGCTGATGGGATTGCAAGCTGGTACAACCACTCTGGAAATCATTCTGGCAGTTCCTCAGAAAATTGGACATAGTACTACCTGAGGACCCAGCTATACCATTCCTTGGCATATACCCAGAAGATGCTCCAACATGTAATAAGGACATATGACGTTCCCTGGAGAGGAGCTCAGCCCTGTGAAAGTTCTGTGCCTCAGTGTAGGGGAATGCCAGGGCCAATAAGTGGGAGAGGGTGGGGTGGCAGGCATGGGGAAGGGGGAGGCAACAGGGGTTTGTTTTTGTTGTTTTTGTTTGTTTCTTTGTTTTTTGGAGGGGAAACTGTGAATGGAGAAATTTACATGTAAATAAAGAAAATATCTAATAAAAAAAATCAAAAAAAAATAAGGACATATGTTCCACTATGTTCATAGCACCCATATTTATAATAGCCAGAACCTGAAAAGAACCCAGATGTCCTTCAACAGAGGAATGGATACAGAAAGTGTGATACATTTACATAATGAAGTACTACTCAACTGTTAAAAACAATAACTTCAAGAAATTCGCAGGTAAATGTATGGATTGAGAAAATTCACCCTAAGTGGTATATCTCATTCACAAAAGAACACACATGGTATATACTCACTGTAAATGGATATTACTCAAAGAATGTGGAATGCCCACAATACAATTCATGGACCACATGAAGCTCAAAAGGAAGGAAGTCCAAAGTGTGGATGTTTCAGTCCTACTTAGAAGGGGGAACAAAATAATTAAGGGAAGTAGAAAGTGGGAGGGACTTGGAAGGAAGAGAAGACGGTGAGGGAGAAAAGGGAAGAATCAGGTATGGGAGGAGATGGAGATGTACAGAGGGTCAGGAAGTGGAACAGAGGTATGTAGCTACTGGGGATGGGGAACTGGGGATGGAAACCATTAAGTCCCAGAAATGAGGAGGGCAGGAGCCTCCCAGGACCCCACAGGGATGACATTGGCTGAAATTCCCCACAAGGAGGATTGGAAGCCTGTTAAGACCATGTCCAGAGGTTAGGTATGACACCCACCCCCTGGCTGGGGGATGGTTTCACCCACTCATCTCCAAAATTTGAATCCAGAATTGCTCCTGTCAGGGGGAGGTGCAGTGATAGGGAGTGGAGTAGAGACTGAGGGAAGGGTCATCCAGAGATTGCCCCACCTGGGGATCAATCCCTCATGAAGGCAGCAAACCCGGACACTATTGTGGATGCAGAGGGGTGCTTGCTGACATGAGCTGTCCTCGGGGGGTTCTCTACCAGATACTGACCAATGCAGATGTGGATGCTTCTGTCCAGCTATCTGAGCTACGGGACCACATTGGGGGTTTGCAGGAAGACTGAAGGAGCTGAAGGGGTCTTGTCTGGTATCAGGGACCTATGGAGGCTTGATGCCCCAGTGTGGAGGAGTGCTGGGGAGGTAAGTTGGGAGTAGATGGGTGGGTGGGGGGAGCACCCTCATGGAAGCAGGGTAAGGGGGATGGGATGCAAGGTTTGCCGGGCGAGAACGAGAAGGGGGATACCATTTAAAATGTGAATGGATAGAGTATCCAATTAAAAAAAATGAACTGTAGGTTATATTAGAGAGTTTGAGCCCATCCAATCATTTGGCCAAATACTTCAGTAATCCTATTCATTTATTATGTCAAATATTACTTTAATTATTTTATGTTGAACATGCTATCTATCCTATAATATGTAGACAATGAGATAAATAAGATACACTGTATATTAGCTAGCAATATGTATTAGCTAAACTATAAATGAAGACTGAAAAGTAAGAAAAGTAGAATGTGTCTCAGTGAGAAATAAAAATAAAGAGTTAACTATTCTATGTTTAAAATGACATAGATATACAAATGTCTTCATATTATTGAGGTATAATGTTATTCTTTGATACATGTATATAATGCATATATAATACACATACCCATTTCTTAAAAAAACATCATTAGTATGGTGAAAATTTTTCTAGCTATTTAAATAATTTCATTTTTGACTTTTATACTATATCTGATACTTTATGCTATAAGCTGTCTCATTATGTCCATGTGATAATTTTGTTTAATAGGATGACTCCAATTGGGGTTGACCACACTGATTATTAGAGACTTGACTTTGGATCTGATACACAGGAGTCATGTATGAGATGGACATAAATGAATGCAGAAGCAACTCCTGCTAATATGGGGCAAGTGCCTAGTTGTCCTCAGAAGATCTATATGGACACACTGCTTAGAAATTCTAAAATATTGTTATATGAATACATAGTTACCATCACTAATGGATTAGATGAGTTGTAGAGTGTTATTAGAAGAATGTTAGAAAATAAATATATAGAAGAGTAAGAGTGAGCATTTAGCTTTGATTTTATATAGTGAGACAAGATAACAACTGCTTTAATACCACAGATGGTATGAATACCTATAAGAAAGAATTTCCAGGCTTTTAATAGAGTGCAATGGTAAGGAGAAACCATGTATTAAAGATAGTGCATGTATTATATATGGCAAACTACTATGCATTAGCTTTATGTTTAAAAAGCTGGAATGATAGTTTCATCTATTTAATCATTATTTTTTATTCATTTCATGAGTTTTTATATGGTACTCAACAAGATATATAACTGAAATTCTCATAATTTTAAAAATAATATTCAATAGAGGCAAGGATATACATGTTTTGATCACTTTTTCAAAACTTAATTCCACATTAAATTTCAGATCCAAATGGAGATGGTATGTGTGTAATGAATTTTAGTGAATAATCATTAGTACTGCCCAAACATCAACATTAAAAATGACTTGCAATGTATTTAATATGGTGTTTCATTAGAAACACCAAAAATCTGAGACAATGTATTAATTTGAACAAAGACACTGCATTCAGAAGTGCACATTTTGTAGTTTGCATAACTGTTTTCTCAGGTCATTTTTCAAGTCGTTCCAACTCATCTACTCAGAGAGGCCTTCCCTGATAATTCCACCAAAGCAGTCACCTCTACTACTCCATATTGTATTATTCTATGTGCTAACCCCACCATCCCTTCCTCTATTCTCCTTCCACTGCAGCTTTTCTCTCTTTCTTCCCTTCTCCTTTCCCTTCCTTCCTGCCTCTCTCTAGTTCCTTTTTTCTCCTTGAATCCTAAGATTCATGCAAACCATCATTTGATTGTCTTTTTTCAGTAGGAAGCTATGCCTGAATCATGAAAGGTGGAAGAAAACCCCAGTTACTTATAAGTAGTATATGAAGACATTATGTATTATGCATATATAATTTCCTATAATAATACATTATATTATATAATATGCAATACAGCCTCATGTACTAAAATGTACCTCATGTCTTCATTATTTTTCCATGATATTTTCACATTTAAATAAAATAATTGATAAAAGAATAGAAACTATGTCTAAACTCTCACCTTTATAAAGTGAGATACAGAATTTGGTGCCATCAGGAGTAATGAGGGTCTAATTGAACAAAGTTGCATGAGAAAATAAGGCATTTCTTGACTAACAGAGTTGCCAGCTAATGAAAATGTTCACACGTTATTTCTGTTATTTTGACATATTTGTATAATGAACAGGCAAAACAATTTTCACATAATAAACAAACCCATGCTCTGTCTTTCCATTCATGCTAAAAATAAAGACATAGCATAGATCCATTTCAGGAAGATGTAGAACACCAGTCTTGTTAGATTTTAAAGCTCTTTTGAAGTAAGACAAGTGAAGAAGGAAAGTTTTATTTGAATTCACAGTCTTGTAGGTGTCAACTTATGAACAAACAACTCCATTGCTTTGAGGCTGCACAGTGGTAGAATACTAGTATGCTGGAATTGTACAGGGTACATGACCATGGAGACACTGAGGCCAGCATAGTGTGCACAACTGGCCTATGTCCTCCACAGCACCTGCTTCTTCCTTCCAATTCCTCTCCACAAATACAGTTACTTGTCAAGCCATGAATGGACTGATTCATGGATGAAGTCCAAATCCCCCTGGTCCACTTGTAACTTCACAGCCTCTGAGGTGGCAACACTGGGACTATTGGGAGACCTTTCTTGTCTAAACAACAACATGAGTGAAACCGACAAGGATAAATGACAGAATGGAGAATAACAAACAAAATGCAAAAATCAAAATAGGGTTTCCTCCAAGTTCATTTACTGGACTTCATTTTTCATAAACAAAACACTTAAGGCTAAATTTGGTCATCAAGTAGACTTTAAATTCATTCTAAGAGAATTTTCTGGTACTGTGCTCTCTTGATGAATTTGACCAAGTTTTACTATTTATTTCGTATAATTAAGTGTTCTAAAGTATTTTCAGCCCTTGAAATATATCAACAATGGCTTTTTCAATCTAATGAATTAACTTTAACATTTATTCTAATTACATGCTCAAATAAAACAAAGTTTAACACCAGTGGATCATTTTAAGCTCAGCTTATTATAATTAGCCCATGAATCAATTGCCTATAGTTGAAGCATGATCTCTCCAGTTTATTTCATGGCAGTATCCTCTGCTTAGAAAATTTAATATTCTTAACTTCATGGCAAGCACAAAGTTAATTTAAAAACATCTAGAATGATAAAAATATGATAAAAATATGTTTTTATTTTTGTAATACACATATATACAAAAGTTAGTCTGTCTATACTGCCATGGCAAGGTATAGTGAGCCATGTGGCTTATAAACAGTAAAGATTATTTGCCACTGATCTGAAGCCTGGAAAGCCACAGATCAAGGCATTGGCAGATGTGCAGTCTTTCAAGGACACACAACCTGGTTCATATTAATTTTTCAGATGTTTTTATTTTTAAGGATAGATGACAGAGTTTGTTCTTCTCTGTCACAAGGAAATCAATTTCATTCCTGAGAATTTAGACTATAGTGCCTAGCAAAAATCCAAGGGCTATTAGATTCTCACATGTGAGAAACCACATTCATTGTATAGTAAGTAAAAAGTGCAGTTCTACACTGCCATATGCATTTCTGGATGTGATCATTATGCAGCTGAATATCAGACATATAAACATATAAAATATGTAAAATTTAATTAACATTATAATATCATATGGACAAAGTATAATATAACAATGAATAATTAAAGGAGTAAGTGTTAAATAAATAAGAATTAAGAGTTTTACATAGATCATATCTTATTTACTTGTGGATGTTCAGTATCTTAACAAATGCCTAAGCAAAACATCCACCTACCAAATTCTTGCAGTTTAAACTGAATGAATCATCTGCAAAAACTTGGCTGTATTGTTAGGCAATTCAGCATCATTTTTAAAATATAAAATAATTTTAACATAGAAATGAAAGATAGTTTTATTTTCAATGTTTGGTGGATCTGTTATAAATATTACTATTCTAAATTTAATTAAAAATAAAATAGATTCCTCAAATAATAGATTGATATCATTGATGTCATCATTTATCTCATATAATACTTAGTGTCCTACAGCATATGTATTTAATTTTCTTCACTTTTTAAAAATATCTCAATTATTCATTCATTCATTCATTCATTCATTCATTCAGGTATTTGTGTGTGTGTCAACACACACAACACAGGGTGATGTTAACTTATAGGAATCATGTCTCTCTATGTACAACTTTGGTCCCAGGACTGCACTCATTCTGCTTGATTTGGCTGTATGTGCCTTTCTTGTGCAAGCTGTCTCACTAATTTCATTTTCAAATGGAAACTGAACTCAGTTGTACCAATGCCAAGTTAAGTTCACCATATTTGGTTCACTATACTATATAAAGCAAGAATGATGACTGGAAATATTTTCCTCTTAGTGTAATATTGACAAAATAGTTACTAAAACATTGATTAGACAGTACAATGATGCACTGGTTCATGGCATTTTCAGCAGGTGAATCGTGGCAAAATTCATTTTAATTCATAGAAATATCTACACCTAGTTCATTTTCTGGCAACATGTGTAATAGTCAATAAAAATATAAGTACCCAGATCACTTTATTTATGCCTTCTCTTATTTTACTAGGCCTATTGAAAATTGTGGGAATGAGAGAGATAATTATTGAAAATCAATTTACTAGTCAAGAATCTCAATTCAAAAAAAAACCACAAAAGAACTGTAACATCAAATCATAGCAACTTTTAATAATTCAGTAATTCATATATTTTGAGTAAATCTCACAAAATTTTGCTTGACAAATACAGAGGTGTAAACTCATAGTCAACAATTGGACTGAGCATGGGGACCCCACTGGAGGAGTTAGAGAAAGGACAAAATAAGCTGAATGAGAAAGAACTGAATGAGGTTTTCAACCCTATAGGAAGAACAACAATATCAACCAACCAGCCCCCAAGAGCTACCAGGGACTAAACCACCGACCAAAGAGTACACATGGAGGGACCCATGGGACCAGCTGCATATGTACCAGAGGATGGCCTTGTCTAGCATCAATGGCAGGAGAGGCCCTTTGTACTGTGAAGGCTTGATTCCCCAGAGTAGGGTAATGCCAGAGTGGTGAGGTGGAAGTGGGTGGGTAGGAGGAGGAGCACCTTCATAGAAGCAGGGGATGGGATAGGGGGTTTACCAGAGGGGAAACTGGGAAAGAGCATAACATTTGAAATGTAAATACATAAAATATCCAATTTTAATAAATGCTGTTGGGTCCTGTAAGGTGATTCAGTAGTTAAAGTTACCCATTGTTAAGTCCCACAGCCTGAATTCAATCCACAGAACCCACATAGTGGAAGGAGAGACCTGCTCCTCCATATTGTCCTTCAAGCTCCTTATGCATGTTATGAAACAGATATGTATGGCACACACATATAAATAAATATGACAAGAATTTTTTAATTACAGTCTTATCAATCCTAACTAATGTGTTTAAAAGCACATTTGATTTCAAAGATAACTTAGAATAACACTTTTCAAAAGCAAGAGAAAAGAATGGAGAGGAAACAAATGGGCAGGAAAGAAAAGAAAGATGCAGATAAGTTCACATGGATAAAAACAAAACCAGTATAATCCAGTTAAATAATATGATCAAAATACGAGACTCATCAATGTGCCAGACTTCCTAAGGAAGTAAAATGAGAAGAATTACTTCCACTTAGTTTAGTAAAAGAGAATATGGTGTATTAAAGTAAATGTATACTGGGAAAACAAGGAATCCTTATCCCATCTCCTTTAAGTTTGAAGACAGTTAATAGCTACAGCTACTGAAGACATGTAAAATATCAAGAAAAGTTTTAATGCTGACCAAAAGCAAACAAAAATTGTGATACTTCTAAAAATATATGCTGAGAAATACATGCCATGCAACTAAGAGAATAGTATTCCCATTCAGGATTTCAACAGTGATTATCTCAGCAATGAGACACGTTACCTGACTATAATACTGTTTTCTTTTTCCTGGAGTCTCCCAGTAGACCTTTACCTGTATTGTAATTGATGTGGTTCAAATCAACTTTACTAAAAAATGATTTCCTTTAATAAATAAAACATGTTTCTCTTTTTAGTTCAAATTAACATCTACCACAAATTCTGATAATTTCCCAATCCCATATTCATCATTCATGTGTATGCATGTATGTATATATGCACATATAACTAAAATCATGTTCATTTTAAAGTACATTTTCTATATTTTGTGAGAATATATGTATCTTAAATGGCATCAAATTATATTCATAAATATAACTCACTCTCCTAAATACTTCGGAATGTTCCAGCACCCCTTTAGAATGAATTCAGGTAAAATAATTGGATAGCACATGTAAACAAATTTATTTCTGTAACTTCCTTGTGCTCTGTAGAAGTTGGGATGTATTTGATATTGTGACATCAGCTGAAAGGGCAAAGGGTTGTGAGATAATGATTTCTAAATTGCTTGTGGACTCTAGGTATGATGGCTGAACATAGCTCATGGTCTGGAAATTACTGTGTTTTTTTCCTCCACATTATTTTGATAGAAGGCTTTGTTTTTATTAGTTGGAGTGTTAAAAAGGAATATCAGGCAGTTTAGCCCCTCAAACTCTCCAGAAATGGACTGGGATGAATACTAGAACAAGTGGAAAATAAGCAAAATTCTTCCTTTCCTCTTGTTATCCATCTTTCTGTTCATCCCCTTTCCATCCTTCCTACCATTCCTCCTTCATTCCTTCACTTCCATTTCCTACCCTCCCTCCCTTCTGCTCCCGTCCCTTTCCATCCTCTTTTCCTCCTCCCTCCTCTATTATTTCCATCCTTTTACAAGCATATCCAGACTTATATGCTTTTTTTACTAAAAGCAAAGATGCATGATCTTGATGTCCACTGAAGATCTTGATGTCATCCAGTGACATCAAAGCAAATGTCACCATTTGGATTCAGACTTGAACCCCAGAGAAACTATAGGCCAATGATTTTCAGAGTTCTACTGGCCCTTCATTTAACAGCAGCAGAGCGCTAATTTAATAATGGGGAAGACTGAATTAAATTTAGATAAGGAAACAACTGCAAACTTGAAACTGGCTCCTCTTCAGCACTGGCTGAGTCCTTCATGTTTTGCTCTCCATGTCTATTTGTTCAAGTCTTTGCCATACAATATAGCAGTTTCAGGAATGAGTTGCAGAAATGCCAAGAAAAATGTCTTGGAAACTTTACTCTAGTGTTGGGAAATCTGTATTCTAAAGAAGTGCTGGAACATTCAGAAATATTTGGGAAACTGACTGCTCTGAAAACTAACTAAAACCAAATAGGAATTTAGGCTGATCAGATGATTCATTTTAAATACAAGTCTTAGGTTTTGTATCTTGTTTTCTTTTCTTTTGTCCTTCTTTCCTTTCTTCTCTCTCTCTCTCTCTCTCTCTCTCTCTCTCTCTCTCTCTCTCTCTCTCTCTCTGTATGTGTGTGTGTGATATATTTTAATTAGTGTAGGGTCATTACATTTGTCTGACCAACTTGACTAGACCATAAAGGGGACAAAATAAGCTATTATATTTTGATCACTTCTGTATCCTAGAATAGTTAATGCTCAATATAAGACTGCTTCACACAAATTTTAGTGGTCTGAGGACATGATTGAGTAAACAAGCACACACATACACAAGGACAGACAGATACACACACAATGAAAGAGGGGGAGAAAGAAGGAAGGAAGAGAGGGAGGGAGGGAAGAGGGAAAAATAAGGAAGGAATGTAGGAAAGAAAAAAGGAAGAAAGAAAAGAAAACATATTACAAACCTAAAACATTGGATTCAAAACGAATGGTCTGAGCAGCCTAAATTCTCATTTGGTTTTAGTCTGCTTTCAGAGCATTCAGTATCCCAAAGAGATTTATTGATTTTGAACAGAACCTAGAAGTCATTGGATTATACTAAATAACATTATGAACCAGCAAGGAGTCATATAGATAAGGGTGCTTTCCATCTACATATTTTAATTTTCACTTAGTAATATGCAGAGCTAAAATGGCAGGAATATGATGTAAAAAGGGAGAAATTCATATATATATATATACATATATATATATATATATATGAATGTACATATTACATAATAAAAACTTTATATTTATTAAACATAAAATGATAAGATACCAGAAAATTATTATATTGGTAGTTACAAGATTTGGTTTATATTTGAAATTATTACTCCTATAACAATGAGGAGATGAACTACCAAGACAGACAAAAAAGTAGGATGACTATGAGAATACTCCTTCATTTCTGGTGGGATTGCAAGCTGGTAAAACCACTCTGGAAATCAGTTTGGTGGTTCTTCAGGAAATTGGACATAGTACTACCTGAGGACCCAGCTATACTACTCCTGGGCATATACCCAGAAGATACTCCAACATGTAATAAGGGTGCATGCTCTACCATGCTCATAGCAGCCTTATTTATAATAGCCAGAACCTGGAAAGAATCCAGAAGTCTTTCAACAGAGGAATGGATACAGAAAATGTGGTACATTTACACAATGGTGTACTACTCAGCTATTAAAAACAATGAATTTGTGAAATTCTTAGGGAAATAGATGGATCTGGAGGATATTATCCTGAATGAGGTAACCCAATCACAAAATAACAGACATGGTATGTACTCTCTGATAAGTGGATATTAGCCCAGAAGCTCAGAATACCCAAGATACACTCCACAAACCACAAAAAACTCAAGAAGAAGGAAGAACAAAGTGTGGATACTCTGACCCTTCTTAGAAGGGGGAACAAAATACCCATGGAAGGAGTTGCAGAGACAAAGTATGGAGCAGAGACTGAAGAAAGAACAATCCAGAGACTGCCCTACCTGGAAATCCTTCCCATATTCAATCATCAAACCCAGACACTATTGTGGACGCCAGCAAGTGCTGGCTGACAGGAGCCTGATATAGCTGTCTCCTGAGAGGCTCTGCCAGTGCATGACTAATACAGAAATAGAGGCTCACAGCCATCCATTGGACTGAGTACAGAGTCCCCAATGAAGAAGCTAGAGGAAGGACCCAAGGAGCTGAAGGGTTTGCAGCACCTTAGGACAAACAACAATATGATCTAACTAGTACCCTCAGAGCTCCCAGGGACTAAACCACCAACCAAAGAGTACACATGGTGAGATTCATGGCCCCAGTTCCTAGTCTGTCATCAATGGGAGGAGAGGCCCTTGGTCCTGTGAAAGATCTATGCCCCAGTGTAGAGGAATACCAGGGCCAGGAAAGGGGAGAGGGTGGGTTGGTGAGAAGGAGAGCGGGGAAGGAATGGGATTTTTTTTTTTTTGGATGGGAAATTGGAAAAGAGATATCACTTGAAATGTAAATAAAGATAATATCTAATAAAAATCAATTTAAAAAGTTCTATGGTGGCTAAAATCAAGAATTTGACTGTGAACAGGGCAAGGTCTAAATTATTATTTCTGTATTTTGGAGGCAGAACTAATAACATTTGCTGATATGCTATAAGAAAACACACAGCCAATACATGTTTTTAAGCCACTAGCAAATGAGACATTTATTGAGCGATGAATAACTTTATAATTTTTTCATGATACCTTATACCATGGCAATAAAGAAGATGATTTAAGAAAGAATGCAATAAACTAGAATGCAAAGTATCTAAAAATGAAGCTCTACAAAAGTGAGGAAATAAGAATCTAACTAATTATTTACTTGTTTTCTAGCCACTACTCTGACTCCTTAGTATATACACACAGATTAATAAGTACTGTTATAGCTTTGGACAAGATAAATAATTTACTTACATATTGAAGAAAACCAACCAGTAACTAATAAAAGGATTCAAAGAAAGGATATATTTTAAAAGAATTATATTTTTATGCATGTACGTGTGTGTGTTTATGTGCATGTGAGGAGGTATTTTGCAGGCTAGAAAAGGGCATTGAATTCCCTGCACCTGGCTTGATATGAAGTTGTGAACTGCCCAATGTGAGTGATAGTAACTCAACTTTATTCTTTTACAAGAGCAGAAACGTTTCATAAATTCTAAGTCAACTATTTCTCCAGCCCATGGAGAGGAAATATTGTGTGTAGAATATTACAGTAAAGTTTTAAACCTCATTATATTTGTTTTATATTGTATTATACAATGATATTGTTATATTATTAAATAGTTCAGCATACATTTACCAAAATGAGACAAAACCCGCCACTTAGACATATGTTTAGCACTGCTATCTCTAATAAACTTTCCACTAACCTTTTAAATTTGTCTAACAAGCAAGCTGTACTTCATGGGATGCAGTGAATACCACAACTATACACATACTGTTTTAAAGAGGACTCTAGATGAGTTGTATTTGTAAAGGTCAGATAGACTGAATGTATTGAAACATGGTCACTAGCTGTGGAGATAGATTAATTGCATCATCCATGTTCAGTCTTTTTTGTTTTGTTTTATTGTTGATATATTTTTATTTTCTTTCTTTTCTTTTTGATTTGCTTGTGAGTGTATGTGTCTGTGTGTGCCTGTGTGTGTTTCTAGGTAGCTCAGAAGACAATTTGTGACATTTAGTTCTCTCCTGTCACCATTAGAATCCCAGACACTGGAGTCAGCTCATCAATCTTAGTAGCTAGATCCTTCAAACAATAGGCCTTCTTGCTGACTCTTGTTTTGTTTTATGTATAGGCAAGAGGAAGAACAGAGTTGTTTTTGAGATAGGGAAGTCTGTGAAGATGTTATTAAACATATGTCTTAGATATATAAAGCTTGACATGTTTATTAAAAATGTCTAAGGGAATTTGTGCATTAATGCCTAGGGTTTCAGGGAGAAATCCAAGCTGGGCCGTAACTGGATATCCCCGCTGCTTACATTAAGAGCAGCAAAATGGAATTATATTTTCTATGGGACAAACATAAAAAACATAAACGTTGTGTAAGGAATGAGCTTAGCTTTATACATTTTAAAGAGAAGAAGAAGAAAATGGTAAAGGAGATATTTTTAATGAATGGATGTGCATGCAAATGTGCAAGTGTGAGTGCGTGCGAGTGCATGTGAGTGTGTGTGTGTGTGTGTGTGTGTGTGTGTGTATGTACATGTGTGAGTCTAGATGCCCACAGAGTTACAACTGGGATAGCAGACCCCCTGTTCCTGGAGTTTGAGTTGGTGTGAGTCAACTGAAGTGATACTAAGAAACAAACTAGGGTCCCATAGGGGAAAAGGAAATGGTCTTAAACACTCAAGAGTCTCTCTGGAGAGCTCAGCAATGGAAATTATATCGGAAGGGAATGTGAAGCCTGGTAACTTAGGAGGGTCTCTATGACTCATCTGAAAATAATGTTTCAAGACATGAGTGTGTTCCAGGTCCCAGTTGGCTGTGTAAGGGGAGGTGCAACACAATTCCTTCCCCTGGAACATTGCCAGGCTCTTGATCCCCATGATCTCCATGTGTGCTGACGGTTGCTGTTGCCCTGAAGCTGGTCGGCTGTCTTTACTACTTTACTTCCTATTGTCCATTTTGGGGGAATATACTACTCCTCATTACTCAGAACTAAAGACACCATAATAAAGGAAACAATCACAGTTCTCAGGAAGGAGGATGAAGGATGGTCATGACACTGTGGAGGAGGAAGAGGAACAGGCCTACAGCTTGGTCTTTAGTGTCATGGGAAAGGATCTAGACAACAAAACTACAGAGGCCATAAAAGCCTATATGGCCCTTTCTAGAAATAGTTCATTGTAAGACTTCGCCTTGAATTTAGAATCATAAGGAGATACATGTACCCTCCAGTCCAATGACTGCTACATTAATTAGCCAGGGTGAAATTGGGGATAGAGTTAAAGTTGTCTTAAAAAAAAAGAAAGCAAAAGAATGTATAGAAAAGATAGGAATTTATATATGATTTATGAATAAATAAATTAGAAGGAGGATGCATGAGGCTATGAGATGGCTAGGGTGAGAAAACAAGGATGAGAGAATTAAGAGAAGATTTAAAGCATATAAAAAGTTAGAGCTTTGTTTTGTCAGCTATTTAAAGAATTGGAGATGATAATGCCCTGAAAGATATTAGAGAGACCTAACTGCTTTACTTACACAGAATTCAAATCTTTGCAAGGAATCATTTTACTTTAAGTAGGCTGCCGTCTTTCTGTTCTTAAATGAACATAGTTACTAAAGACTGCTCTTTTCTGCATCAGAAAGCCAGAAGAGCTGTGTCCAGCTATCTGCGAAGAACAGCCTGTTTAAACCTACAAGGAAATGTGCTTTTGCTTTGTGTTTAGTTTCTGCTCTAAGGAAACAGGGGTTGGGACTATGGATCCAGAGTTCATAGAATTTATGTAAATTTAAGGATTTTTTTGAAGATTATTACCTATGATTAAAGCCTTGGAGATGTATCTTTAGTAAATAAAATATTGGTTTCAGGCTCTCTGGTTGGGAGAAGGCAAAAGCCCGAGAAGGGTGAGAAAACAAAAGAACGAAGAAAGGAGAAGAAAGAATGATGAGAACAGACAAACAGAAAATAACTGAACTAACAGCTTGCATCTACTACTGATACTGAGTCATTATTGAATCAGCACTGTTCCTATTCTTGCCTTTCTCAGGACCCTCCTCACGCTTAGCCTGGACCTTGGCAAGTATGCCAATATTGAATGCTGCTGATAACAAAGAAAACAGATAAGTAACATGGCTGAGAATGATCTGATAACTGGGAATGCAGAAAGGAGTTTGTGCACTGTGAACGTGGCATGATGTCACAGGGGTAGTGGACTAGTGAAAATGTGGAGCAAAGAGGGTAATATAGGCAATGGGGAGAGGTATTTAGCTTTCTAGTTTTACTGTAAAGAAAAGAGAGGAGGGGAACCAGGAAAACATTTAGAAAGAATTAATATGGTTATCTGGAATTGGGCTCATAGAATCCTTCCTGAATGGAGATTGGGAGAGAAAAGAATAGGCTAGAGCAAACTTGCACCTAGAGAACTGTGGAGATTTTGATGATTTGTGTGTGTGTGTGTGTGTGTGTGTGTGTGTTGTTGTTGTTGTTGTTGTTGTTATTGTTTGTTTTTGAGATAGGGTTTCATGTAACATAGAATGGCTTCAAATTATCTGTGCTGCTGAGGATGCCCTTGAACCTCTGATCTTCTTGTCTTCACTGTCCAAGAGCTGAAATTATAGGTCTGGAACCATGCCTATTTCGGATCAAAAATTTTGGACTGGTTGGTTTGATGAAGTAATTGAATCTCAGGTGTTGGTTTCGATTTTTTATCATTTGCTTATTGTTTGTCATTTTTTCAATTAACTTTTAGTTTAATACTTATTCGTTTGTTTGGACTGATGCATGTGTGTGTATGTGCTATTTGTGTGTCTTTATGTATATGTGTGTATGCCTGTGTGTGTGTGTGTGTGTGTCTTTTGTACCACCTGTATGAGGCCATTAAAGAGCATTGCATCTATTGGGGTTCAGTTAAAGCTCTGAGCAACTTCATATGAGTTCTGGGACTGAATTCAAGGTCTCTTGCCAAGAAACAAGTACATTTAATGTGAGAGCCTCATTAGAATGTTTATCAGCTCTGATCTCTCTGTCTCTGTCTCTCTGTCTGTCTCTGTGTCTCTCTATCTTTCTCTCTCTCTCTTTCTCTGTATTCCCAGACAAATAGGTGATTACATATTTAGATTTTTTAATTGTGATTTCTTGGTGAAAGAGACCAAGCTTTAGACAGAATATTGCAAGAACTTTGAAAAAATATATAAATTTCTACATAATTTTGGGGTACGGCAGAGAGGAAGGATACTGAAAAGTAACAATCTGCAATGAGTGTGCAGTGTAGAACTCAGTAGTACAGTAACACTGACAAACTACACATTCACAACTGTGTTCCAGGAATAAGTGCACTATATTTATGTATATAGCATGCCATGTAGCCAAGTACATGACTTATAACTGATACTCTGTAAATATTTGCAAAATTAATTAAATTATAAATTATTACCCAGATGTGTCATAAAATCTAATACAAAATTGCTTTATAAATGTATTTGTATTCATAATGTTGGATAAAACAAAGAGGCTAGAACCAGATGCCCAAATAATGATATAATTGCATTTTTATTATAATAATTATGTAGTTCATTTTAATATGTTTGAATAATGGTTATAATGGAAGACATATGTTCCTGATAATTTTAGTTGCAAAAATTGGTCACTTTAATATCTGCATTGATTGATTATGCAAAGCTCTATTACTTAATTAGAAAAAAGAGAATAGCATAAGTAGAACTCAGTAATTTAAAGAGGCAGCGATAAACAATATCATGGCACTGAGCAGATACAGTAAATAATGGAATAAAACCCATCATTTCCAAAAATATATTTTTGCTTAAGATGTAATTTTTATTTTAATTTTCCCGTGATGAGAGAATGGGAATAAAACTTTGTTAGTAATTTGTATTTTTTTAAAAAAATATTGAATTGAGATGTGACAAACAAAGTAAAAAGTCAATGTTATTAGGTTAAAAATGGTAATGATAAATATCCAATATGTGGTATACTTTGGATATTCCTAACATATCTTATGCTTCCTGAGTTAAACTGCTGTACTTCATTGTCTGACTAAGTTTTCATATTGTGCCCATCATTTTATATTGCTGTCTCTCTGATAAAGGTCACTTTTATGTCACTTTCCTTTGAAACTTGTCTAATAATAAATATCTAAGCTTATTTTTTATTTGAGTAATCTCCATTTATAAAGCAAAGGCAATTTTTAGTACCTGAAAAGAGCTTTGGTTGTTTTTGAACGTACTTGAGGGCACTGGAAGATAACTCAACACTTAAGAACACTTACTCTTGCAGAGATGTGGGTGTGGCTCGGATTTAAAGTGTACAGAGCAAATCTAGAGTGACAAGATCTTAGTGGTATAGCAGAATTGGATAAGAAGTAGATTAAATGCCAGGTTTAATAATTTGATCTTACCCAACTTCAGTGT
>NW_022196898.1:23091218-23135411 GCF_008632895.1 Mastomys coucha
TGAAAAAATTATTCTGAAATTAACTAGGTCAGTGACTATGGAGCCACTTTGTTCGGGACTAGAAATGTGGTAGTTCAGCTTGCCTCTCTGCCTTCTCTCTGTTCTTTCTTCTTTTATCTGTCATCTCTAGCATTTCCTTTCAATGTATTCACTTCAAAAGTTCAGAGTGTCTCCAAATGGATCCTACACACTGTGAACACAGACTTTCAAGAAGAGACAAAGAATTCTATCTTGGGAAAAACCAGTAGTTTATAAAAATGAGTATTTTGGGTCTTTACCAATTTTCAGAACATTGATATTGAATTTGAGATCCAATTTCATCAAAAGTTAAACCCCTAAAAAGTAAGAAATCTTATCCGTATGGAAACAATAGCTAGATATGAATCAATAGATAAAAACTTGGAAGTCAAAAAAATGTATATTGATATTTGCAGACCTGCCACAAACAAATAACAAAACTATTATGGTCAACTGATCCTTTGGTAGTTTTTAAGACATTTGTCTCTGAGTGACAATTATTTTATCACCCAGATTTAAAATATCTTTAGCAATTATAAAAATCATAATATACTTTTAAATAAACACATGTTTACTTACATGTCATGTTTCACTGATATCCCGTTGGAAGGCTTGCTCTTTTCTGAAGGTAAATTAGTTGGGAATAAATCTGGGGACAAGAGAAGTGGTGAGGATGGACTGGGTGGAGAGGAGAGAGGAGAATTAAGGTTGGGATATAATATATAAAAGAAAAAATATTAGAGAGAAAGAGAAAGATTTAAGGAGGAAAGAAGGAAGAAAGGAAGGAAGGAAGGAAGGAAGGAAGGAACAAAGGAAGGAAGGAAAGAAAGGAAATGATATAAAGGCTTCATCTCTATTCCACCTTGATTCGGAGGAGGGCTCTAGGCTCAACACTGCACTTAGTGGATAGAAGGGGGATAACGTTTGAAATGTAAATAAAGAAAATATCTAATAAAAATAAAAGAGATTCTTTGCTGAACAAAATACTCACGGCAGCAAATACAGAGACAAAGTGTAGATCAGAGACTGCCCCATCTGGGAATCCATCCCATATACAGTCACCAAAAGCAGACATTATTGTGGATGCCAACAAGTGCTTGCTGAAAGAGCCTCTGAGAGGCTCTCTGAGAGCCTGACAAATACAGAGGCAGTTGCTCACAGCCAATCATTGGACTGTGCACAGGGTACCAATAGAGGTGTTGGAGAAAGGACTAAAGGAGCTGAAGGGGTTTGCAACCCCATAGGAAGAACAATATCAACCAACCAGACTCTCAGAGCTCCCAGGGACTAATCTACCACCCAAGGAGCACACATGGAGGAATCCATGGCTCCAGCAGCATATGTAGCAGAGGATGGCCTCAATGAGAAGAGAGGCCTTTGGTCCATTGGAGGCTCAATGAATGGCCAAGTGCAGGAGAATTCGAGGGATGGGAGGTAGGAGTTGGTGGGTGGGTAGAGGAACAAACTTATAGAAGCAGGGGGAGGAGCGATGGGATAGAGGATTTCGGGGCAGGAGGGACCAGGAAATGGTATAACATTTGAAATGTAATGTAAAGAAAACATCCAATAAAAAGAAAGAAAAACAGAACAAAAGACAAAAAGAAAAAGAAAAAAAAATAAAAAGGAAGAAAGAAAAGGAAAAATAAAAGATTCATTGCTGAAAGCACCACTAGGAGGAGTTAGAATTTAGGAACTAGAGCCAACTTGGCAGAAACATCTCACTGTTGACATATCCTGAAAAGCCTATCCTTTTCTCTGGGGCCTACCTTTCTCTGTGTGTAACCTTGTTTACATTACTTTCTCCTCAACATAAGGTTATACCTCATCACAATATAAACAATGGGAGTCAAATGACCATGGACTTTATTCTCTGATACTGAGCCCAAATCAACATTTTCACTTCCTGAAATCTTTCACTGAGCACTGACAAGCAAACTACCTCACTAGGTACCTGACCTAAGTATGTGGGGGGACAGGATGAAATGTGTCCTTGGAAGCTTGCCTTCTATGTGCTAAATTTTATCCACTTAAAGGGAAAGTGGTTCAGAGCATTTGCACGGGATGAGTTCTTCCAGATTTCTATGTTGTCTGTAACTACTGGAAGTGTTACTGACATCATCAAAATGGAAAGGGGCTCCCACAGCTCCCTAACTCCTGAATATCTATCTCATTCTCAACCACTCCGCCAGTGTGCTCAGCATCCATTGATATAGTTGTTAAACATTGTGGTTTTAAATACCATTCCAAAAATTAAATACAATAAATAAAAGCTTAACAATGGGGGAAAGAACAAGAAAACTGGCAACGCATTTATACATCAGTTTTCTGTTTCTGTTCAAAGAAACTTGAATGTACCTGGGACAATTTTCTTATGTTGAGTTAATTTTCATATTTTCAGGTATTAAATGATCACTTCATTGTGTTCCTAATTTTACCACAATAATATTTTCCTCACTTCTTTTTTTGTTCCATTTGATTAAGTGAGAATATTCTAGTTTCTAACTAAAATGTGAAGATAACTTTTAATTTTTCATCTTTTTATTATTTTCTCTTTATCTCCTTGTATTATCCCTCTACCTTGGTCACTATGAGGAAACTTCAAGCGGCATATAAATAACCACTTAATTTATTCCCTCCTTAAAAAAATAGTGGTTATTGACTTTTAGTCATACTGAAAACTTGGCTGTGGATGTATTATATTCAAGCAATGTATTTTAATATTTTGATTCATTTATTTACACCCAAGGATATTCTGGACCAAAATTATAGGAATAAAAGGCAATAAAATTATGTTTGTTTTCAAAGCCAATTTCTGTTTCCACAGGAAGAACAATAAAAAGAATTTTAATTTAATATTTGAAAGTTAGGTATTATTTTTAATGTAAGCTATACACTCAAAGAATATAATTAAAATGAAAAATAGAAACTACTGAATATCTCCTGATAAGATTTAAGGAAGAGATGGTTTTTAAGGCACTCCTAATACCCTTACCCTTAGGTCATTATAAGCCTAAAAATCTAATAGAGTATTTGAACTTCAAACTGGTGGAAAAGTCTACATTAAGATTTGTGCATCTTGAAAACTTTACACATTTTTACAATGATTAAAGCTAACTTCTACAATGACTTTTCTTTTCATAAATAGGTGATTCCCTATGCTGCAAGGTCTGAGTGAATTTCTTTCTCAAGTTCTAATTTCAAATTCTACTACAAGTTACTCTGAATATTCTTAAAAACATTTTGGTTTCATTTTCTATTTTCCTGTCTTTGTTTTAGGGTTCAGTGTATTTTCAAATAACTCTTACAAAACATTCCCTTCCAAGATATTAATTTTCTCAAACAGAAAAGTCTGGAAAAATTTACAACCAATTGGAGAGCTTAAGATACTCCAGCTAAAGGAATGGAATCACTTGCTCTCTCTCTCTTATAAAGTTCAGATTAACTCCTGCCTTTCGACATCAAACCTTCTTTCCTCATCTCACTAGCCTTCCTGGGGAATCTGCACTGTTCATGCTGATACCTGCTGATCACCTGGGACAATTTCGGGAACACACTGGATATCGCTGAACTATAGTGTCACCCTTCAGATTCTATCTGTCTATCTATCTATTTAACATTTGTCTTATATATTATCTATCTATCTATCTATCTATCTATCTATCTATCTATCTATCTAAATATCTATCATCTATCATCATCTGCCTATCTATCTATCTACTTATTTAAAGAGCAAGCCTGTGCTGAACCTAGGCTCCCAGTTCATATGTAGCAAAAGAGCAGCTTGGTCTTCATGTACTTCCAGTCCCCAAGCAACTGAAGTGAGGGCTGTCCCTGAATCTGTTGCCTGCCTGTGATGTGTTCCCCTAGCTGTGTTGCTTCTCTTGCCTCATTAGGAAAGGATGATCCTAGTCCTTCAGTAACTTGATGAGCCTTGGGAAGGTGGGAGAATGGGAACCAGGGAAGGTCCCCCTACTCAGAGGAGGAGGAGAGGAGAGAATGAGGGGAGAATTTATGTAAGAGAGTACTGGGAGGAAAGAGTACACTGATATTGGGAGGCAAATTGAATAAATAAATAAATGAAAAAAATTAATTGGTGTTCCTAATATTGAGATAGGTCTTTGGAAGGTATACACAGAATACTGAGAAGAGACCAGTAAAAAAGTGGACTTTATTAGAAAACCTCTGCTGTTTTGTTTGGTTTGTTTTACTGTCATAATCTCTATTAATTCTTAGTTTTAAGACTTAGAATGTTCTGTGAAGAATATTGTATTGTTACATTATTAACAGCCATTTCTTCTTTAGGTAGCCTTTACATTTAAAAAGAAGTCCTGCATATTATGTGGCAATTCCATGTAAAACCAGAACAACTTAAGATAGTTTATATATAGATCTCAAATATCCAAAACAACCCAGAAGAGAGAAAATTAATATTTTAGAGAAAAGGAGTCTAAGGCTAAAATACATGGAATAATTACCTCTTTTAGTTCCCCAAATGATACACAAAACCTTTATTAGAAACAGAGCAAAGGTTAGGAAAGATGTGCCTTGCTTTCTCCACCATACACAGAATTCAATGTGAAGCACTGGTTTGCATTAAGAGCTGTGCAAACTGGGGTAATGTAAACTCTTTAGACTCACAATCCTGCTGGTCTGTCTGGGCTGGTATCCAGAGCAGACCTTGGACACAAGCTCTGTAGCCAGTCCCACAACACCCAGAGGAAGCTCCACTCACAGGCGCTCTGACACACCCAGGATCAGAGGTGAGGAGGAACCAACATCTGTCTGGAAATAGAAACAATAAAGAAATCAGAAAGAGAAACAATCCTGGAGATACAAAACCTAGGAAAAAAATCAGGAGCCATAGATGCAAGCATCACCAACAGAAGGCAAAAGATAAAAGAGAGAATCTCAGGGGCAGAAGACACCATAGAAAACATTGACACAGCAGTCAAAGAAAATACAAAAAACAAAAAGCTCCTAACTCAAAACACCCAGGAAATTCAGGATGCACTGAGAAGACCAAACCTAAGGATAATAGGGATAGAAGAGAGTGAAGACTCCCAATATAATGGGCCAGTAAATATCTTCAATAAAATTATAGAAGAAAACTTCCCTAACCTAAAGAAAGAGATGCCCATGAACATACAAGAAGCCTACAGAACTCCAAATAGACTGGACCAGAAAAGAAATTCCTCCCATTACATAATAATCAAAACACTAAATGCACTAAACAAAGAAAGAATTTTAAAAGCAGTAAGGGAAAAAAGGCAAGTGACATATAAAGGCAGGCCTATCAGAATTACAGCAGATTTCTCACCAGAGACTATGAAAGCTAGAAGATCCTGGGCAGATGTCATACAGACCCTACAAGAACACAAATGCCAGCCCAGACTACTATACTCAGCAAAACTCTCAATTACCATAGATGGAGAAAACAAGATATTCCATGAGAAAACCAAATTTACACAATATCTTTCTACAAATCCAGCCCTACAAAGGATAATAGATGGAAAACATCAACATAAGGAGCAAAACTACACCCTAGAAGAAGCAAGAAGGTAATCTTTCAACATATCCACACAAACCTAATTCCACCTCTTACAACAAAAACAACAGGAAGTGACATTTACTTTTTTTAATATATTAATTTGAAAATTAATATTACCAACATATCCTAATCAATTGAAATCAAATAATATGAGGAGTTGGAAATTTGTTGATTGTCATCCAATGGTCTCTCTAATTTGGTAATTAGAGAAACAGGTCCAACATTGTACAGTCCATATACTCTGTCAGCTTGTTTGTGACAGTGTCTGGCTGTGTACAACAGACGGATCTTGAAATCTTGCTTCTCCTATCTCAGCCTCTCTATTAGTAGTATTGCTTATTTCATGTTTTTACACTTACTATGGTTTTCAGAACAGTTTATATATTTCAAAAGTATTTATATAACCAAAAGAAACAGACGATTAACTTGCGAGATGACTTGTAAGAGAACAACAAAGTGAGACTGAATGCTTTGCTTGACATTTGTGACTCTTGTATCAAGTTTGAAGAGGACTTTATAAGTTACTCTTTCTCTGAGATGAATGCTTTTCCAAATTATCACAGCTAATGAACCAAATTCTTACTTTTACCTGCCATGGCTGGCCAATCTGGGCCTCCCTCAACCCGTGGGAGGTTGGGGGGGCGGGAACAGAGTCTTAGTCAGGTAGACAAGGTGTTGGTGAGGAAATGACAAACAGAAACAGATACAAGGGAGTGCTGCAACTGAATGCAATTTGTACAAAGTAGAAATCAGGCTTATATGGTATACAGAAAACAGGACATACTACAAAAGTCACATAGGCAGGAGATGGCTACATCAAGGTCAGTGAGAACAAGCTTCCCAGTGCAAGGCAGAAGAGCAGTGGTGTCCTTCTTGGGCTGGGTCGTTCCGGCAGCCCCAAGGTAAACTCTCAGGGCCTGTCTGAAGCAAATAGCTGAAGGTTATATTCAGCACTCCTTGGCTGTAACACAAGCAATTAGTGGGGGAAGCCCTACAACTTCTAACTTCTCACTGGCAGTAAAACAGTTTTTCTTTCTGTGTGAGACTGCTCTGATAATAATAAGTGCCTAACTGCTATCTCTGACTCTTGAGATGCCCTGTCTGGTAAGACAGCTTCTTAGTAAAAATTCCCAGCTAATTACAGCTAGGAAATCTAATAGGATTATTGAAGCACTGTGAAGGCCAGGAAATAATGTTCAATCTCAGTATTAGCTATAATGAAATATTTCTTAGTACACCTTTATGCCTGAATAAAGAAAGCATGCAGATTTCTCCACAGATTATAGCAGAGATCAATCTGGAACACGTCCAAGTTAGGAGATGTCAGTGACTAGGCTACCTCAGGAGACAGACTCCCTTTGGAGTCATAATGCCTCTTGTCCATGATCAGGTTTTAACCCTGATACTGTAGACCTACTGGGGTAGACAAGTGTGTGCAGCATCTCTCCCTTTATTATTATTTTTTAAAAAAAGTTCCAGAAGGTCCCTCCTCATCGTGGCTAGAGATCCCAGAAGAACTCTAAAAACAAATGGAAGCACAATAATCACTATTATAAGAGTGACAATAATAATAGCAAGCAATACTATATACTGAACCCAATCCAAGGGATTCAATGTGTTTAGATTATTATTTAATTCACTGGCCAATTCATCAATGTTCCAAGTATCCAAATGACTTTTGCTAATATCTGAAATTTCTGCCTTTAATTGTTCCATATCGTGGGAAATGTCTGTATCCTTCCACACTCCCTGCAAATGGGCTTTAGTTTTTTCTCAATCCATAGTCTAAACAGTTCTGGTTGAACAGTAGTAGCACTAGCAGTTCTCTTGTAATCTGTGGTGGGTGTAGCTTTTCTATTTCTGTTGTCAGCTGTTCTTCTCTAGACTCTTGAGGCTCCCTAGCCTCTCTAATCACAGTGGCCAGTACTTTCTGTTTCTTATCTCTCTTTAACTCTCTCGCCTCTTGTCTTTCTGTCTCCTTTTCTTTTTCTTCTTCTTCTCTGTCCCTTAACGACTTGCACTAAATCCCTCAGCAACTTGCACTAAGTCCTTCAACAACTTGTACTAAATCTCTCAACAACTTATCTTGTAACCCTTCTAACTTTTATAATATTAAGGCATAATCATACTTCAAACAAAATCCAGTTTTTTAAACCTATTCTTTTCAAAATCAGTATCAAAAACATTACATGTAAGTTATAAAGTTCAGCTGTCAATTCTAACAAAACAAAACAAAACAAAAAGACTCACAATCTTATTTCCAACTGATGATGTTGATGCGTGCATGGTGCTCTGACAATGAATGAAGTACTAAGCAGGGTGTTAGGCTATGTCAGAAGCTAATACAGAGTACCTCTTATTCATGGTAGGAACAATGCTATATCTCAAGCTGACTTATCCAAATGTTCATTGGTTGGTACTTTCTTGAGCTCTCCTGGGACACAATGGGCTACATTAAGTTTGCTTATTTATAAAGTGAAAATAAACCTTCATTAAGAAAAAGGTTTTATCATCATCATTCTATTTTTAGGTAATAATTCTCTAGCAGGCATTCTTTTACCCTGAATGTTTAAAAACATATTAAAACTATATATGGTCTGTGGTTTCAGGACCAATATTCTGTGTCCACTTTAATATCAGAGTATATATGATGGTTTATCATGCTCCATCTTTAATTTTTAGGTTCTTATCTTGCCATTAGTTTTAGATAATTCAATTTTGGTGTAATGTTGTTAGTTTTCTCCTTTGGCTTCCAATTGCAACTATGAGTTTGCTCTCTTTCCCAGTGGGAGGCAGGAGCTTGAGAATCTCCTTGGCTCATAAGCTCAACACTATCTGAGCATAAGTGAAATCCATACTAAAAGAAAAAATAAGTTAATAATAAATAGTTGCAGACATGATCTGAGTCTTTAGGGCTTGTGTCAATGTTCCAATACATTTTCTCTCCCCTGAAATAAAATAGGAAATAAAATTTTCTCTCTCTCTTTTTTTTAATACATAGAATATCTGAGTACTTTATTTATTTTCTTTTGTGTTTGTGTCTCCTGATTCCTGTCCTCTGCACTCCATGTAATTCATGTCATGGGTAGCTTCAATTCTTATATTTTCAGTTATGAGCTTACCCTTTAATGGCTGAGCCATCTCTCCAGCCCGGTAGCTTCAATTCTAACTAAATATCTCCCGTTTTATGTACAAACATTTTTTTCTAAATGCAAATGATTAAATAAAATCAGGCAATTAGTTATGGCAACATAAAATTAAATTAATCATATTAATTATGTAATTTCTGCACTACACTGATGTGCTGTATGTTGGTATCAAGCAAATGGAAACCTAGAGAAACTTCTCGTTTGTTTTTGTCTTCACTTTCCTTAGCTTGTTTCCTTGCTCCAATTCAGATTAAATTGCAATGAAAAAGTTGACACAAACTGCGATATTTTTCTCCTTGTTTATTATAGAATCTGACTGATTCATTTCTATGCCATCAAAAACATATTACACTTTTGATATTATCATTCTACATCTTATACCGTCACTTCTTAATTAATGTATTCATTTCATCATGAGAAATTATTAGCTTATTTGTGGTATTATAGCAAAATGCCTGAAGCCAGGCAACCTTATAAGAAATACAAGTATTTTGCCTGGAGCCCTGGAAGTTTTAGGAAAGAATGGGAATCAGCTAAACCCTTCAGATTGTGCAAGATTTTATCACACTGGGAAAGATTGCTCTTGTAGCAGCATCTCATGGAAACTTTCTGTACTTCTATGAGGACAGATTGTTAAAGACCCCTCAGCAGGTTCTACCTCTCAAAAAATCAAGATATCCTGAACACTGTCAGAATGAAGATTAAACTACAAACATATGAACTCTCAGAAATTAACCAATTCAAATCAAACAAGGGATACGTCTTATTCTCCCACATTTCCTTCCAGCCCTCTTATTGCTCCATTTTTCTCCATTTTTCTTCCCTCTATCTTTCAAGTGTGACATTATCAGACATCTGTTCTATCTACAAGTATAACAAGTGATATAAACCTGTGTGATAGCTTATTACAGACAAGCTTATTTCTTTCAACTCCTTAGGAAATTTTAAATTCTGTGTTTCTATGTTATAGCAAATAATTTTAATATTTCATGAATATCAAAATGTCCAATATCAAGCTTTAGACTTGGTTGTCTCAACCCCAGCTGTCCATCATAGTCTCCACTTAATAAAATGATACCTCTTTTCTTTAGTAGCTTTTAATGTTTTTTTTTTTTTATATCCTAGATCCATTACAGTAAATCCGCTTGTATATTTCTTGAAAGTGTATCCTAAATCTCACCATTTCATTCCACTTGTATCCAATCCAAAACACAGATGTCTCACTAAAGATTGGCCTATTCATCTCCTGGCAATCCTGTATGCCTCACTGTACTTCATGGGCATTTTAACTAGCCATTAGATCTCTATTAATTTGATATAAAGTAAATGTTCTATATTATCATGCAACTCAGGGTGCAATTTAAACATTTATCCAAGTTTGAATGCTCTGTAACATGGCCCCTTGTAAGTTACTGAGATTAGCTCCCACCACTTTCTCTTCACATAGTTCTTGCAGCCATATCAGCTTTCTTCCCACTGCAGCATTTTACACTGTTTACCAGTAGGCCTGGTCCTTGCTTCTCTTTCTTCTGAGACATTCTTCTACCCATGCACACATGATTAATTCTGTCATTTGGCTTATATAACTTTAGCAGTAGAGTGTCACATGAATCACATCCTTTTACTGTTAACTAGGTTTAATATCTTTTTCAGAGGCCTTCCAATGTGTAATATATGTAAGATAAGAAAAAGTCTTCTCCTTATTCATGAGAGCAGTCTAAGAACATCAGTTAATGCTTGAATCACAGATTGTAATGAATGGTATATGGATTTTCCTCTATATGTTCTATAATGATGTACTAATTATAATTAAGCAGAGAAGCACTGAAGAGCCAATTCAGTGATAGTGTGCTTACCTAGTAATTATAAGCCTCTGAGTTTGATGTCTAACATCACAGTAAATGAGGACATCATAGGAAATTAGCAACAATAGTTAATAATAAAGTAAAATGTTTATAATAATAGACTGAAATGGAAAGTATAATTGAGTGGTCTCTTGTGACAAAACCTCTTGCCCATTTTTCTTGTTATTTCTATAGTGAGAATACAAAATTATGTTACTGCTAACAGTATTTAGCAAGGATAAGAGGAATCCTATGCCCCAGCAGTAGTAGTCTTTGGCACTAAATCTGAAAACTGAGAAAGCTAATAAGTATATAACATTAGGGGGAGAAATACAAAGGTACTATGCCATTGGAAATAAGCAAGAATGCTATATCCTCAGTTGGACAGAACAATATTTATATTTTCAATTTTCAATGAATTAATTGTTTCTTTCTTAGGTTCAGTAAAATGTTGGTAAAACAGATTGCAGAGATTGAAATCACAGATAAGAGCTGCACATAGGGTTTCCTGTCTTTATAATTTTTTCCTATGTTTAGATTGAAAGCTAAAGGTGAATAATTTTCTGTTTACTTTCCTTATTGAATTTTAGCTATCTTTATTTTTCTCATTTATAGTAAACATATTGCTTCATACTTAATAGACAAAAGATTTCAAAAACCTTTTCAGGGAATAAATGAAAGATTGAAACACAGTTATATAAAACTTAACTTGTAATTAGTAATATCTCTATGAAAAGACACACTAATTTAAAAATATTTTGAAAGATTGTGAAATTTTCATGCTTTCAGAAGCCTTATTTTACTAGCAAAAATATGACTAATTTTATAAACAAATTGTGAATTTGTATAATAAAGGAAATTTAAGGCAAGCGTATAGCCAAGATCTACTTAAATGGAGAGAAACTCAAAGCAATTTAATTAAAATTATGAATAAAACAAAGTTGTCCACTCACTCTACACCTATTTAATATAGTACTTAAAGTTTTAGCTAGAACAATAAGACAACTGAAGGAGATCAAATTGTAGAAATTGGAAATAAAACAAGCTAAAATATCTTTATTTGCAAATGATATGATATTATATAAATGATCTAAAAATTCCATTAAGAAAATTGTGCATTTGATAAATAAATCCAGTAAAGTGTATAGATACAAAATTAACTCACAAAAATCAGTAGCTCTCCCATCTATAACTAACAAAAAACTCTGAGAATGAAATCAGGTAAATGACATATTTCACAATTGCCTCAAATATATGTAAAATATCTTGAGGTATCTCATACCAAGTGACATACTTGTATGATTAAAAAATCATATCATTGAAGAAATAAATTTAAGAAAATATCAGCATATAGCAAGATTTTCCATACTCATGTATTGGTAAGAGTAACCTATTAACAATGTTCACACTACCAAAGCAATCAGAAGATTCAATGAAATCCTTACCAAAATTCCAGCACAATTCTTCAGATCTTGAAAAGACAATTATTAGGTTCATATAGAAACACACAGACAAACAGTATAGCTAAATTAACCCTAAATCATAAAAGAACTGCTTTAATTACTACCATCCTTGATAATAAGTTATACCATAAATGGAATATAACATAAATATAATAATGAAAACATCATGATATTGGCACCAAAATAGACATATTGATCAAGAAAATCAAGTTGAAGATCCATAAATACATTCACATACCTATATATGCACTCTGTTTTTTCTTTTTTTTTTATAAATAAGCCAGAAATACATAGTGGGAAAAGTTACATCTCCAAAACATGGTGCTGTTCAAACTGTATGGCTGAATGTAGAAGAATCCAGATAAATCTATATTTATCATCCTGCACACAACACCAATAAGAACAAAGACCTCAACATAAAACCAGAAATACTGAACCTCACAGAAGAGAGAACAGGAACTAGCCTTGACCTAACTGGCACAAAAGAAACTTTCTGAACAGAACACTGTTAGCACAGGTTCTAAGATCAACAATAATCTGAACTTCTTGAAACTCAGAAGCTTCTGTATACCAAGGAGTACCATCACTTGGACCAATTGGAAGCTTATAGAACTGGAAATTTTACCAACCACACATCTGAAAGAAGCTTAATGTCTAACATATATAATGAACTCAAAAAACTAGACATTTAGAAAGCAAATGACCAAATTAAAATTTAATATACAGGTCTAGAGAGAAAATTCTCAATACATTATCAAATCATCAAGACATTTAAATAAATGGTCAACATCCCTATCAGAAAAATGCAAGTCAAAACTACTTGGAGGTTTTGTCTTATATCTTTCAGAGTGGCTAAGATCACCTAAACAAGTGACATCTCATGCTGTCAAGGAGGATGTAAGAAGAACACTTACCCATTTCTGATAGGAATGCACACTCATACAGGAATTATGGAAATGCTCAATGGAGATTCCTCAGGAAGATGGGAATGAATCTACCTCAAAATCCAATGGTACCAGTCCTTGAATAAGGATATTTCATGATCTCAGAGAGATCCTTACCCAACGATATGCATTGTTGATCTCTTAATATCCAAAACTGGAAAGAACCTAGAAGTCCCGCAACAGGACAATGGATAAATAAGTGTACTACACAGTGGAATATTACTCAGCTGATAAAATAAATGACATGAAATCTGCATCCAAGTGGTAGAAGTAGAAAAAAATATCAAGTGAGGTATCCTAGACCCAGAAATACAAAGAGAGTATTCATCTATTTATATGTGGATATTAACGTTTATGTCAATTATAACCAAACTTCAATCTAAAGAAACAAGGAAGCTAGGTATAAAACAAGTGGCTAAAAGGAACAAACAGATCTCATTAGATAATAAAAACAGAATAGATATTTATGCATGATTGGGAAAGTCTGAATTTGGAGGATTAAGTGGGATAAGAGGGTGAAAGAAGGTGGTGGTAGGGAATATGGGATATTTGAGGGGTATTATGGGGCCTAATATAATAGAATCCTTGTAAAATATATACATATATGAAGGTGATCTAAATCAAATTACCAAATAATTGAGAAAACAGGATTGTAAGAATCATCAAGTACTAGGATTGAGTATATCTACTTGAATTATTGGCCAAGTGGACTCCATGGGAATTTCCCAATAATCTAGACCATTCCAAAGACTAGAGGATGGTCTCCACAAACTGAAAGTAAGGTCCCATTGTGGAATAGAGCTTCAGACTATATATCCTTGAGAACTTAGGCATAACCAAATAATAGTGATACAAATAATATACTTACAAAATGACTCCTAATAATATTCTGTTATATTCAATATATAAGTGCTTTATTCAACCATCATCAGAGAAGCTTTGCTTCCTCTTATATCAGATGGGAACACAGAGAAACACAGCCAGATACTATGCAGAGAGTTAAAGACCTTGGAACATTCAGTTCTAAGTGGGATGTTTTAATAATCTTTCCCCTTGGAGTTCAGGGAACCCTTTGGAAGAAAAAAAAACACAAAGAGTGTAAAAAAACAGAGGGAGTGGAGGATACCAAGGCAACAAGGCCCCATGAATCAACTAAGCAAAGCTCATTTGAACTACAGAGGAGGCATCATGCATAGGGCCTGCAGAGATCTGCAACTGATCTTCTACATATATATACATGTATGAATTCTAGTTTAGTGTTTATTATGAAATTCCTCAGTATGCAAACAAACAAGTGGGGCTTTAACTCTTATGCACTTTCTTGGGTTGTATTTTTCTTTCTGTCTTGTTTCTTTCTCTCTTGTGTACAGGGTGGAATCATCACTTGTCAATAAGAATCTGAGGACCAACAAATGACTTGAGGATTAGAAGTTGGGACATCTGGGAGAGACAGAAGCACTCTGGGAGTTAGTCAGTCACGGATGATTTGCCACCCAGATTCTGAGGAGACAGACATATGAAACTGAGGAAAAATAACAGGTCATATAGCATACATAGAATGGGATAATCAGATTACAAACTGATTTTTACAAACCAGTCAGGGAATAAGCCCAACCTTATGGTCAAGGCATCTAACCATAAATAATTCTCAGAGCTGTTACTTAAGACCTGGATCATGGGTAGGACTGGAGTCTTGTGCAAGTTTGATGTGATAGTTTCATGTTACCTTATTATATTTTATTTTGTTGTATTTTTAAAAATTAATTAATTAATGTAAACCCAGACACTGCAGTAAAGGTTGACAACAGAAGTGGCATTTATATCTTTTGGGAGAGGGAAAATTAGTTTTCTCTTGTGGAAGGACACTGGGTACATCAACCACTCCTGTGAAGACATAATATATATGAGTAGTTGCCAGAAAAAAAATAAACTCCACAGCTTTGTGTTTTGTTTGGATTTGATTTGGTTTTGTTTGATTTGTTTGTTTTATAATTGTGGAGTGCGTGTGTGTGTGTGTGTGTGTGTGTGTGTGTGTGTGTGTGTGTGTGTTTGTGTGTGTGTGTAGTGTGCTTTTATTTGTTTACAGTTGATGTGCTTTTTGTGTGCTTTCTTTTTGTTTGTCTTTTTCTGGATAACCTTGTATTTTGTTTTCTAGGTTTGGGGCAATTTTTGTTATACTTTTTTGGTTTTGCTTTATTGTTGTTGTTTTTTTGCCTGTTTTTTTGTTTTTGTTTTTGTTTTTGTTTTGACTAAGAACTTTAAGTAGATGGGTAGGGTGGAAGAATGGAGTTAGAAGAACTTGGGAAGGGAAGAATATGATCAAGTGTACATAAATTTTAGAATGTATTAAATAGCAAAAACTTTGCATGTATGACTCCCATTAATATTAATGCTTAATTTATAAAAAGAAGTCAATAAATAATGCCTTCAGATTAATATAATAGTACCCATCCTGGTGACATAAAGTAGGAAAGAACCCTAATACTCTCTGGCATGCTGACTTCAGGTGCTACAGACTGGAATAAGACAGAAAGAGAAGGAAGAATTTCCTGAAAGTCATCACATAAACTAAACACATTTTAAACAGACTTGACTGTTAGAAATATGTCCTGTTTTATACAGCAATATATTCACATTAACATTCTGTTGCTGTGTTTGTTATGTTACTATATCATATTCAAAGCTGTCTCTTTGTATATGCCTGATCTTCTAGAATACAATTAAATGTGCATTCATCAAATAATTATTTTTAAAATATGACATTAATTATAACATTAGGATGGATGGATGAACAAATGAGTAAATGTTACATGCTTTCAAAATATAAGCAATGTTTGGAGAAGTGTATGAAATAAGTCATTATATTCCCAAGTAAATTTATGCAATAAGTTTAATTTTCTGGTTTAAATTGTTTTCTTATACTAATTTAGCACTTTCCCCTAGAGCACAACAATAGTGTACTCCAAATATTAGTGAAAGAATGCTTTATTTTATACCCTTCTTTGTGGATCCAGTCCTTGGAGGAAGGGAACATCTGATTCTCTCTCATTCTAGTATTATTGATGGCAAAATAGTGATGCTGTATGAAAAAGCTCTCCAAGCAATATGATCTTGAATTTAAATTGTTCCATAATACAATTTGTCCTTTTCAAATAAGTTCTATTAATGCATCAGTTTTTTTTTAAACCTACATCTATATTCTATCTGTTATAAGAACTTCCAGGAATGCTGCAGTTAGCATTTATTGTTCCATCCATTTCTAAGTAACTCCTCACCTAATTCCTAGGGGGAGAGAGACCTGAAATAGTAAAACACAGAAGCTGTCAAGATAGCAGCATAGTACATTCAGGGGAATTTCAGTCCTGGTCTTTCTGCAAAGTCATCAAAATGTTCCATTAAGGTTAATTATGATAATGTAACACAAATAATTATAGAATCAGAGGGTAAGGATATCGTTCTTCAGTCTGGAAACCACACAGACTATTATCTATCACAAAATCTAATTATAAATCTGATAAAAATTGGAATAGAAGGCCAGATGACAGTCCGTCACAAACTTAAGCTTATTTCCACATTTCCTGATGTCTAATTTTAGTCTATGCTCTGTCCTTATCTCTGAAACACTAAGTGGGATGACAGTAGCATACTAACATGTTTAAATTACAAGGCTGTCGTCAAATGCATTTTCTGAGCATACTTAATGACTGCTCTTAATAATTCATGGTGAAGGTATAACATAAGAGCCTGAAAGCACTGGTTCATCTCTGCTCAGCCGCTGACTAGCTCCAGTTGACTGCTTTTCCATAGACTACCAGGTTTTTACCCTAAAACATTAGAAAAGTTCACTGTTTCATCATTTCTTCTATCTAATAACAGAGCACATTCCACACCCTGCCTTACTGATACCCTCACTCAATGTGTCTTGAACCAATTAGCTTCTCCTGTATTAAAGATGGCTCCTATTAAAGTTTATATTTGGTGTTTTGAAAGGAGTTCTAGGATCTATATTGTTTAAGCAAAAAAAAAAAATAATGAAAATCAAATTAAAATTACGTTAATAGCTCACTTTAGTCTGCTGCACTGCATGTGACTACAGGACCCTCAATGTGGATGCAAACTAACCCTCTCTAGGTTAGATAACTTTGGGGAATCCTTCTGATTTCCTCATGGGTTCCCTGTTTGAGCAATAGCATGAGGAAAGTAAAACAGAATATAAAAATAGTGCATCCACATGTATAGTAGAGGATTGCAAATTCAATCATCAATAGGAGGAGAGGACCTCAGCCCTGTGAAAGTTCTGTGCCCCAGTGTAGGGGAATGCCAGGGCCAGAAAGTGGGAGAGGGCGGGGTGGCAGGCATGGGGAGGGGGGAGGCAACAGGGGTTTGTTTTTGTTGTTTTTGTTTATTTCTTTGTTTGTTTTTTGGAGGGGAAACTAGGAAAGGAGAAATTTACATGTAAATAAAGAAAATATCTAATTAAAAAAAACAAAAAAAAATAGTGCATCCATATACAAATAAAGTAGAGAGACCACCATCGTTATTTTATTCCTTTCTTTTATATAAACTAATACATTAAAATTAAAAAGCACTTTCATCTAATAAATTTTTAAAAATACATTATTATTGATATAATCCTGGTTGTATAATAAAATCTTGCTCATGTATATGAACCTTTTGTGTGTGTGTGTGTGTGTGTGAAGAGTGTGTGTGTGTGTGTGTGTGTGTGTGTGTGTAGACATGTATATACATGAACAAAATCTTGGAATCACATAAGTATTTTTATGACTTTAGAGTCTGTAAAACATAATAGTTTCTAATATTATTTTGTAATGTAGTATGATTTGAGTGAGATTAGTCTCCATGAGCTTATGGTTTTGAAAACTTTGTCTCTACAGTTAGTGAAACAGTTTGGAAAAGATGAGGAGTTGTGGTCTTTTGGGGAAGATGGGTCACTGGGTGTGATAGTTGGCTTTGAGGTTTCAAAAGAGCAGTCTAGTTAGTGATCTCTGCCTCATGCTTATATATCAGATGTACTAAGATTTTAGCTAGTACACTAGCACCATGCTTGCCTGTTTGTAGCATATCTTCCTACCAAATCCATGGAATCTAACCCTCTGAAAATGTAAGTCCAAAATAAACTCGTTCTTTTATAATTTGCCTTCATCATGGTGTCTTAACAAAGCAATAGAAATAATCAAGACAATTATACATTTTATTTAACAAAATATGGTTTTAGCCATTTAATTTAATCTCACCATCTTCACATTAAAAGAGGCAAGAGCTGTCTATATTTTCAATTACTTCAAAAGCAGTGCAAACAAAATGTTTGTTTAGAAATACATGTTCACTTACATTTAATAAGTTATTCCTTCTGTGATAAAATTCCCTATAATAAGTACACAGAGAATAAAATGGTGTGAGTGGTGACAATCAACATGGAACTGTAACAGAATTTAAATGTACTTTGTGGAAGTACAAATTTATTCTATGATGCTAAAGTCAAAAACAATGATCAGTCAGAACATCCATTGCTAACATAGCACGATAGTGAAATACTGACCTTTATTTATGAAACAAAGTGGTAAGATAATATTATTCAATCTGAAGCTTCTTATTTTTGTGAATATATAATTGAATATTTAATTAGTTATAAGTCAAGAAAGTTCACATTTGTTTGCTTTGGAGCAGTAGAAAATAAGATTAGGCTTCTTCCTTTCCAATTTGTATCCTTTTTTTATTAGGTATTTTCTTTATTTCCATTTCAAATTTTATCCCCTTTCCTAGTTCTCCCTCTGAAGTACCCACTATCCCCTTCCCCTTCCCCCTGCCCACCAACCTACCCTCTCCCACTCTCCCACTTTCAGGCTCTGGCATTCTCCTATACTAGGGCATAGAACCTTCACAGGACCAAGGGCCTCTCCTTCCACTGATGTCCCTCTAGGCTATCCTCTACTACATATGCACCTGGAGCCATGAGTCCCACTATGGGTACTCTTTGGTTGGTGGTTTAGTCCCTGGGAGCTCTGGGGGTTCTAGTTAGTTCATATTGTTGTTGCTCCTATGGGGCTGCAAACCCCTTCAGCTCCTTGGGTCCTTTCTCTATTTCCTCCATTGGAAATTTGTATCTTTGACCTCCTTTTCTTGTCTAATTGCTCTGGCTAGGACTTCTAGTACTATATTTAATAGGTAGGGTGAGAGTCGGTACCCTTGTCTCGTCCCTGATTTTAGTGGGATTGCTTCAAGTTTCTCTCCATTTAGTTTGATGTTGGCTACTAGTTTGCTGTATATTGTTTTTACTATGTTTAGGTATAAGTCTTGAATTCCTGATCTTTACAAGACTTTTACCATGAAGAAATATTGAATTTTGTCAAATGTTTTTTCAGCATCAAATGATATGATCATGTGGTAGACACACATTCTTTAGATTGAGATAAAATAGAAGAGCTTTCCCACATTTATGTTAAAACCTTATTTTAAATTTTAAAAAGTGTTGTGGATGATCATGAACTCACATACATACACCTGTAAGCTAAGCAGACTTGGCAGGTAGGAGGAAGAGGTAAAAACAGAGATGGCAAGACAGAGAGAGAATATGAATGTGGGAAGAAAACAATATTTTAGAGAGACATTGGAAGAGGAAATGAGGCATGATTTTGATAGAAATGATTTATATGTTGTCAAACAATAATACTAATTTTCAAAAGAAAATAGTTACTCAAGGCTATTTACATATATATTTACAAACATGCAAAATGTAAACAAAACAAGTTGATGAATTTAAGAGAAATCAGGGAAGAACACATGTGAGGGGTTAGATGAAAAACTGGAAGGATGGATATGATGTAAGTATATTATAATTTTTAAATTAAAGTATAACTAAAAATGACAATTACTATCAAATTAAAATAGAAATGTAGAAACTGACCCCTGATGAACAAGATATTGTAAAAGTAACAAAAATGTTAGAGCATTCATTTAAGATTTTTTTTAAAAGAGCAAAGAGTATTTTTTTAAATAGCAAGCACAGCCATCCTAAAACAATACATCAGAGTACAAAATTTAGAATCAGACACTAAAGTCAGTAAAATAAAGAAATAAGTCGATAAGAAATAGCTGGTTCTATTAGATAAGTAGATAAGAAAAAAAGCAAAGGCACAAAAGAGATAAAACATTAGAGAAAGTGGGCTTCAACAGAGATTAATAAGAGGTGCCCAAGCTGAAAATAGAAATACAAATGAAGTAAAATTAATGGTACTTTAAAACAATATTGAGCATCATAGCATATGTAAAAGAGATGGGCGTGAAAAAAGCTCAAGGAATAATTGACGAATTACCAGCACCAACATTTCTCAAATAGGACTTAAAATGTCAACTTGGGAATCGTCTCAATGGACCTCAGTCTCTATAATACATAATATTATATTTTACATATATATATATTATATGGTACATACTAATTATATAATTAGTTTATATTACTATGTTGTATAATATAATATAATAACATATTTGCTATATATTACTATGCATTATATAATTAGTAATATAATGACAATGTAATAATAAAATTAATTTCATTATTATTTGACAGTTTATAAATCATTTCAATAAAAACCCATCCTGCATTCCTTCCTTCATAATTCTTCCAATGTCTCTCCACCATGTATGTTTTCCTTCCAAGTTCATGTTCTCTCTCTGTATAGATTCATACCCCAACAATATAGATTAACTTACAGAAAGAAAGATAAACTTAAAATATTGTTGTCAAACAAAGTAATTTCTAGTCTGAAGGAGCTGAAGGGGTTTGCAACCAATAGGAAGAACAATAATATGGACCAACCAGAACCCCCCAGAGCTCCCAGGAACTAAATAATAAACCAAAGAATACATATAGAGGGGCTCATGGCTCCAGCTACAGATGTAGCAGAGGATGACCTTGTCAGACATCAAAGGAAAGAGAGGCCCTTGGTTCTATGAATGCTCAATGCCTCAGTGTAGGGAAATGCCAGGACAGGGAGGCAGGCCTGGGTTGATAGGGGAGTACCCTCATTGAGAGAGGGAGAAGAAGGATGGTTTAGCGGGGTTCCAGGTAGGAAACAGGGAAAGGGGATAACATTTGAATTGTAAATAAATAAAATATCTAATAAAAAAGATGATAATATGAACACAGGCTTATTTCATACCCAAATACAAACCAAAGCTTTGGGATTGGATTGAAATGAATCTTTAAACTTCATAAAAATAACCAAAATTTCTATACCCTTATAAATATTCTTCCATTGGAGAAAAACTTCGATAAATAAAAGAAAGCTGAACACATTTATATTAAATGAATTAGCAAATGTGAGAGATTATAAGGTATTCTTTGATATATCAGATGATAGTATACTGGAACCCTTTAATATATAGACATATTAAACACAAATGATTATTTAAAACACACAGAACTCAAGAGCAATGGCATTGTTGTGAACATATAAGCAGAATAAAGAAAGCAAAGATGTGAATACATGACTGTTTTATATGTTTCTTGCATTTGTGACTTTATAAAAATTAATGGAAAGTATTAAGATGAATTAACTGTTAAAAGGAAACAATCATTTCAAAAATGAAATGTAAATTAGGAATGGAACCAAATTTTAATATAACCAGGCAGCCAGCAAACAATTGTTTGCCCAAAATCAATTGCAGAAAAATATGAAGGCCAATTAAAAAGTCAATATAAAATAATTTAACACTAAAAATATATACTAAATGAGTATAGGCAACAAGGAAATATTATAGATGAATAATTTATGAAAACAGGTAGATGAAGATAAAATTAGATTAATGATTAACTGAAAAATATTAGTCACAACTATATGAAAGTATATTTTAAGGACTATTTCTACCCTGTGTCTTTAAATATTTTTTTACTTTAATGTTTTTGTATGTACATGTGTGTGTGCACGTATGTATTTGAGGTATTTGTTTGATAGTGCCCATGCAGAACAGAAGGAGGTGGCAGAGGCTCTCTGGATGTATGGAACCGGACCTAGATACTATGAATGTGTCCTAAGAGCTCTCAGATTTTGAGCTATCTCTCCAACACCCAAGTAAATGCTTTGAAAATAGAAGATAGGAGCAGGGAAGTGGTGGCATATGCCTTTAATCACAGCACGTGGGAGGTAGAGGCAGGCAGATTGCTGAGTTCAAGGCCAGCCTTGTCTACAGAGTGAGTTTTAGGATAGCCAAAGCTATGCAGAGAAACTCTTTCTCAAAAAAAAAAAGAAAGAAAGAAAAAGAAAAGAAAGGAAAAAACCACCACCACCACCACAACAACAACAAAACAAAAAGAGGGTGGTGGAAGCACACACTTGGGAGGCAGAGGCAGGTGGATTTCTGAGTTCGAGGCCAGCCTGGTCTACGGAGTGAGTTATATGACAGCCAGGGCTACACAGAGAAACCCTGTCTCAAAAAACCAAGAGAAAAAAGGAAAAGAAAATAAGAGATAGGTGAAAAATGAAAAATAAAATGAAGCAGCAAGGCCATTGAGGATACAAAGTCCTACCAGTCTTCACTGCCCTCCTTCATTTCTCACAGGAAAAAACATACAAGAAAATATTATATAGGGCATCCACACAAGCAGTTCTTCATATACCAGAGTAGGAAATCCCTTATAGAAATGAACATCAAAAGTGAAGTATAATCTGCCAGAAACAGAACTCAGTTTTGTCTGAAGAAGAAAGGGACTATGGAATCTACTCTGTGAAGAAAAGCATTTCTTGTTTTCCCAAAGAATCTGAGTTCAGTTTCTAGTGTTCACAAGGTGGCTGACAACTAGTTGTAACTACTGACTCAAGTGTCTGATGCACTCTTTTGGCCCTTAAATCATCAGGCACATGTGAGGCATGTACATAAGGGCAAAACAGTCCATATAAAATAAATATAAATGAAAAAAATTACTTTCAAAAGAAACTGCTAACAAATACAACCGAAAAGGAAGTTCCCCCCCAAAAAAGAGAAGGGATGCAAATTCAGAAGCAGAAAGAAAGGTATGGCCATCTCCTTAGATGCTGAGAAAGCCTTTGATAAACTACAACACCCCTTCATGTTAGAAGTCTTGGAGAGATCAGGAATTCAAGGTACATACATAAACATAATAAAAGCAATATACAGCAAACCAATAGCCAACAACATATTAAATAGAAAGAAACTAGAAGCAATCCTACTAAAATCAGGGAAAACACAAGGCTGCCCATTCTCTCCCTATTTCGTCAATATATTACTTAGTTTCTAGCTAGAACAATTAGATAACAAAAGGAGGTCAAAGGAACACAAATTGGAAAGAAATAGCCAAGGTATCACTATTTATAAATGATGATAGTATACATAAGCAACTCCATAAGTTATACCAGAGAACTCCTTCAGCTGGTAAACAATTTCAGCAAAGTGTCTGGATATAAAATTACTCAACAAATCAGTAACCTTATTATATACAAAGAATAAATGGGCTGAGAAAAAATTAGGAAAACAACATACTTCACAATAGTCGCATATAATATAAAATATCTTGGGTTAACTCTAAACAAGCAAATAAAAAGGCTATATGAAAAGAATTTCAAGTACCTGAAGAAAAAAATTGAAGAAGACCTCAGGAGATGGAAAGATCTTCCATACTCATGAATAGGTAAGATTAACATAGTTGAAAATGGCCATCATACCAAAAAGCAATCTATAAACAAGAATGCAACCCTCATCAAAATTTCAACTGAATTCTTCACAAAGAACAATTCTCAAAATCATGTGGAGTAACAAAAAACACAGGATAGCGAAAACAATTCTCAACAATAAAATAACTTCTGGAGAAATCACCATCTCTGACCTCATGCTTTACTACAGAGCAATAGTAGTAAAAACTGCATTGTATTTGTACAGAGACAGACAATTCAATGAATGCAAAAGAACTGAAGACCAGAAATAAACCCACACACCTATGGACACTTGATCTTTGACAAAGAAGCCAAAACTATATAGTAGATAAAACAACGCATCTTCAAGAAATGGTGCTGAATGAACTTGCAGTCTGCATGTAGAAGAATTCAAATTGACCCTTTTTATCTTGTTTTTACAAAGCCCAAGTCCAAGTGGATAAAGGGCCTCCACATAAAACTAGATACATTGAATCTAATAGAAGAGAAAGAGGAAAATAGCCCCAAAGGCATCTGAACAGGGGAATTTTTCCCAAACAGAACACCAATGGCTCAGACTCTAAGATCAACAATTGAGAAATGGGACCTCATGAAGTTGAAAAACTTCTCTAAGGCAAGGGTTAATATCAAATGCAATTTACCAATTGGGAAAAGATTTTTAATAACCCTATACCCATAGAAGACTAATATTCAAAATATACAAATAACTCAAGAAGTTAGACTCCAGAAAACCAAATGACCCAATTAAAAATGGCATATAGAGTTAAACAGAATTCTCAACTGAAGAATCTTGAGTGGCCAAGAAGCACCTAAAGAAATATTCAACATCCTTAGTCACTAGGGACATATAAAATAAAAGGATCCTGAGGTTCTGCTTTATACCAATCAGAATGGATAAGAACAAAACTCATGCAGAAGCAGATGCTGACAAGGAGGGGAGAAAGAGGAACACTCCTCCATTGTTGGTGGGATTGCAAACTGGTACAACCACTCTGGAAATCAATCTGATTGTTCTTGGAAAATTGGAAACAGTTCTACATTGAAGGTCCAGCTATATACCACTCCTTGCCATATTCTCAAAAGATGGTCAAACATATCACAAGGACACAAGTTCCACTATGTTCATAGCAGCCTTAAATAATAGCCAGAAGCTGGAAACAACCTAGATGTCCTTCAAGTGAAAAATGGATACAGAACATATGGTACATTTACTACTCATGTAGTACTACTCAGCTATTAAAAATGAGGACAATATAAATTTTGCAGGCAATTAGATTGAAATAAATCAGTCACTGAAGAACAAAAGAAAATATCTATGCGAACTGAATAGGATGTAAGTCTGAGGTTGCAAGATGGTAAGTTATAGATATAAGTCAGAGTTTATTGAACTATGTTTGAAAACTATATAGCTCCTAATATGAAAGGAAGCTCATAAGCAGCATATACATATTTAGCTAATGTATAAGAGTAATTTATTAGAACAGTGGTGTAAAAATGAATTCTACTTCCTATATAATTACAGTTTCAAGTCCCACTCCTCCTCTCTTTAATTTAGCCTAAAGCATGAAGTTGAATAGAAAGAAAAGAGCTACAACCTACTTTCCATCTTAATAAAGTATTTTTGGGTTGTGGGGAAGTACAGTGTTTCATATGTTTTTAACCTGGTTTTCTAACATTTTGGAGTGAACAAATATTGGTTTGGAGAAGTGTCCTAAGCATTATATTATCTTCCTCGCTCTGCAGTTCCTACCCCAAAATGGGCTTAGTGTCCAGTGTCCTTCAAGTCCGATGTTGTGGGGTACTAGGCAAATAGTTTATCCTTGAGATGTTTAGAATTAAAGCTTTTCTAAGTTAACACTTGCCGGTTTGCCTCCACTGGAGTTCCCTTTAGATTATCATTTGTTTTCTACTCAACTGGAATCATGTATGACATATGTATCTTTGGAGGATATAAAATATGGCCTCCCAGAAAAATCACCTCACCAATGAAATATATTGTGTAGTTATGCTACTTTGCAGGGTATTTCATTTTTCTATGATTTTTTGTGATTACTTTTATGAATATCATTTTGTAAGTTTCACACTATAATTAATAAGTCAACCTTCATATATCCCAGGAAATCACACTCACCACAGATGTACTTAATTAAGGTCAAACTACTCCATTAAATGCCAAAGACTTGTGTTTGATCTGATACTGTCTGTGTGATAAATAAGACATTAAGCATATTCTATTAACACTGCTCAATGTGGGTAGGCTAAATATAAAACTTCTAATGATTTCAACATGAAAATATGAACTGATTTAAAATGAGTGAAACAGATGGAATGAAGGACTCTTTAATTACTTAATTTTTTTAGAATTGTAATAAAAATTAAAATCATATGAAAATGACTAATTACAGACATAGCCTTTGGAGTGAGGACAAAACGAGGCTAAAGAAATCTAACACAGCTATTAAACAAGTGCTTCTTCCCTAGAGCAAAAATTTAGGCTCATACTGAAAAGCCAGAAAATACAGTATAACTGACATATCTGGAACAGTAAAATTATATTGCTAGATCTCATTCAGCTGCTAAGCAAACAGTTATTGTGATATACTTATTCAAGTATCTTAATGAGTATCCATAGACACTGACATTTGTGTTTCAAGAAGCTAATTAAATATAACTTAGAAAGTTTATCTTATAATAGACGACTGACTGAAAATAGACAAGTCAGTGACTACTTTGTCTGACAGATCACAGCCATATAGTCCAGTGTCATTTTGCAGCTTAGGCATTCCTAAATTCATGTCCTACTTATAGCTGAATCCTGTTGGCTAATATACCTACATGGTAATAAGATGAAAAATATAGAAGTCCCTTAAAGTTTAGCAGGAGGATTCTAATTTAAAGAGAATATATAAACAGATGTAATACTGTGAGGAATGATTACTAATAACTGATATTATAGAATGACACAGCGCCATTGAATTTGAGGAAGTCTAACTTGGGGATAAAAATGAGAATTAGAAGTGGGTAAGACAGCCCAAGAGTAAGTGCTTTGTAGCCAAGCTTGGTTATCTCAATTCCATCCCCATGTCTCATATGGTGGAGGGAGAGAACTGACTCCTGTAATTGTTCTGAGACCCACAAAAGTACATATGCATAATCATATACAAACAAACACATACACATATACATACATACATATACACTCACAGTCTAAATAGGCATTTTAAAAGACAGATATTAATGCTATTATTGATATTCTCTTAAGCTATTGAAGTATCATTAATTGTACTAACAAATCCATCTGTTTACAATAGATACAGGTACTCATTTCAAGAATATAGTATGCTATTCCTAATTTTTATTATTCACAATAATGCAGTTAGTTTGAATCTATAGACTTGATAACTAGGGTTTTATTTGTATACATTAATACACATTTTAAAATTTATTCCAGGGTCTTGTATGGTGGTTGATCCCTAAAAAGCCAGCATTTTTAAGACTTAGGCAGGAGTCTGATTTGGATTAGTTTGGGCTATATACAGAAACCCAGTCTCAAAGATTAAAAAAAGCAAAGCAAAGTAGATTCCAAGAGATTATACATGTTTCTTGGTTTATGATGGAGTAATCTTCTGACAAATATATTACAAGCAGGAAATACTGAAAATAGATTTAAAGGAAACAGTGTAGTTTAGCAAGGTAGTATGCCAAGAGCCTGGGCTTTGCTATGATATGTGTAGGCTGGAGCTAGCTGTGTTCTCACTGCCAGTGCTATCCAACATCCTGAGAGACATGCATTCCTCACATCACTAAGCCAGAAAACTATAAAGATCCAAAGTATGATTTCTAGTGAACAGTATCATCTCTGAACTATCCTATAGTAGAATGAGCCTCAGTGGATCCCACTGCAATTAGACTCAAGAGCAACACCACAAAAATAAGATGGAAAGTTGGCCACAAATCTCTTCCAACAGCAAAATAAAACAATCTAGGTAAGCATGAGGGACCTCAAAAATCAAATGAAGCAGCTTAGCCATCAGGCCAGATAAAACCTCTTAGAAGAAAATGGCAAATACTGAGTGCTGTGAGTTTTAAGAAAAAGGTGGGGTGGGGGTGGAATACCTCGTCTTCTTTTGCTCTTTCATATTCCTAACAGGGACATGTTTACTCCTGTTTCAGATGCCACTGCTTCCTTGTCTTTAGACAAGAAGAGGATGTATTTGTCCTCATTCTTAAACGTGGTAACTGTTTAAAAGTGCAAGTTGAAAAGCAGTTTCATTTATTACATTCTGATACAAGCATTTGTTTCCAAACCTTAGTTAACATCATTAAAGTCTTTTGCAACAGTTTGCAATTGAAACCAGAAAGTAGTTTACAGAGAAATTATCTGGTGCCCTGAGAAACAAAGAGCTAAAATTCACTACATAGTGAGACACAAAGGCAGATTAGATACAAGAAGAAAATACTTGAAATGCATCTATTGTTTTTAATGAAGTCTGAAGTAGAGGTCAAGAAAAGCTAAGCAAAGCTAAGCCAGGTAACAATTATAGACATCAGTACTTACCCATATTTTGCAAAATTTGCCCATGTTTTCATTATGGATCGACTAAAGATTTCCTCAGCTCTCGTATAATTAACTCTTCTTCCCAGAGGTAAGCCAAACACAAATTCAATTTCATAGCCATGCATAACTCCCATCCATTCAGGCCAAGGTAGTTTGGAAGATCGGTGTTCGAAAAAGTAGAAAAAGGCATTATTTTCAAGCTCTGCAAATTTCTTGGTAAACTCCAATGCAGGGCATATGATGTTGTAATCTCCAATAACATCATCCAAAGCTTCACGGTAGACTTCTGGGGCTTGGTCACCTAACCAGTCCACATAGTAGAAGAGGATTGCTTCTTTCCCCAGTCTGCTCACTCCAGGGAAATACATATTTAAACCTTCTTGAAATTCTCTCCGTGTAATAAGACTATCATTGTCTTTGCTGAAACCGGGAGCACCGTATACTAGGAAACCTGTCCCTTCATCTTTGTTAACGCCCACTAAGATCTGAGTTGTTTTCATTTTTCCAAGTTGGAGTAGTTTGTGGGGCATATCAGTGAGAAAATCGCCATCCACTGTTGGACCGAAATTTATCGATAAGATGGAATCAGAGGGGAAGACGAACCTTTCATTCAGAAGAATTTCCTGAGGATCTTTACTTCGAAGGCATTTAATCATCTCCATCTCATTCTCCTTTGAGCAACCACTAAGTTTAGCTAAGGTCAAGGTTCTGTTTCTGGCTTCCTCAGGATGCTTTACTGCCCAGGGGGCATTAGAGGAGCCACTTTCCAGAATGGCTCTGGTAAACAAAGGATAACTTTGGGGACAGAGCAAATGTAAGCTAACTGAAGCTGCCCCTGCACTTTCTCCAAAAATCGTTATACTTTTAGGATTCCCCCCAAAAGCAGCAACATTTCTTTGGACCCACTGAAGTGCCAACTGTTGATCAAATAAACCCATGTTTCCAGGAGCATCAGGATTTCCTGGGAAAGCTAGGAATCCTAGAGCACCTACCCTATAGTTCATCGAAACTACAATAACTCGTTCAACACGAGCTAGAAACTTCCCATCGTAAACAGGTAGAGAGGAGGTCCCAGTTTGAAAGCCACCACCATAGATCCACACCATGACAGTGGCATTTTTGGGCTTAGGCACTGGAATCCAAACATTCAGATACAAGCAGTCTTCACTGAGGTTCGTGTTTGGATTCCACATTTCTGACCCCTGGAAGCCTGGGAAGGCTTGATCTATGTTCTGATAACAAGAATTTGCATATTGAGTGGCATTATGAATGTCAGGCCATTTGTTTAAGGGTTGCGGCTTTTTGAATCTTAGGCTACCCAGGGGAGGCTGTGCATAGGGGATACCGAGAAAGGCAGTCACTGTGCCACCGAGAACGGGCATGCTCAGCCCTCGGACCCTTCCAGTCTTGGTTGTAATTATGAAGTCTTCATCAGTGTGTGACTTCCCAAAAGGCATGCAGAGCAGAAGAATCCATAGGAGGAAGTGGGTCTGTGTGACCTTCATATGCTGAGTCTGCATGTTGATTTCTAAGCAAGGAATAAGCAAAAGGGTTTTAAACAGATTTGCACATGTTGTTATATATCATGTTCACTGATGATCATCACTAAAATACAGTAGTTCCTATTTACCCTAAGATTATGAAAAGTAATAAGTATGTTACCAAGCCTAGGGTGTGTGTAAAAACTAAAAAGTAAACAGAGATGCTTCCACTTGGAAGAGAAACACGTAGCAAGAAAAACATGTGCTCTTGTCTTTGAAATACCATGTTTAAGGATATGTAAGAAGTTTCAGCACAGTAAAAGGATAGTTTTATCCCAGGTACATATGATATCAGGCATTATACATAGCCATATCAAGTATGAAATTAGCTAGAGGTAGACATGTTTGTAGTAATCCCAATGTGACTGTAGGAGAAAATGCAAGTATATGTGTTTTCTGAAATATCATGGCTGGGTGACAAATCACAGAAGTCTAGTCACTTAAGAACTTTGAAAAATCTAGAGGAATTGATCATTTGCCATCCTCCTTCTTCAAAAAAAATTGTACTTTTCTTCTATACATTCTTAGTTTACTCTTAAAAGGGAATCAAGGCAACATACTCATAGAAGGTTAAATAAAAAAATTAAGTAATGCTATTTATTTATAAATATTAATATTATGAAGCCAGCTTTCACTATGAAAGGATATTATTAAAACGTGGGTTACTGATATGTATTACTGATGGCTTTCAGCAAAGTGCCCTGAACTTTATTAGATGAAGATTATTTTTATCCGCTTGAGTCACAATCTCCTTGGTGAGAGATCTAGCTGATAATCATGTGGATGTAAATATTGGTTTAGAAGGAATTTATACATGACTAACTACAAGTAACTTGTAAAGTGGTTAAAGCACATGTAAGTAGTTAAATATGTTAGCAGAGTCATGGGAATTCATATATTTGCAGTGTACAAAATCACTGAAATCAGAGGACCAACGCTGAGGAATTAGTGGAATAAGTAGAAGGGGTAAAACTAACCTTTGTAACCTACAAAATGGCATGCATTTGATATTGTACTGTGGGCAATAGCTATGGCCATGTAGAGACTCTTTTGAATGATCACGGATTTATTAGAATTCTTTTAACAAAGACATAAGTTTTTTAGAAATAATTTTCAAACTCTATGTGCATGATAAAAAGGAATATAAAAATGTAATGCAAATATCATTTCAAGAATCAATACTTCTGTATGAAGTTGCAAGGAATGTAATTACAATATTAAATGATAAGCACTGGCTTGCATCCACATACCATTGTCCAGCAATGACAAATGAACTGTCCTTCCATTACTTGTTAAAGTTCTCTAATTTTAAATCCAACCTGCCTGCTCAGGAAAATAATCCTACCAGCAGTGACCATTTGCTTTAGCTTTCTGTATGTATAATTCTGTTTGTTTTGGTAAGCTATGAAAAAGAAATGAACATGAGAGGTGTGTTCCCTGATCATGAAGAATATTGTTTTAATTTTTGTAATTGTGAGGTAGGACATATGTCACTGCATAAGGTGAAGGTCAGAGAACAACACAACATTTTATCTCTTTTCTACCTTTACCCACCAAGACATCTTGAAACCCTTCATACCAACATGCTAATCTGAAATCAGTATCATTTAAACCTGCTCACAGGATTTCCAGTGATGAAAGATTAAAAAATATGTAAATAAACCATAATGTACCTTTATTTTTGAACCCCATAGTCATTGACACCTCTGCATAATTTTAATTGATATCTATGTCTATCCAAAATAGACTTGTTTTATGCAAATAACTCTTGATAAGTTGATTGCTATTGTAATACATTTAGGTTTTAAAATCAAGTCACAGGATTTTTTTTAAATGCTCTCTGTTTTGATAAATTTGGTTATGTGCTAAGATCCATCAAATGTATTATTAGAGCATGCTATTCTATTTTAATAATTTAAGTATTAGACTCACAATGAGTATAATTTGTAAGTAATGATCACAAAAGTAAATGAAATAATAATATTAACATTCTGGTAACCTGACATTTACTAAGGAAAAGTCTATTTTGGCCAGGAGGTATGGATTACTGTTTCTCACATTTTTTGGGTGGGGATGGGATCTTTTTTTCCTGGTGTTTACAAAACCTTTTAAACAAGTGGAAAAGAAAAACTCATGTGAAATTTATTTTCCTGTCTTGGAAAATCAGCCTCTGTTCTAAGCACATTTCAATAAACTCACCCTGGACCCTGGTTGCTCACCTTTCTGTCCTCCTTAGCCCACTCAAAGATAATCTGGGTTGATCTCTTGTTTTTATTTAAATATTTTTCTTACTTAGAAATTTTTAAATGGAATTGTTAGATATTTTAATTTCTAGTAATGTTTAATAATTTGAAACTTTTGTTTAGAGGCTGGGAAAGTGCCACACTTGTTAAAGTGAGTGTGGAACACGCAGGACCTGTGTTCAGAACCCCAGCACCCGCATAAAAAGAGCCAGGTGTGGTGATGCCCGTCTGTGACACTGGTCCAATACAGGAGGCAGAGGATGGAGGAGATCCTAGGGCCTTAGTGACTAGACCGTCAAGCAGCATCTGTGAGCCTTGGGTCTCTGAGAGAACATTTCTAAAAGAAAAGTGGAAAGTCATCAAAGAAAGACACTTGATATCAACTTCTGACCTCCACACAGCATGTGGGCACACCTGAGCAGAGCACACATGTGCACACACAAACACACTGTACATGAACACACACACATGAACATGTGCACAACTGCACATACACACATACCTTTCTTCAACAGTTTATGAAAAGTAAGCTGGATTACCTCCATCCAGTATTTGCTGGGAATGTAATTAACAATGGTGGTAATTTCATAATATCACCTCTAAAGAGTCATAGTGTTTCTACATGACCTATATTTATGTAATGTTTTCCTCAGTGATTTAGTATCTATTTTGGAATTTCCAGAGCACTATTTACATGAGTAAGAATCACGTTCTCAATAATGACACCTATGAGCTTTTCTTGGACATAAGGAACAACATAACATTAGAAACAACCATCACGAGCATTCATTTACTTAAAGATGTCAGTGTAGTTCCTCCCTGCATGCTAGCTGAGGTTTATTCTCCATATTGATGAATCTGGAGTGTTAAATGAAAAGATGCCTATATTCTCATATTCAATATAGTCTAAATTGTTTATACATAAATTACCATTATTCTATTCTTTACTTCATCTGACATTTTCCCATTCTGTATCTCTGTCAAAGACATGTTGTAATATGTATTTATCACATAGTTAATCAAAAAGGAAAGAAAAAACTTCAAAATAAGAGTTTTCAAATATAATATAAAATATATAAAACTTCCTTGCCTTTCATATATTCTGGTGCAACTGGTAACTACTAAAACATAAAATATTAAATGCAGAGCCACAAGCTTATCATTAAAAAATGAGAAAATTTTTCATATGGAGTACACCTGTCTTAAAGTAGATAAGTTCACTCCTTGAAGTAGTAGTTAATATTTCTAAGGGACTGGGAGTTTTTATTCATAAGTCAACAGAAAATAAGTTCTAGAACAACAACAACAACAACAAAAACCCAAAACATTGACCACCTAAAGGGAATTAGGATAACAAATTCAAGTTTAACAAATGTTGATTGATATCAAATTTTACTGCTAATATTTTATATATTCTAAGCTTTGTAAAAATTTAACTTTTAAAATAAAAAGGCACATTATCTCCTCTTTTACTCTTAATTCAAATTTGAAATCTAAATTCTCCAGACAATCTTATGAGGAAATAAACAATGTCATTATACTACAAAAAATACTGATACAAAAAACTATCATCGTATATTTGCAAAGGTTATTTTTGTCAAATATTTAAAATAATAAACCATCCCGGAAATAAGTTTAAAAAAGGAAAATGTCAAAAAAGACTCTCAATACGGTTCTTTAGGTATCATATATTCCAGCTTTTAAAATATTACTAATATCTGTGGATTTTATTTGGAAATGGAGATTTGTAAAACATGTTGGGAAAGTGGTATCTAGATGGTACTGGGAGGAGCTAGAAGCAACATTGGAATGCTCTTTGACTAAAACAGAGAAGTATCTTTACCCAATCAAGTAGTGTTCTGTTTCAGAAACAAAAAATTTGAGGCAATCTGTTAATGAATGGACTATATTCTGGTATTCCACAGAGGGTTGTCTAAGACATCTAGACCAGTTCAGGATAATAAATGAGTTGTTAGAACCAGTGATCTATTCTTGACTAAAATCACAACGGATACTCACAAGACCGTATTAGTAACCTGAACATTAAATTATTAGACTTGCTGGGTTTTCTTTGGAAGGTGAATTCTGTCTGTTATTGTATTTCTCTGACTGTAATTGCCTCTCAGAAAGGAAGAAATTCTAAAGGTGCACTTGGTTGTTTCAGTCTGACAATCATATTATCAAAACAAAGAGATGGGATCCCAAAGAGATGGGAATTTCCCCCAGAAAACACATGTAGCAAGAAGCAAACATCAACCAACAGGGAACTTATGTCCTTGAAGGAGATTCTATACAGTTCTAACAACTTGTGGGACCACATGACAGGATGAGATTGAAGTCTAGACAACTACTGGTCAAGGCTGGGGGCACCATACCTTGAACAGGCTGCTTTGATGGGCACATTTAGTGGGACACTATTTAATCTTTAACCTGCTTCAGGGCTTTAAAGATGGGCAATGGAAGGTAAAGCTTTGTCTCTCTTCCCAGTGTATCTGCATTGAGTACATCCCCCTTTCTGCTTTCCACTATTAGTTTAGCTCTTTAAATAGATTTAATAAGGAGTTCTGTGGCCAAACCTGGCTTAGGGCAAAGGCAGTGACCTCCTGATTTGATAAGACAGTCAGTCAGTTTCAGTAAGAATAAACAGATGTTGGAAAAACATCAAAACAAATCAATGATGAAATTTAAAGTGCATTATCACTTGTGACCAAGAAATCGAACCAAAGACTAAATTTATAGCAGAGAATACATTCATATACCCAGTAAAGTTTTCTTTGCTTATTTTATATAAAAATATGATATGGAAACAGTTTCAGGTTTTCTTTTATAATTCAAGATGCAGAATATTATATATTAACAGAACACTCCTAAGGAACAAATAGGTCATTATAAATTTAGCTAGACATTTATTTGGCATCTGAAGGTAATGGTATTTTGTCGACAAAAAACCCAGACTTATGATTCAAATCATTAAGTTACCTTTAAAAGCCTGCTGTCTTCAAACAGCATGACTTTTATCAAAGTGAATTGTACTCATATTTATTAAAAATATTCTATATTCTATATAAAAGGAGTATTGCACCTGCTCATTGGAACACTTTGCTTCAGATACAGAATACCTGCTAAGGAAAAAAAAAAGTTTATAGCATGTAGAAACCCAATGAAATGATTTTGTTTGTGACTCCATTTTCTTTTGGTCCTACAAATTTTATAGTCAATGACTGAACTGAGTTGGATGCCATAAAATAGTGCTAGATTTCCAGGAATCTAGGATGAGCCAAAACTTCCAATTTTTATACTATTCCTTTAAAAATAATGATAGCATAAGTTATTTTACTCCAGTTTAAACATTCAAAGTTGACCAGTAATGCGTAAGGAAGTATTTGTAGATTAAATTAGAGGATATATTTCCTTGGGCATAGGAGTTTTTGAGTTCTGCTTGCCAGCTGCTGTTGTGAAAGTTTCAGGGGACAAAGTGTCGCTTGGTAAAAATGCCCTGTTAAGTAATAAGAGAAAATTAATCTATGTGATTGCAAAAGAGAAGATATTGAAAACTGTCATGTGTGCCCAAACAAGTACTTCTGTTATGAGGTTGATTAGGCTCTGCATTAAAGGGTATCCTAGCCTACAATAAGTCTCCATAGAAAGGGAATAAATAAATGAATAAGAGACTCCACAGGTGCTATGCCCATTCGGTCAACATATAAGAAATTCACTATGTCCTCAAGAGTGAAAGGGGTTGAATTTGTGTTTCTAGAATAAGAGAAAGCTCTGATATAGTGCCTTCTCGCCTGACTCTTCTGCCCCGTTCCCTTGTCAGGGACTAGTCTCCAGGGAGCACCACAGGCAGCACTCCACAAACACGTGAAAAAAAAAAATTCTCCTTCCTTTCTTGCCCCATATTCACTGGAACCTCAGCACAAGATCTATAAAATCAGAGCAACTCACCGGGATCGCTGCAGAAAAGGATGAGGAAGTTTGCAAAGTGGCAATCTTGTAATGCTGCAGAGGAGACGCGGGGTGCAGCTGCCGCCCCGCCTGTGAATTGCTGGACTCTGACATTTCAGTCAACTCTTCCTGACAAAGCTCGCGAGAGCTGGCAGCAGCAACTTGATCTGGCTCTGGCCAGGCTTCCCAGGCTGACATCTGCTTGCACAAAAGCAGTGGTGACTCCTTCAGAGCTAGCTGCGGGGAGGCTTCCTCTACCGTCGCGGACAGGCTTCCAGGAGAGAAGGGGGTGGGGTGGGGAGCCTCAGTATTAGAAAATGAGCTAGTTAGTTTTGCACCGGCAAGACTTAAACGTTTGGTGTTTTGTTTTGTTTTGTTAGTTTGTTCTGTTTTGTTTTCGTTGTTTATCTTGGACTTTCTTTTTCTTTTAAGAGTTTTACAGTACGAAACAATGTGCACAGTATTCTAAAGAAATGCTATTGGAATCAGTTGTACCTGCAATTCTGTGAAAATCGTATAATCATAAAGCATTGTAAAAAAATTGTTAGGAAACAAAATAATCGCTATATAATCTATGAACATCAAAAGAGTGCTTACAATAGCTGAATAAATGACTACCACCACCCCTGACCCTTACAGCCTGCACATCAACCCTTATTTAAATCCTAGAGATTTCACAGGTCCTGGCAACTTCTCAAAAGTCCCTGCTGGTCATATATATGAGGAAACCCCACGATTTATTGTGCACATTGAAAGTCCAAAGTTCTTCAGCAAACAGTGAAAAGGAAAACTCCAGCTAGGCGGTGACAGTGTTTGTGAACATATATTTTCATTTTCAAACATATTTTACCTTACATATATATATATTTGCAAAACAATAAAAAAAGAACAACACCAAAAAAAAAATCCTTTGACGAACACTTTAAGGGCTGACTTTCAATGCAGTTGCACTTTTAAATTTTTGTAAATGTCAGCTTTCATTACTTAAATCTCTCAGCTGAAGGCTCACTACAGATTTAATAGATTACCTAGTTTTGTAGGAAGGCACACTTTTGTTTTTAATAGAAAGTAACAGTTCAAACGTGTAAATATATGAATTGGTACTTGGATTCTAGTCAGTGCTCATGACTAATAATTTATATGTAACATATTAACCCAAGGAACATGAATTTAGCACGACTAAATAAGTTTCTAGGTGCTAAAATTTGATCTTCAAAATCTCAAAATCTTGCTATGTTGCTAGCCCTACTTACTTTTGGGGTTAAAATTTCAAATTATACACATTGTATATAATTTTATATTAAATGCTTCCCAGATAGCAGACTATTTTATTAGCTGATTATCTTTTCTCTGGAAAGTATTACTTGGGCAATATTGATTAAATGACAAACCCTATAATCACAAGGTTTCCTAATGTCTAATAATTCACAGCCTTTGTAGTCATAGGGCGAAGCCACATTAAGAAGTGCACTGTTTCTGTAATTGCTGTTACATACATATATGTATATTCATGTGTGTTCCTAAGTATATAAGGGAAGCCTGCTCAGTCTGTCTGCTGTATGGTTGGATGTTTGCTTTCAGGGTTGACCATTTGCTATTATAATAGCAATTGATATGCTCTCCCTCACGGAAGATATTTTTCCCACTCTCAACATTTCTTAGTTGTCTATACTTCTTTGTGTAGCTTTGAAGCCTGGTAGGCTCTCCTTCATCTACTCTAATAAATCTATAGTTACTTGCTCAACTCCTTTTCAGGAGTTGTTCTCCTTTTGTCATGTTGGTGAGATTTTTATGGGTTTAGTTTCTGTCATCTCTAAGAGACACAATCTCATAAGTAAACCCCTCTGATTCCTAGAATCTTTTCACTCCCTCTTTTGTAATGATCTCTTGGCCTTGGGTTGAATGGTATTTGTAACTGTATCCTTCAGAAATGGGTCCCATCAATCTACCCAGCTTGATTGATTGCGTTTATGAAATTGAATGATAAAAGAAGAGATATAAGGGTGGGCTTGGTGGGAGGAAAGGGAAAGGAGAATGATATAATTATATCACTAAGAGAAATCTTTTTAAAAAAATTATACTATTTTACAGTGTTTTGAAAAGAATGGTACCTATATTTTACAAAATAGCTATTTGGGTAGGCACTGAATAATCAACTAACTGAGGATGTTTCGTTCTTTAAGATCCATTAATTTTTATTCTACCTATGTATATGGTTGTTTTGCATACTTGTTGCCCTCACAGGCCAATTGGAGTTGCTGAGTCCTCTAGAACTTTAGTTGCAGACGGTGGTAAGGCATCACATGGGTGCTAAGAACCACATTCATGTCCTTTAAAAGAGCGACAGGTGCTGCTAACTGTTGAACCATTTCACTAGCCTCTAAAATGCATATTTTTAAGAATCACAAACAGCAGCACTGTTTGCCCAACACAACCCCACTCCTTTGCTTTCTAGAGAAGTTTAAAGTTTGATTTAAGAGCAAGTCCTGATCTTACTTGGTGAATAATTTTTTTAATTATTATTTTATTAATTTATTTTTTACACTACCAATCAAACCCTCTGCCACATCCCATACCTCCTCCTCACCCACCTGTCTACACATGAATGTCACCCCCCACACACACCTGACTTCTAGACTCCCCAGGGGCCTCCAGTGTCTTGAGGGTTAGGTGCGTCATCTCTGAATGAACATAGAACTAGCAGTCCTCGGCTGTATGTGTATTGGGGGCCTCATATCTCTTGATGTATGCTGCCTGTTTCGAGGTCCAGTGTTTGAGAGATCTCTGGATTAATTGAGACTGCTGGTCATCCTACAGGGTCGCCCTCCTTTTCATCTTCTTTCAGTCTTCCCATAATTCAACAGCAGGGGTCAGCTGCATTTGTCCATTGGTTGGGTGCACCTATCTGCTTCTGACTCTTTCAGCAGCTTGCTGGGTCTTTCAGAGTGCTGTCCCTTTTTGTGAGTGCTCCGCAGCCTCAGTAATAGTGTGAGGCCTTGGAACCTCTCCTTGAGCTGGATCCCACTTTAGGCCTGTTGCTGGACCTTCTTTTCCTCAGGCTCCTTTCTATTTCCATCCCTGTCATTCTTCCAGACAGGAACAATTATTTGTCAGAGTTGTAACTGTGGGATGGCAACCCCATCCCTCATTGGATGCTGTGTCTTCCTGCTGGAGGTGGGCTCTATAAGTTCCCTCTCCCTACTGTCTGGCATTTTATCTAAGGCCCCTCCCTTTGAGTCCTGAGACTGTGTGAATTTATCTGTGCTTTTTCGCATGCTGCTCATGTCTGCTGTATATTGTACATGTATCAACTATAAAATTGTTATGAAAAATAAGAAAATCATATCCTAGAAGACTGTGGTTCATGTTTAAAATGGGTAGTAAACTATACTAGGGAAATATGAAACTGATTTCTTTTTCTTTTGTTGAGCATTTTTACTTCAGTAAAGCACTTAGGTTCAAGGCTCATTTAGTTCATCTGTGTCTGGATTTCTCAGCTCTCCCACATTGCTCTGCACTTCTTTAGTTCCTATTGAAAGCATGTCTTCTCCTGTTACTACTGATCTTTTCCTTGTGGTTCAGCATGCACCAGGTCCTTTGCTTCTGTGCTGTGACCTTTCCCCCTTTTTTCCAGTGTGATATTGGTCATATGCCCTGAAGCTTGTTGAGTCAAGCGGCTGAGTTGCATGAAATCATCTCATTGCTTTGTTTGTTGTCAATACTCTGGCAAATGTTTTGTACTGGTTGGAAGTGGTTCTCATGGAGTACTCAAGAACTCTTGACTTCTCATTCCTATGCCCACGTTGGCCTTCTCTTCCTACTGGTGGATCAAGATGTATAACAGTCCACTCCTTTTCTAGCACCGTGCCTGCCTCTATGTCACCATACTTTCCTATCATGATGAAAATGGATTAAACTTTTGAAACTGGAAGCCAGCTTCAATTAATGGTTTTCATTGCTGTGGTTATGATGTTGATTCACAGGAAAAAAGTCAGTGATAGAACTCTCACAGGGCTTAAACAAGACTCTGGGTTGGAAGTTCAATATAGAAAGACAAAAAGGAATATGATTATTATTCTATTATTTTCAAACCCTTTAAACATTCTGTGAATATCATAATATTAATTTAAAACTCATAATAAATAAGAAATAAGGAAAGTAACAATCATTTTTAAGAAATGTTAATAACCTTATTGTCTAGTTCATTAGTTGACAGAAGAATGCCACAAAGGGATTATGAGACTTGCCTCAAATAAACACAATCAATGTTAATTTCTCATTTGCAAGGTGTCAGTAACTATAATAGGAATTTTTTGTGTGGATATTTTGGTACATCCTTTGTTTTGTACTTTTTTTGGAGTTTTTATTGGTTAATTTTCTTATTTGACACTTAAATATATCATATTTTCTTAGTAGTCTCCATACCCAACCCTATATGATCTCTGCCTCCCATTTCTATCAAAAATTCCCTAACAAACACACACAGAGACAGACTGACAGACAGACACACATGCACATGGGTGCGTGCGTGCGCACGCACACACACACACACACACACACACACACACACTACTCAGCATCATTAGATGTTCCCCTCCTAAATTCATGACATTTGGCTTTGTTTTTTGGCTAGTTTTTTTTTTTTTTTCTGTGCCAGGGTATTTGACTCAATATCAGTTTTTCTATTTCAGTTTTCCTTCACATTTGTCTTAATTAGGGTTTTACTGCTGTGAAGAGAAACCATGACCAGGGCAACTCTTATAAGGAAACCATTTAATTGGGGCTGACTTACAGGTTCAGAGGTTCAGTCCATTATCACCAAGGAGGGAACATGGCAGTATCCAGACAGTCATGGTGCAGGAGGAACTGAGAATTCCACATCTTTCTCTGAAGGCTGCTAGCAGAATGCTGGCTTCCAGGAAGCTAGGATGTTATAGCTCTTTTAAAGAATATTCAACAAAGCAGCTCTCTCAAATGGTATTCAATGAAGCAGGTTGTGTATATACACTTTTATTGGGGTGAACAGAACTTTATATTTTGGAAAGCGGATGGGGTTTCTTCTTTGGGTGGTTTCCTTAGCTGATGTTTAACATTCTGGGATACCTTATTTTCATGGAAGTAGAAACCGTAATTTTGCCAAGAATTATATGACATTCCTCAGATAGAGTGTGGATGTTGGGGCTCCCCAGATAAGGTAGAGAAGAGGAACCCTGGCTGTGAAAGGAGTTCTCAATTTTGTACCAAGCTCAGGGGAGCTATCTGGACATGGTAGACTTCAACTTTAATTAGCAGGATTTGCCAACACCCAACATTTTCATCACCTGTTCATCGATTGATGGACATCAGCTATTTCTATTCCCAAGACATTATAAATAGGGTAGCAATGAACATGTATGGGTGAATATCTCTGGAGAAGGAAATAGAGTCCTTTAGGTATATGGGCAGGAGTTATACAGGCAGGACATGGGTCATCTTTGTTCATTTTCTTAATATATTTCTTCAAAATTTAAGTTAATGAATATGTCTTCTACAAAGTAGATTTTCAGAGTTCTCAAATTTTCCAACAACTCTAGAATAGGAATTTTCAACAGATTTTATAAAACAGTCAAATAGTAGTCAGAATAAATCTCAATGTATCTCTGGACTTAATGGTATGAACATTCCTTCTCAAATACAGCATGTTTCTTTTTAGCCATTAAATTGGAAATTCTTTGAGAAAACAGAAATAGCTATTATGAAATTTCTGTAGGTGGTGCCTTCAGTGAGGAATAACACAGGTCTTTTAAGGTTATGGAAAATGAACAATGTGTGTGAGGGTGAGTTTGTGATGTTTTAATGTATAAATAAATGTCATTTAAAGGAAAGAGATTTGAAGACATCAACAACTGATAAAAAACCTAGCATATTGAAAAGATATCCAGTATCCACACAAAGCTTCTAGGGGCAAGCTGTATCAAGAAGTGCCTTATACAAGAAGAAAGGCAAGGGAATCAAATTCTGACAACCCTCAAACTTGATTGTTTTAGCCTGAGAAAGAAGAGGAGATATTTTGATTTTAAGTAGGCATTTTGAAAGAAGAATGATACACACACACACACACACACACACACACACACACACACACACACATAAACACATGGTAGAGTAACACAAGTTAGCATTTCAGTTCTGTCTTTTATTGTCTTAAATTTACTGATACAAAACTTTTTAATAGTCTTGGTGTTCTTATGCAATATGTATATTAGCCATCTATAAAGTCATTCAGAGTTTTGCTTTGATTTTAATGTGTCCTGACAGAGATTTCCAACTTTGCCTACTAAGATTGTGAAATCCAACTATGTATATGCTTTACCTGTGATTCACAGCTAATTTGTAATGGTTGTCAGGTTGACTATTCTACACATATACTATCTTATGCTTATTCAAATAACTATCTGTCTTAGTTAGAGTTTCTATTTCTACAATGGAATACCATGACTAAAAAGCAAGTTGGGAAGGGAACAGTTTATTTGGTTTACACTTCCATATATTAATAATTGAAGGCAGTCAGCACAGAAACTCAGTCATGGAGGGATTCTTGAGGCAGGAGCTCATGCAGAGGTCATGAAGAGGTGCTGCTTACGAGCTTCCTTTCCCATGGCTTGCTTAGCATCCTTTGTTTTAGAACAGAGGACCACCAGACCAGTGATGGTACCACCCATAATAGGTAGCCACCCCCATCAATCACTAATTAAGAAAATGCTTTAGAGTTAGAACTTGGGGAGGCTCCCTTCTCAATTGAGGCTCCCTTCTCTCTGATGATTCTAGTTTGTGTCAAGCTGACATAAAACTAGTCAATACACTATCAAATATTTTCATTTCATTGTCTTCATATTAAGTTTTAATAAATATACTATAACTTTTCTAATGTAGTTCTATACAAATGTAGACAATTCTCATAGAAATAGCACTATACATACCAGAATTTGTGTAGCAGGAGAATCAGGAGTTCAAAGGCAGCCTAGTACATAGTGGGTACATAGTGAGTTTGAGGAAAGTATAGAGTACATGTAACTCTAAAAGTAAGCAAAAAATAGCAAATTCAAGTATGAGTCAATATTTCATCAAGTCTGTGAACCTTTTTTGTTTCCAACACATTGTTTTCCCTAGAACTTTTCTTCCTTTTAAAAACATAGCTGGCCTTCAATAACAGGACTATTTTGTCTCATAATCTGTTCATTGGATTGTTGATAGAATTAACTTTGTATAGATACAATTTTATATATTTTGTGAAATAATATATTAAATCACAATTACCTAACAGGGCATGCTTATGGATAAGAACTTTATAATAGCTATTCACATGAAATGTTATCAACCTTTACACTGAAAGTAAAGGAAATTTATGCCACTTTCAGAAAAATATTTTTGTTCCAATTTTTCTACTTTCTTATTTGATAAAATTAACTTTTAAATTATTTTATCACACTCCTCTGTTCAAACATATTTTAATATCTTATAACTTTTATGAATTGTAAGTATATATATATACATATGTATATAATTCAGAATTATAAGCATTTTAGGTAATATTTTAAAACTTCTCAAGTAGTTTTTATGCAGATTAGCCACATGGGAATATTTTAATAAATTTTCTTTAGTTTTCTGTCACTCTCAGTGAGAAAAGTATGTAAATAACACCTATAGATTCAAAAATATGCAAATGTACAAATATTTTATCTAAAGTGGTAGCATATTTGCATATAGTCTTAGACTGATTTCCATGTACTTTAAATTATCTCTAAGCTATTACTATACAAAGTCTATATACGATATTATTTAAAGGATCATGGTGAGAAAACGTCTGTACACATTTAGTCCAAAATCAACTTTTAGAATGGTAGTACTGATATTCAAGATGTTGAATCAGCCAACAAATGATAAAGGAGTGACTGTGTGTGTATTGTCTCTATGAGCACACAAATATGCGTGTATTTTTTTCTGAACAGCTTAAAATATATTTGTGTCTATCATAAGGCATTATTTTTAAACCTTTTTATATATATATTTTCGTTATTTACATGTAAATTTCTCCATTTTCAGTTTCCCCTCCAAAAATCAAAGAAACAAACAAAAACAACAAAAACAAACCCCTGTTGCATCCCCCTTCCCCATGCCTGCCACCCCACCCTCTCCCAGTTTCTGGCCCTGGCATTCCCCTACACTGGGACACAGAACCTTCACAGGGCTGAGGTCCTCTCCTCCTA
>NW_022196898.1:23140978-23141620 GCF_008632895.1 Mastomys coucha
GTATTCTCCTGTATTTCTTTAAGGGAGTTATTCATGTCCTTCTTAAGTTCCTCTATCAGCATTTTGAGGTATGATTTAATATCCAATTCTTGCTTTTCTGGTGTTTTGGGGTATCCAGGACTTGCTGCAGTGGGAATACTAGATTCTGATGAAGCCAAGCAGTCTTGGTTTCTGTTGGTAGATTTCTTGCGCTTGTCTTTTGCCATCTTTTGCTTTTTGGTGTTAGATGTTCTTAGTGTCTCTGGCCAGAGCTTGTCCTGTCCCTGCAGCCCTGCAAGTCCCCTGAGACTCACGGGGCCTGTTCCTTCAAGCTGGCTGCTCAGGTCTCAGAAACTCACCCGAGAGAAAATGGTGGATCTCGCCCAGGTCTCTGGCTTAAGGCACTCTCTGGAGGTAGGGCCCTTCACTTGCAGGGAAGGGGCAGATAAGGATGCTGATCCTCCTCTGTCACTCAGAAGCTGAGAGGATCGTGTCCCTGCCGACCTGCGTCCCCTAGGAGTCGTGGGGCCTGTGCCTCCTGGCTGACTGCTCAGGTCTCAGAAACTCACCCGAGAGAAAATGGCGGATCTTGCCCAGGTCTCTGGCTTCTTAAACCTTCTAATAAGAAAAGATATTACAGATTTTTTGGGGTTTTTTTTTTTT
>NW_022196898.1:23141644-23146753 GCF_008632895.1 Mastomys coucha
GATTTTTTGGGGTTTTTTTTTTTTTGTTTTTTTTGTTTTTGTTTTTCGAGACAGGGTTTCTCTGTGTAGTCCTAGCTGGCCTAGAACTCACTCTGTAGACCAGGCTGGTCTGGAACTCTGAAATCTGCCTGCCTCTGCCTCCCAAATGCTGGAATTAAAGGTGTGCACCACCACCGTCCAACGACATTACAGATTATGTAAGACTAAACTATACAAAGTTAATTCTATCAACAGTCCAATGAATAGATTATGAGACAGAATCATCCTTTTATTGAAGGACAGCTATGTTTTTAAAAGGAAGAAAAGTTCTAGGGAAAACTGTGTGTTAGAATCAAAAAAAGTTCACAAACTTGATGAAATATTGACTCATAAAAGAACTAACAATTGGTAAAATCTACAAGGTGTGTGACTGAGGGAGGGGCTCCTATTCCTGAGAAACTCTGCAGACCTCATGCAGAATTCCCTAACTCAAGCAGAGCCAATTTGGGAATCAGTTGTGTTGGAAACTGTGTAATATTAGGCATACAGTGTCAGCTAATCTTTGTAATTTCTCCTGATTCATTCATGTGTTCACCCTTGAGTTTTAAGTTTTAAATTTTTCTTTCAATGAAAAAGTAAGAATATCACACTCTCATTGGTATAAGCCAGCTCCTACAAGGAGAGTCTTCTCAGGCTTTTCCCCTAAATAGTGAAATATTAGTTGAGTAGGTAACTTGACAAAACATAAGGACATGATTAAATAGAATACATGCCTCAGTCAGAAAAGGATTCAAAGGACATTTTAATGATAATATTTAAAAATTTAAATGATTCATAAAACTTAACTCATAAAATATTAATTGTGATTTTTAAAAATATATATATATTAAGAACATTATGGCGAATGTGAACACACATTTATGTACAAACACACACACACACATACACACACCAGTGGACTTGCTGTATATTAAGCATGCAAAGATTTAACTCAACTATTTGCTTCTTGATTTTACAGTTATCAGTGGTAGAAAGCATTTTTTATATAACCATTAATTCTAAATATTGGAATAAAAAATACTTATATTAAGGCTGCCTATACTCAGATGACCTAGTAAGTATCATTTTTATTGAAAATTAAGAAAACAGTTTAATTTTTATCTTAAATCAGAAAAGGCAAAGCTGCCAAGTTCATACTATTGAAAAGATGGAAATGTTTAGCAAAACAAGCTAAGAAAAATGAAAGCAGTGGAATATGAACTGACATAGACTTATTAAAGCATGCAAATTTAAAAATGAATATCTAAGAATCATTAACATCTGAGTGCATATGCTTACAATGTGCGACTTCCCAAAGATTAGGTGTGATGTGTGTCTATGAACATCCTAAAGACTTTTGAGAAATTTTGATAGGGTACAAATCTCTCCTAATAGTATTCAGATACTCAATACTCATGGAGAAGTTTTTCAATAATTATGGGGCAGATGTGCATGTGGGCTATGTGCATCTGGGAGCATCTCTTTTACTCCGCACTTCAAGAGACAATAGCTTCAAACCTACCCAGTTAAATCCAAAACACTGAGAAAAAAAGAAAAGAAAACACTGAATTTTTACTTAGTATGAAGTGTTTAAATGATTATGTTTGGTAAGTACAAAATTGAAACATTTTGAAACCTATATTCAGTTTTTTAATTTGAAAAGGTCATGTACATTTAAATAAAATTAATCTCATCTCATATGATGAATTTTGTCATTTGTGGGAAAGGAGATATCATATGACATGTAAATAAAGAAAATATGTAATGAAAAAAACTAAGCTAATTTGTGCCTTCAGATGACTTTTACCTTATGATGAACTTTCTTCTGCCTTCTATGGCATGTCATCATTATATTTGCTCACGTTTGTCATTGTGCTGTTTCTTTAGAATATTATTTCATTCCCTTAAATAGACTTTACACATGTCCAAATGTATTGTTTTGTGGCAGCAATGTGAAGTAACAGTATCAACAAGTCAGGGAGGTGATTTGCACATCTACCTCTGCTTTAGAACTCAAGCACAGGGTTTATGTTTATGGCCAGACATTTTGTTGAGCACTGAGTTACAAGGAATTTAGCACAATTAAATATAACCACACAAGTCCCTCCTGCAATCCGTACCTTGGTACTGTTTGTCATTTTCTTCCCATTTGGAGATAATAGTCTCAGCATGCTTTTATTATACAAAATAGATTTACTTAGTGTATATTCAAGATAGAATTACTATGTGTATGTTCATGACACAATAACAAAATCATTTGCTGTTTCCAAGTAATACTTTTTACTTTGGGATCTATCAAATAGGACTTTAGCCCTTTCTTGTAACTCAGGTGCATTCAAATCATGTGTGCACATGTGAAGGTCTGAGGTCAAATCAGGTATATTTTACCATTCTCCACCTTTACTTTTGATATTAATTTCTCACTAAACCTGGGATATCTAGTTTGGGTTAGTCACCTAGGATCTGCCTTTATGTTCCCCCCAGCTCTGGGATTGCAGACGTGGTAAGACCAGGCTTTTATATGGGCTGTCAGGGATTGAATTAAACATGTCATACTTGCATGGCATGCAATTTACCCTCTGAGTCATCTTCTAAAGGGAGAACTCAGTTATTTTGAAATCAGAACTTTGCCTCTGTATAAATGATTAATGTATCATAAAACATAAAGGTCAGTGTTTCAACACCGAAAGGTCTTCACAAATACTTTTGTATAATAGATATATACATCTAATTTACATTTGCATGTACATTGATGAAGCTGTGGCTATTTTGGGTTGGTATATTAACATCAATAAACTTAAAAAGGATGTGAGTGATTAATTGTTGGTGTTAGTTTGGCTGTGCTAATGAATAGCCTGGTCTTATAAGACAGAATTTATGAACTATCAATAAGAATGTTTCAGAAGGATATAGCATTTGATCAGAAAGCTGAATGAGGCAGATCTGTGCATGCCAATGTGGACTGAATTTTCCAATCCATTGAAGACCTGCTCAAGTAGGCCAAAAGGTATGAGAGAGGGTGGTATCCACTCACCCTTCCAGGGCTGGAGGTTTCACCATCTGGAGTCAGACAACACAGTCTCTGGTTTTAATTGTGGTTCTGCATCCTACGAATTCAGTCCTTTAACCTCTTCCTAGAAATTACCAGATCTCCCCAATTCTCTGGATTTTAGGACTTCATAAGAGTGTGAATTATGCCACTGTCTTTCTTAGCACTGATTCACAGATAACATGTTGTATGACATTTTCTCCATAGCAAGACTTTTTTTTAAAAGATCTATTTATTTATTATATATAATTACACTGTAGCTGTGTTCAAACACTCCAGAAGAGGGCATGAGATCTCATTACGGGTGGTTGTGAGCCACCATGTGGTTGCTGGGATTTGAACTCAGGACCTTTAGAAGGGCAGTCAGTGCTCTTAACCGCTGAACCATCTCACCAGCCCCTCAAGACTTTTTTAAATCTCTCTCTATATATAATCATACACACACACACACACACACACACACACACACATATATATATATATATATATATATATATATGTATATTCACACGTGTGTGTGTGTGTGTGCGCGCGTGCATATATAGTCAATCTATATTTACGTATCTCTCTATATTTCATTTGTCCCATTTCTCTGGTGTACCCATTGTAAATCTCAGAGAAAGACTATCCATATTGTCATTATTATTTCAGTTCATCTTGGGAAAATCATGTGTAGTGATGTAAAGAAAAACTTATTATAAATCATATTTTCATATGGCCATATACTATATATTACTGTATATTCCTACCTTATTTCTTATCAATATATGTATGCTGTCAGGAATTCATCATAAATTAGCTTCTGTGGTTGAAAATGTAGTTTAGAATTTAGTTTTTTCTTTCATAGCTGGCTGATATATTTAAACTTATATATCAGGTTACAAAAGTTCTTTTTGCCCTACTTCAGAAGAGTGGGAAATTTTGAATTTATTAACATGGTATTAGATGTGATATATAACTACTATATTTTATGATAAAATTATTATTGTTTACATAATTAGAAACTGAAATTCTCTTACATAATACTGTGAATTGAACTGAATGTGGTTTCAGTAGAAAATTCTAAGTATGAACTATTCACTGATTTGAAAATATACAGAGACACATACAGAACTACAGACAGGTAGACAGATAGATAGATAGACAGGCACATACAAAAACAAACCAAGAAGCACATCCACTTGAACTCTAACAGGAAAATTACTTTATTTACATTGGACAGAAATAAGCGGCCTTGTCCTTAAAGAGCTGAGACACTAGTTGCTTCCTGTGAAGATGGAATGTAAACGTTAAAAAATGTTTGTGAGAAACAATCTGTAGACAAGAAAAATATGAAGACTCATGAGTAAAACAAATAAAAACTTAAAAGTTTTCTCATTGGAAGAGATTAATAACCCAGTCCACAATGGAATCTCATATAAAGAAAAGTCTAGGCCATTTTCTCTCCGGTAAGTTTCTAAGATGGGAGCAGCCAGCTGGGAGGCACAGGCCCCACAAGTCTCAGGGGACTTGCAGGGCAGCAGGACAAGCTCTAGACAGAGACACTAAGAACATCTAACACCAAAAATCAAGAGATGGTGAAAGGCAAATGCAAGAATCCTACCAACAGAAACCAAGACTACTTGGCTTCATCAGAACCTAGTATTCCCACTGCAGCAAGTCCTGGATATTCCAAAACACCGGAAAAGCAAGAATTGGATCTAGAATCATATCTCAAAATACTGATAGAGGAACTTAAGAAACACATGAATAACTCCCTTAAGGAAATACAGGAGAATATAGGTAAAGAGGTACAAGCCCTTAAAGAGGAAACAAAAAAAATCCCATAAAGAATTACAGGAGATCACAAGTAAACAAGTAGAAGCACTTAAAAAGCAAACTCAAAAATCCCTTAAGGAATTACAGAAAAACACAAACAAACAGGTGAAGGAATTGAGTAAAAGCATCCAAGACCTAAAAATGGAAGTAGAAACTATAAAGAAATCACAAAAAGAGAAAACTCTGGAATTAGAAATCTTAGGAAAGAAATCAGGAAACATATA
>NW_022196898.1:23148344-23149292 GCF_008632895.1 Mastomys coucha
AACTTATGGGACACAATGAAAGCAGTCCTAAGAGGAAAACTCATAGCTTTAAGTGTCTCCAAAAAGAACCTGGACAGAACATACACCAGCAATTTGACAGCACACCTTAAGATGCTAGAACAAAAAGAAACAAACTCACCCAAGAGGAGTCAAAGGCAGGAAATAATCAAACTCAGGGATAAAATCAACCAAATAGAAACAAAAAGAACTATACAAAGAATCACCAAACCAGGAGCTGGTTCTTTGAGAAAGTCAACAAAATAGATCAACCATTAGCCAGATTAACTAGAGAGCACAGAGATAGTTTCCTAATTAACAAGATCAGAAATGATAAAGGAGACATAACAACAGACACTGAGGAAATACAGAAAATCATGAGAACTTACTACAACACCCTATACTCAACAAAACTGGAAAACCTGGATGAAATGGACAATTTTCTATACAGATACCATGTACCAAAGCTAAATCAAGATCAGATCAACAATTTAAGCAGTCCCATATCTGATAAGGAAATAGAAAAAGTCATTAATAGTCTTCTGTCCAAAAAATACCCAGGACCAGATGGGTTTATTGCAGTTTTATCAAACCTCCAAAGAAGATCTAATACCAATACTCCTCAAAATATTCAACAAAATAGAAACTGAAGGCACTCTACCTAATTCATTCTATGAAGCCACAATTACTGTTATACCTAAACCACACAAAGAACTAATGAAGAAAACTTCAGACCAATTTCCCTTATGAATATCGATGCAATGATACTAAATAAAATTCTTGCAAACTGAATCAAAGAACACATCAAAATGATCATCCACCATGATCAAGTAGGCTTCATCCAAGGGATGCAGGGATGCTTCAATATATGGAAATCCATCATCTTAATTCACTACATAAACAAACTCAAGGACAAAAACCATATGATCATCTCACTAGATGCTGAGAAAG
>NW_022196898.1:23151689-23189442 GCF_008632895.1 Mastomys coucha
CAGGGTCTCAACCACCAACCAAGGACTGCACATGGTGGGGTCTGATTGTTCTGGCAGCATGTGTATAGAAGAGGCTTGCAAATTCGATCATCAATAGGAGGAGAGGACCTCGGCCCCGTGAAGGTTCTGTGCTGCAGTGTAGGGGAATCCCAATGCCAGTGGGAGAGTGTGGAGTGGCATGCAGGGGGAGGGGAGGCATCAGGGGTTAGTTTTTGATGTTTCTGTTTGTTTCTTTGTTTTTTGGAGGGGAAACTGTGAAAGGAGAAATTTACATGTAAATAAAGAAAATATCTAATTAAAAAAAAGCAAAATTAAAAAAAAAAAAAAAGAAAAGTCTAGGAATGAAAACATCAAGAGTTGCTAGAGATTTGATGTCACAGCTGTGGAGGAAGACCAATGCTGGAAAGTCAGTCAAGGCACCAGATGGGGACCAAAATTCCAAGCATGAAACTGAGAAAGCAAACCTAAGTGTATATAAAAGATATTAAGCTTAAAATGTCTGTGAGTTTCTATGTGCAAAGATGTACATCCCTTAGCATCATACGAAGGTCTGAGAACAGCCCTAAGTATTGTTTCTTGTTTCTTCCTTACTTGACAAGTCTTGCCCATCTTATTCTGTTCCTTACCACAGGCTAGCTGGGCTAACAGATTGCAGGAATTCTTCTGATCCCACTTCCTGTATCACTCTCTCATAGTGAGGCAATCCTCCAATCACATTAATGTGCTCTATAGTCTCAACTGGCATTATAAACAGTCTGCTAACACATTCAGCTTCATGGGCGATCTGGAAATTGAAACTAAGAAATTCACACATGTATGGCTTTACCAAATAAACCATCTCCCCAGTCCCCAAATATATAATTTTTTCTTTTCTTTTCTTTGTTTAACTCTTATTTTTATTAGATATTTTCTTTATTTACATTTCAAATTTTACCCCCTTTCCTCATTTCCCCTCGGAAAACCCCCCTTATCCCATCTATCTTTCCCCTGCTCACTAACCCTCCCACTCCCCTTTTCCTGTCCTGGCATTGCCCTACACTGAGGCAATGAGCCTTCACAAGATCAAGCCTTCACTCTCCTCTCATTGATGTCTCACAAAGCCATCCTCTGCTACATATGCAGCTGGAGCCATTGGTCCCTCCATATGTAGTCTTTGGTTGATGGTTTAATCCCTGGGAACTCTGAGGGTATGGCTTGATTCATATTGTTGTTCCTCCTATGGGGCTGTAAACCCTTCAGCTCCTTGGGTCCTTTTTCTAGCTCCTCCATTGGGGACACTGTGCTCAGTCCAATGGTTGGCTGACAGCATCCACCTCTGGATTTGTCAGGCACTGGCAGAGCCTCTGAGGAGACAGCTATATCAGGCTCCTGTCAGCAAACAATTGTTGGCATCTACAATAGTGTCTGGGTTTATTGACTGTATATGGGATGGATCCCCAGGTGGGGTAGTTTCTGAATGACCCTTCCTTCAGTCTCTGCTCTACTCTTGGTCTCTGTATCTCCTTCCTTGGGGATGTTCTTCCCCCTTCTAAGAAAGACCAAAGTATCCACACTTTGGTCTTTCTTCTCTGTGAACTTCATGTGCTCTGTGAAAATTTCCTGAACAGAACACCAATGGCTTATGCTCTAAGATCAAGAATTGACAAATGCGATCTCATAAAATTATAAAGCTTCTATCAATAGGACAGACTGGCAACCAACAGACTGGGGAAAGATCTTTACCAACTCTACATCCGATAGAGGGCTAATACATTTTATGAGAATAAAGTATCTAACAAAAAATGAAAAAAAAAAAGAAGAAGAAAAACAAAGCAAAAAAACAAACAAGGAAACAACAAAAACCCCAAACAGAACAAAAGCCTAGAATCAAACCAACCAAACAAACAAAAAATAAAAATAAAACAAACAACAACAGACACTGTTGTGGGAAATATTAAAAAATGAATCTATCCGCAAACTCTCTTTTCCTTCGTATCACGTTCTAGTGCTGGTACTGGATAGCCACAACACTATGTCCCTGCGAGTTCTTGCTATTTTCTCCCAGCTAGCAGCAACATCTCGCTCACATGCAACTCTTTATACACACCCCACAATCATTCATCTAGCGCCTAGTTCCCAGTAAAGCATGACTCTTAAGGTTTAATTATCTAACCAGGTTTATATAATAATAAGTTTTACAAGACGCCAATTAGTTTATATATTAATAAGTTCATGATTAAAAGATGCCAATGCAATAATTTCAATGTCAAATGATAAAGACAATGTTTTGACTAAATTTATCTAATCTTGTAAAAACCTTTGCCTGGTTGTTAGAACCACGCAGAGTCTGAATCATCATCTTCCTCTGCCTCCATTACGATTATCTTCGGCTACCTTTGTGCTTTCTCTTTTTCCTCCTCCACTTCTAGCTCCACCTAGCTATTCCTGTCCAATCACAGGCCTATCACTGCCCTAATGTGATTGGACAGAGAAAATGCTGCAACAAGCAACAGCAACAACAACAAAAACAATGGCTATAGATGTAGGTCAATTGCAAAGTTACTATGTATTTAGGATGTACAAAGCGGTGGAGTCAGTCTTTGATAATACACACACACACACACACACACACACACACACACACATACCAGAGAGAAAGAGAAAGAGAAACAGAGAGACAAAGACAGAAACAGACAGAGACAGATACAGATTGAGAGACAGACAGGGACACACAGAGGAGTAGAGAAGGAAAGAAAACAGAAATACAGAGCACTATGAAACTGAAATATAAAGTGATGGAACAGACAGTAAATAGAACACAAAACTATGGTTATTAAGCAAAATTATGCAAACGGGGATGGAAATTTAAATGTGGGTGGACCTGTTAAATACTGTGAACTGAGGAATATTTGAAAATAATTAAGCATGTTCAAGCTATAAATCAAATTTGCAACATAATCTCAGAAGGTTTTCCAAAACAAAATTTGAGCAGGACATTAAAGAACCAAATACAATATTTGAAAATGATTGGGTAAGTTGAACTAATATTTACTTTGAAAAAGAAGATGCTAGGTACAAAATGAAGTATATATAAGAAACGTTTTTATAAGCAAAACATAGTGCAACTGACAGTGCAGTTATCAGAAAATATCATGGGTGCAAATTAAATACGATAATGACCTAAACTTCTATATCTGCATAACTTTTAAGAATGAGATATTATGATAATATTAATGAAATATTCTACATAATGTTTTAAGCCTTGCAAACAGCAAATGTAGATGCATTAAAATGAAAATTACTTCTTCTAATCATAAAAATAGTTCTTATAAGAGTAGTCATAAGATGTTAGTGTAGTTAAAGGACAAAGTGCTTAGACCTGGGATTGCTAAGAATGGCAGCAATCTTGCCATTTTGCTTGAGGATAATGATATTTTGACAATTTTCTAAAACTTTTTATTATTAAATAAGTGTCAAGTATTGATTTTTCATGTACCGTACTAAGAAAGCATGCTTGAGGAGATAGATACATAGGGGACAGCAGGACCCTGTGGAGCCCTGTGACCTGCAATTTCTGATAGAGTTCTCACAGAGTCAGTCGGCCACCCCACCTAAGAAGCAGCCTTGGACTATATACTGTACTAAGCTTTCTGATGCCAAATAGGTAGCACCAGCCTGACTTAAACCTGAGGAAGGTGTGACATGTTGCACTGTATCCCTCTCCCCCAAAAATACTCTACGTGCCCACTGACTCAGAAGGTACTTGCAAACCTCTTGCTAAACCTGACAGGACTTACACAGAGTTCTGAATATAGTTAGGTAGTATGAATCTTTTCAGGTTTGCTGCTAGGCTGAGAAGTTACACCTAGCTGGCCTGAAACCATTCATGAAATTCTGTCCGACCAAAATCAAATTACAGATTCAACAGAATTGACATCAAATTCTAATGCAATTGTTGAGAGAAAATGAAAAATATTAAATGTAATATGGAAACAACAAAAAAAATCCAAGGATAATCAAAGCAATCCTGCCCAGTAAAGAATTGTTATAACTATTAAAATCTCTGACTTTAAGCTATGTAATAGACATACTGGCATAAAAACAGTTACATAAATCAATGGAATATAATTTATGACCTTAGTGCATCTACCTAGGTATAGATTTTTGATGAGCAGGCAAAAACTACACTGAAGAAAAATCAGTCTCTTCAATAAACAGTGCTGGTCAAAATGAATATATATAGGTAGAAGAATGAATAAGATATTTATATTTGATCTCACATAATAACGGACTTAATACCCATAGATAAATATGGTTTTCACATTCATGAGGGTAATGTTTCTTTAGAAATGTTTGAGACTGTAACAGAAAATAACAACCAATCAAAATGCAGTTGTAGCTTCAGTTCTGATGGGAACATCTACAAATCATTAAACACTTGAGGTTCAGGGAATGCTGTGGAAAGGGGACAGAAAGATTGTGGGAGCCAGAGGTCAGAGAGTTTGCTGTGAGACTATGAAGTCTCACCCACAAAGTGTTGAACAAGGACAGCTGCAATAAGTAAAACAAAAAGAGAAAAGAGCATAGGCTTCATCTAGAGGCAATAAGGTATTCTCATAGTGGGAGAAATAACATTCTTTAGCACACCAATTGATTATCCAATACCAAATGTCCTGCAAACATGTAAAGAAGTAACAGTATACAGAGTAAGAGGTTATATTTATGAATATATATAAATATGTGTGTACATATGTACATATATAACAATCAATAAATAGAGTCTATGAATTTAAAAGGAGAGCAAGGAGTATAGGGTTTGAGAGAAAAGAGGCAAGGAAGAAATTATATTATAATATTATAATCTCAAAAATAAAAGAAAAACTGAAAAATAACTCAACTCTCAATGAGACAAGGACTGACCTGATATGCTGAACCTGATAAAGAAGAATGTTAGGACGCACTTGAGGTATAAAGGATGACTTTCTAAACAGGATTCCCTCAAGACAGACATTCAGACCAACAACACATGAATGGGACCAATGAAACTCAGTAGTTCCTGCCCAATAAAGGATACCAGGACTCCAGTGAAGAGACGGCCCACAGAATTGAAAAAAAACTAGAATATAAAAAGAACACTAAAGCTAAAAAACAAACAAAGCAGCATCAAGAAAATAATTTAATTATAAAAGCAGAGGGTGGCTCAATGGACATATCTACAACATAGGCCTAGCATTTATGGCTTATGGAAGCGGAAACAGAAAGGGTGTGAGAGTGAAAATAACATAATGTCTCATGTGAAACAGCCTTTCATATAAATTTCATATAAAAGGCATCATGAACAAGATCTGAATGGTGGCAATATCAATAATCCTTCTAACATGGGGTGATTTTTTTTCATGGTATTCTACCTCTAGACAAATAACAATAGATAATTGATTACTATTAAGATTGGATGAATTGACCTGTTCCAGAGATGAGGCACCAAATTACTCTCAGATATAAATTGAGCACTACTACTACCTTGTACTTTGTAAATTTCAAAATGGTAATAGTTATGCTTAATTTATGTCTGAGGAAAAAAAAGCCTTTTAATTGGACAAAAAGGAGGAAGTGTTGTGAATAGCCCTGGTACTGTTTGTATTTTGATGCTAATTCTACTTTTCCTGGAGGGACTTCTTGGGACAAAGACTAAAGGTACTCAGATGACTTCTTATGAACCTTCCCTTAATGAATTAAAATTTCAAAAAACCAATCCCTGGGCGAATAGGTGAGACATCCAGGTCGGAGAAGGAATGGAATGGGGAAGAGGAGAGGAGAATTGACTGGTGGACTGGAGCATGGAGGCAAAGATAGTAGATAACAGAGGCCCTTGGTTCAGGTGGCAAATCCATTGGCATCCACTACCAGAGGATTTCACTTAGAATGGCTTACAAATTAGGACACTAGTTGCTGCACCCAACGATTGAGTTACCTGTTGATTCTAAACCAAGTTTGTGTGGGGTTTTCCTTTATGCAAAGACTCATCAGGGTTGGAGAAAGAAAGGTACAGCAGCAAAGTGTGGAATTGCAAGAAATATACCCCCAAAAAGCCTTGGGAATTGTGAAGCATGGGGTTGGCGTTGCAGCAACCTGCCATGTGAACTTAGCAAGCTGGGTGGAGAGATTTCCGAGCTCCAGGTCAGAGAGTCTGCTGAGATGAGAACTGGACATCCAGTCCTCCGGTGCCATGATGGAAATAGGTTGGATTGCTTGTTAATATTTCACCCTACACTTGCCCAACACAATGAGGTCATCCCTAAAACCATATACACAAAAACAATAAAAATGGAATTAATTGATCATATTTACATTTTGTATACATGTGTGTACACCCACGCACACACACACTAGCCATTAGAGAGTAGAAGAAGTTACCAATTTGAAAGTCATAGAAGATACAGATGGAGTCAATGAGATGGGACTTGCAAGCTCGAGCAAGACAAAGGCTTACTATGGAGTGGAAATGGTCGGCATGAAGTCCTTTCCACAGCTAAGGTGCTAGTAGCCATTGATACTGTCTGGAAAAAAAGATTCAGTTTTCTTTAAGGATATGACCCCTGGTAATTAGACACTCTCCAGGTCAGTTACACACCCAAGATTATTTAGCAACACAAACTGGAGTTAATGGATTTTTTTTAAAAGAGAGAGAAAGAATACGCTGTTTGATGGGTGGGGATATGGGGACAGATCTGGGAGGAATTAGGGAAGAAAAACGAATATGATCAAAATCTTTGTATGAAATTCTTGAATAACAATAAAATTATTTTATTAAGAAATTATTTTATTAAGAAATCACACTGCATATCAAGGATCTAAACAAGCAAGAACAAGCCAGACTCTAAATTAGCATAAGAAAAAAAGCAGAAAACACTGCTATATCATGTAGTCCCCTCTTAACACTCTTCTTGTCTGTGATTACCCTGAAAATGTTAACACACAGCCACTTGAGGTCCCTGCTTTGGAAACTTCCGTTTCAGACTGTTGCCACAGAGATGGAAACCAAGCAGAGCTGGAGCCTTGGCATTATTGGCAGAAACTGGTAATGTGTGCTTTGGAGAAACTCATGGCTAATACCTCTGGTCAGTTATATTTATAAAACTATTGAGGTAAGTTACATGGATATGGCAATAGAATGGATGTAAGACTGAAACAAGTGTAAAATATTAGATAAGTGAATAATTTGCCTCATTTCTGTTTTTCAGACATTTCAACAAAAGCACTTAAAGTCAGCATTGTAGATAAAAGTTGATCATAGTTTTACAGTTAAATTCTGTGATTAAGGTATGGGAAGTATCTAGAGAATGAAGAAAAGGGTATTCAGCTGAGAAAAAGCTTGGGTTTCTTGGGCACAGCCCTGTGTTAGAGTAGAAGGCCGTTCTGTTGCTTATCTTTCACTTACAGCACTGTTCAAGTGTCTTGCAAGATGTTATATAAATAGTAGAGAAATCTGGAAGCACCTTGCATGATCAATGAATATGTAAAACATGAAGAACTTTTTCCTTCGAATTGTCAAATGTACAGGGTTCCCCTTCCTCTGACACATTGTTGTTTTTATGAACAGAAAATACAAGTTCAAAAGTGTTTCTCATAGCTAGGGATGTCTTTTGAAACTCTTCATCTGCTATAGATGGTTATCTACTTTGGAGTTTTGTCAGTTCTGTTCTCCATTGGACATGAAACTAGTTGTATTCCAACTGGACACTCTCAGAACAACGTATTTGAAAGGTAGACATAAATCATTTGTCTCAGGAAAGCAATAACAGATCTGGGATAACAAATCCAGGAAGGTATTCTGAACTCATCAGATATGTCTCTAAGGTGGCTTATGCTGATTGTGGTAGTCAGGAATAGAATACCAATACTCCACGGGATGTTCTGGCACACAGGCTTCAGTCATTCGACTGCAGTATCTTATTCCTCTTGGTTTGAAAAAGGTTTTTGTAAAATTCATCACATTCAAAAATATTTATAGTATTTTAAAATCAACATTCTGAAAACTGTCTCGATAAGATTTGTTTTAGTTTAGTATTATGGTATTAAGTGTAGTATATATTATATTTCTCTAGGACACTCCTAATTTTCATGCCATAATTATTAATAACTGAATTTTCCTATAAAGAATACAGAGGTAAATTATGTACACCTATATTAATAGGTGTCTGAGTCAATGAAAAATATTATATTGAATTTCAATGAAAAAAGGAGCAAATATAAATGCAAAATTTTCAATAAGAATTTTTTATTAGATATTTTCTTTATTTGTATTTTAAATGTTATCCCCCTTTACTGGCTTCCCCTTTGGAAACCACCTATCCCATCCTGCTTCTATGAGCATATTCCCCCACCCACCCACCCACTCCCAACTCACACCCTCACATTCCCCTACACTGGGGAATTGAGCCTTCATAGGACCAAGGGCCTCTTCTCCCATTTATGCCCAACAAGGCCATCCTCTGCCACATATGTGGCTGGAGCCATGGGTCACTACATGTATACTCTTTGGTTGGTGGTTTAGTTCCTGAAATCTCTAGAGGGTTTAGTTGGTTGTTCTTCCTATGACCCCATGCTCAGTCCAATTATTGGCTGTGAGCATCCACCTCTGTATTTGTCAGCCTCTGACAAAGCTTCTCAGGAGACAGCTATATCAGGCTCCTGTCAGCATATATTTCTTGACATTCACAATAGTGTCTGCATTTGGTGACTCATCCTGAGTGAGGTAACCCAATCACAAAAGAATCCACATGTTATGTACTCACTGATAAGTGGATATTAGCCCCAAAACTAAGAATATCCAAGATACAATTCACAGATCACATGAAGCTCAAGAAGAAGGAAGACCAAAGTGTGGATACTTCGGTCCTTCAATAAAAGTTTTTAATGCAATAGTATACGTATTATGCGGGACAAGTCTATGTTCATGGTTCCTACTGCAAGTAGAGTTTGTGTTATTGTTCTTGACTATGTTGTCACTGAAGGCCATGTAGATGTTCCTAGTCTGAGCTATGCCTCAGCCCATGTTGGTTCCCATTGCCCATGCTGCCACAGGAAATAATACAGATCTGAGTGGTCCAACATCCATGCTGCCTCAAAGCGCCTTATCTGGGTACATGGCCATGCAGCTGAGGGCCATGCTCGTAATCTATGCTGTCACCAATGTCCATGTGCATGGCAGTCTATGATCCATGCACCAGGTGACTTTAAAGAACAGCAAAGCTAATTTTACAGTGGCCTAGATGATTGAGGAAGCACAATTGAGAGAAACGAGGAAGGCTTCTGTGACAACCCCCACCTCCACTCCACCTATCTTATAAAAAGTAACAGGCAAAAGAGAAAGCCATCCAGGCAAAGTCTTTAAAAGTATGATATGGATGATGAAGTATAGCTGTCCACAAATGATGACTTCTGCCAGAGGTACAGGAGGGGAAGAACTCAAACCTATTCAAGGGTTTGACCCTTTCTCTAGAGAGTTTGGTCATGCTACAGTGTATAGATAATGCAAACTAGACTAACTGCTTTTATTTTTCTATTGTTTTGATTCTAATTTTTATTTCTTTAATTTGATGTTTACTTTTTGCTGTATGAGGTCAGAAAGGTGAGGGTCCAGATGAGGAAGGTTGGGGAAGTGCCCATAAAGGGGCGCATGATTGGAAATTCCCAAAGAATCAACAAAACATTATGTGGAAGATAAATTAATAAAAATAAAATAATAAAGGCATTAGTGAAACATTTATATTCACCAAACTAAAACCTATTCTTACTCCTCAACTCACTCAGCTCATTGTGTAGATGGAAACATTTTAAGTATTCCCTGAAATAAATCATTTTCATCATTTTTAAGGGAGTTGCCTTGGTAGTGGTACATCACTTATCAAGATGAAGAAGTTTATGCTACTGGTGTGGCTGAGGAAGGACTTATTGACTCTGTAGTCAGAAATTGTTATATGGGATGAACAAGAACCCTGCCTCATGCCACTCTCGCTTCATCTCACAGCATTGCAGTTGTGCTTAGCAACAGAATGCCAGATGGCACAGAGACATCAATTGATTATTGCTCAAGAACAATGTCACCTACCAGAGAGAACTACAGACAAATTGACAAAGACCACAAAATGCATGCAGGCCTGCATAAAGCAGCCCTGTAAGTAGATTAATGGATGAATTTTAAAACTGTACGGTTCAGAAATTTTGGTAGAAGTATACCTTTTGCAAAGTTATTTTAGGAAGCATATTTCTCATGATTCTCTTTACCATTGGATGTTTCTTTGCTTGTCTATACACCTACAGATACAATATTTTCTTTAGTATATAACTTTGTAAGTCCAAAGCTTTATCTGTTTTGAATTGCATCCTTGACCTTTTCTGGATGATGATCTGTTAACATTATAAACTTGTCCCAAAAAGAAAGGCCAAGAAAAAACAGCCTAAAGAATTCTGGAATTCACAAGCTGTCAGTGTGAGTTATCTATCCACAAAGAATGTCTTTTATGAGTAAGTCTTGTTTTTATAGAAGGCATTTATTATCACATTTGGTATCATTTTCTGCAGCATATCTTGGATTGTTTGCATTCAAACCTTGGCTGTGAGTTGTATCTGATGGCCTGAAATGGGTGCCAATATTTGAAAATCTCACATGCTTTGTTACTTGGCTAAACTTTGGTAAACAAGTCTTATTGGCTTTTTAAAAATATTCTTTGGAACTTCTTGAGTGTGTTAGCTTCTTTTCAGATTTATTTCAAGGCATTCTAGAAAAGAAACAAAAATTCTATTTAAAAAAACATAGCATAAGGCTGCTCTTATGCAGTACATAAATTGTTCAGAAGTATTGTTTTTGATAAATAGTGCGTGTTGATGTTAGGACAAATACAAAATTGCTTTGGACAGAAAATTGATCCTCTCATCCAAGCTGTTACCAAAGTGGATTGCTTGCTGCAAAGAGGGTTTTGCTTGAAAAACTCAGTCTATTGGGAAAGGCACTTTAAAAACGCAGATTCTGTATTTGGTTTTATATTTTTTCTCGGATCATGCATATTTATTATTATAACTGACTTCATTGTCTCATATGAACATATTTCTCTTAGTGGTATGAGAACAATCATCCTTATATTTATCCTAATCTTCTAATTTTTTTAAATATAAGATAATGTCTATACTCTATAAATAAAAAGTAAATAGTATCTATTAGGGCAGGTTCTTGAAATGGTTTCTTCTTGACATGACATTTGAAAGTTTACTCCTGGTCCCAGTCCAAGTTCTCGAGTGTTTTAGAACACAGCCGTTCCCACTCTTGTGTGCTCTGGGCTTTGCTCAATAGTCGGTCCTGCATTGATGTTTGCTAAGTTACCCCTGCCTGAAGCTGATTTTACACTGAGGCAGCACTCAGTATTCCTATGTGGTTCCACGTAGCAATGGTTCACAAAGCTGTCGGATTCTGCTGGTTTCTCATTCCAGCTCTGGGATCTTTGAAAGCCACAGGTTTTCTTGGTGTAAGCACATATTCAAAGAGGCAGCAAGGTGCTTCTGTGGCTCCTGCTTGCCTCATGCAGGCTCTGAGCTCCTTGAGGCACATTCCTTCCTTCCCTTCTCACTTTAAGCTGTGCTGCTATTTTTGGTCTTCTGTGGTTAGAATGAGCCAGGGAGCAAGACCTTTTTGTTATTCCTGTTCCTTTCCTACCTTGATTTTTTTTTTCTTTCCTTTTCTTGTTTCCAGCTGGGGATGTAGGTCCCTTATCTGAAACCTTCACAATATCAACTCTCTATTCTGTGAACTTCCAGTCCTGTCACTGCTTAAACTTTGTTTCTTGAGAAAGTCAGTGTGGAAGTACCTTACATGATATCTATACTGTATTCTTTCTATAGTTTTTAATGTGAAAATGTTATGTAAAAAACAACTTGCATTTTGATATTTGAAAATTACCCCAAAACTTTCAGAAAATATATAGCATTATGATATATGCACAGACTAAAAGATATCCATTCTAAAACTTTAATCTGTAAATAGTTAATCTGAATTGAATTTTTATCTTTATCTAAACAATATATGCTATATAGCATAGAAAAAGATGATTGTACCTAAATGTCTGTTGCCTTACTCTCAAAACTGTCAGTTTCATTCTGCCCTATTTAATATTTGTCTTTATGGTTATCATGTAAGAATAGTAACTTATGAATTGAAAGCTGAATATTACAACAATTAAATTTTCTCTCACTGGCAATTATTACTCTAAATTTAGATATATGAAATCTGGGAACTACTGGTTATTCTCCCATGTAACCACAGGAGGGCACTATGACTTACAAAGAATAATCATTGCTAAAGTATTTGTGTAGTTAGAATTACATGGTACACAGTTTTCTGGGTTCTTTACCCAAAGTCTCTAACACAGTGAGTCTGAGCATCTTTTCACCCAGCAGCTTCCAATTTTTGACTACAAACTTGGCACCTGCGTAGGCTCAGCTTCCTCTTAGCACTTACAAATCATGTTCCGATTGTGATTTGCACAACCGAATCTGGTTACAGATAACCCAGATGTCTTCACACCCTGAAAGATGGCAAGACATGATGTGGAATGCTTTTATGGCTTCCTAAGAACTCTTTGAAGTGATGTGGTGTCCATAGTTGAAGCTGTAAATCTTCTTTCGTGCCTAGAAAGTCTAGTATTTTCTTATAAACTCTAAGCTTCATAAATATTCTCAGAGCACATTTGGAGAGTGAACTGTAGAAATATATTTTCTGCACCTAAAAAGTAGTTGGATATAATATAGGCTCAGAGTCTGGGGGATATTTAAATATGGTATTCTCTGTTCTTATTTTTTTCTGCTCATATATATCTCAAATAATCTCTGGTTTAAGCTCTCTCTCTGTCTCTCTCTCTGTCTCTCTCTGTGTGTGTCTCTGTCTCTCTGTGTATGTGTGTGTGTGTGTTTTCTTTTTGGATCATAGTCTTAGGTTTTAATGAGAATTTATACTAGGAATGGGTAATAACTCTATGGTATGGATATAATTCCTCACCAATAACAGGTCTGGCACAAATGTCCACTCTGATACACTGAAATATTTGCTGTATTTATTAATCTAGGCTCACAAATATTCAGGTATTAAACAGAAGACTTACAAAAGTTGTACAAGAAAATATCCAAGTGTCACATTGGCAATTTGAGATTGAGCTTAGAACAATCTTGAGCTTAATTGAGAATCACATCCATGCAATGCTCCCTGGGTAACCTTGTGGGGAGTGGTTTACTTTTTCCCTTGCCAGGCATTGTTGAGAAATGTAACCAGCATGCCTCATGAGGCACCATGCCTGAAGCAGCATTCAGGTGGAGGATAGGGTGCTCCACACCTACTGTGAATGCTAAGCAGATCTGTAAATTTCTTGGACCAATGCTAGCTAGGCTTATACATGACTTTGCTTCTTTTTATGTGACCCACCTCAGTCACATTTCTTATGGCATATATGGCTACACATCATTGTCTATGGTTACTGTAACTTTGTAATGTGAACTACTGTGTCCTGCTGTGTTAAATCTCACCCCCACCCTTTGCTTCTGGAGAATATTTTATTCGCCCTACCAAGCTGTGGTAGCTTTGACAAATCAAAGGCTTTATTTTTAATATCAATCACTAAGAAATTTATTTTACTCTTTAAACATTTTTCTCTATTTCTCCAATAAAGAATTTCTCTAATTCTCCAATAAAGTTTCTTTTTTTCCCCTTCATTTGTAGCAGAATTTCATTTTATTGGTTGAGCTATCAGGAAAGTTAAACTTTCACCTAGACTTCTTCGGCCTTCCAAGTATTGAGACTGTGCAAATATGGGTGGATGTGCATCTTTAGGCCAGATCTAGTAGCCTGAATCAGGGCATGTTTCCATGCAGCTGTATCTAGAACAGAGAGCTAAGAGGCACTCTGTGATTTGACACCTTTCAACTTATGGTACCTAGCTACTTCACGATCTGAGATCTGAGACACACAAATCAAGATGAGCTAAATCTTATTATGTAAAACTTCCCATCCCTCCCAAAAGAGTATAAAAATTCAGACTCTGCTTTGTTTTGGAGATAAGGGGCACAAATTGAGTGGGCATCCCCTATGTTCTATTGAGCCAGCTTCTCTTACCTTATCCTACAACTTCTGGCTCTCATACTTAATCCTCCAGTATGTTCTCATGTTCCTCCCTCATATTCTCTGGCTCTCTCTGTCCTTCTCATTCTTTTTTTTTTTTAATTAGATGTGCTCTTTATTTATAATATCTCCTTTCCCAGGTCCCCCCCCCAAAATAAGATAAAATAAGAAACCAAAAACTAAAACAAACCCCTGTTCTGTCCCCCCTCCCCATGCTCACCACCCCACCCCTCCTGCTTACTGGCCCTGGCATTCCCCTACACTGGGGTATAGAACCTTCACAGGAACAAGGGCCTCTTTTCCCATTGATGACTCACTTGCCCATTCTCTGCTACAAATGCTGCTGTGTACTCTTTGGTTGGTGTTTTAGTCCCTGGGAGCTCTGAGGGTATAGGTAGCTCATATTGTTGTTCGTCTTAAGGGGCTGCAAATTCTTCAGCTCCTTGCGTCCTTTCTCTAGTTCCTTCATTGGGGACCCTGTACTCAGTCCAATGGATGGCTGTGAGCCTCTACTTCTGTATTAGTCGGGTACTGTCAGTGCCTCTCAGGAGACAGCTATATCAGGCTCCTGCCATCCATCACTTGCTGGCATCCACAATAGTGTCTAGATTTGATGATTGAATATGGGAAGGATTTCCAGGTGGAGCAGTCTCTGAATTGTCCTTCCTTTAGTCTCTGCTCCATAGTTAGTCTCTATAACTCCTTCCATGGGTATTTTGTTCCCTCTTTTAAGAAAGAACGAAGTATTCACACTTTGGTCTTCCTTATTCTTGAGTTTCTTATGGTTTGTTTATTGTACTTTGTGTATTCTGACCTTCTGGGCTAATATCCACTTATCAGAGCATGCATACCATGTGTGTTCTTTTGTGATTGAGTTACCTCACTCAGGATGATATTCTCCAGATTCATCCATTTCCCCAAGAAAAATAAATTCATTGTTTTTAATAGCTGAGTAGTACTCCATTGTGTAGATGTACCACATTTTCTGTATCCATTCCTCTGTTGAGGGACATCTAGGTCCTTCTCATTCTTAAGGAAGCTTCTCTCTGGGCTATAATGGAAGCTCTTTCTTATCTTTAAAGTCCCATCATATTTATTATTTAAAGCAACATGTATTGTATTGCTTCTCTCTAGTGCTCTCTGTTTCACCTCCAGGAATAGTGAAGGCCTTGAGGCCCTTTCATTAAGGTAAATATCATGTAAGGGAATTAGTTGTAAACTTCCTTTGCTTCCTTTCCTTATCTAGAAAATAGACATGCTCGCTCCATAGCTCCAGGCAAAGGCTTTAAAGTGTCATCTTATAGAAGCAGCTAGAAGCATCTACCTTGAGAAGAGGCCTCTGGGAAAGAAAAGTAGATTATCTCATTAGACTGATAAAATTCTTCTCATTTCTATTCAAGTTACTGGAACTATCAAGTCTTCACACAGAGCTAGAGGTTGTTTTAGTGGAGGAAAATAATAAATAAACAAAGACAACTCCTTTTGATCAAGAGAAGGAATCTCTTGTCTAACTAGAGTCCTATCATTATAGTTGTGCCTGGTCAAACTTTTGCCTAAGATGCCATGCCTAAGAAAGTCAGCTCCCATGCCTTTAATTCCCAGCACTTGGGAGGCAGAGGCAGGCAGATTTCTGAGTTCAAGGGTAGCCTGGACTAGAGAGTGAGTTCCAGGACAGCCAGGCCTATACAGAGAAACCCTGTCTCAAAAAACTAAAAAACCAAACAAACAAAAGGTCAGCTCTCCTTTATTCTTTACTAGAGATAGGGAGAATAGTTATCTCTTTAATAAGATGTTGAACTTTTCCTTTCCAGAATTCTTTATCTAGTGTAATAACTTATTAGGTCCCAGCCATGGTAAGTCTGGTTTTGTTGTGTCTTTTCTTCTTGTGCGTCATTGAGAAAAGTTTGATATCTGTTTCTTTTATCTATTTCTATTTTGAGCATCATTTATTATACTTTTGGTTTCGGTAAAGTTTTGTGTTTCCTCATCTTTCCTGAAAGCTTCCCTCTCTATCATGTGACTACTTAACTACCATATGCCTCTGGTTTGCTCTCTGGCCAGAGTATCCTATTTGGTAAGTTCTAGGCCAGTTAGAGAAACTATCTCAAACAAAACAAAACAAAACAAAACAAGACAAAGTAGATCCTCCTATAGACGGTCATTTGAGATTGTTCCCTGCTCTTGCCATGCTTGCAATATCTAGCACATGTTATGCACATCCAAAAGGAAACAAGGTTTCAGTGTTTGGGAAAGCACTGACTTTTTATAATTCCTGAAAATGTCTCAGAATAATCCAAGGTTTCCTAACTATGTAATTAAACACATTGACTTTGTGTTTCCTCATAACCACTGAGCATAGAACTTTTCATATTAGTCTTTCACAGGAAATAGTAATTTTAAAAAAGCATAGGGAAAGTTGTACTTCTTATTATCTCAATGTAACTCATCCACTAATAATTTTTATGAACACTTAGAAAAGTTTTTGAAGAAGGTATATTTTCTTTGAGGTGCCAGTTGCAAACACAAAATATATAACTCCCATAATACACATTTATTATATGTTTTCTAACAAGAACTTAATAATAGTCTGCATTAGAAAACAGAAAATAGTGTGGGATTTAAACAATCCAACTTTATCTACTTTAAGAGACAACACGACTAAGACAACTCATAATGAAAAGCACTTAACAGGGGGCTGCTTGCAGTCTCAGAGGCTTAGTCTATTACTATCATGGCAAGGAGCATAGTGGCATGCATGGCACTGAAGATACAAGTGTTATTTCTTGATCAACATACAGGCAGGTAGAGAAATAGACTCTGGGCTTGGTATGGGCACAAAAGCCCACATAGACATGCCTCCTCCAACAAGAACATACTTTTCCAACTAGGCCACAGTTTCTAATCCATCTAAGCAATTCATCAGCTGGGGACTAAACAAACAAATATATGAGTCTGTGGGGGAAGTTTTCATTCAGACTACAGACTGTTTCTGTTTTGTTGTTATTGCTCTTGTTGGAGGAGGTGTTGTGTGTGTGGCTGTGTGTGGGTATATGTGTGTGTGTGTGTGTGTGTGTGTGTGTGTGTTTCATGTTCTGTTTCTTTGTTTTTTAAAAAGGTGAAAGAAAAGACATTAGTAGTGAGGGAGGATCTTGGAGGAATTTGGGGAAGGAAAATGACTGATCAGGATATATACTATAAAAGGTATATTGCTTTATGCATAGTAGTATATGAGACGTAAAGACATACAGAGAAGGAATAATAATAAATAATTGTGTTGAGAATGTGTTACAATATTTAAGCTCTTCATACACTAAGCAGAGAAACTCAGTGTTACATTCAGAGTTAAGATTTATATATTTCAGTGTTGACGTGCCAGAAACTTGTTCTGACCAGTGCCGCTGGCTCCAGTTATTTGTATTCATATTATGTCAAGTGATTTATCTGCCTTCCTTGGGAACCGTCACTCAACCTTCTAACTCACTAGCTCCTATTTATTTTATCTCGAAGTCCTTTACATCTCAAGTCTGATTAGCCTTGTGCCTTTGAATAAAAGCTTTTTCTTCTGAATGGCCTATTTTATCTGTGAGTATGTAACCTGTATTTCATGGAGAGTTGATGCAGCTCCATAATTCATAAATCTTGATATCAGCATTTAGTTTACACTTGAAACAATATTTTCTCCAAATAAAAAGTTTTTTTCTCCTTACAGGATAGAGAGGTCTTCAGTTGAAAAATCAAAAGTGCATTAAAATCTAGAAAGCTAGTTTTATTTATACCCTTAAGCATACAGTAATTTGAAATGCATGAATTCTCACTTAATTGGTACAACCAAAATTAAATTTTCTCTAAGTATTGTTTTAACTTTATGTATTGAAAACATTAAGTTATATATATATATATATATATATATACATATATATATATATATATATATCCTAGATGGTACTTTACCCTTAAGCAAAAGTAGCATGACTAAATGCTAAGAAATATTCAACACATAAGTATCTGTCTTAACAGAAGGCTCTATCATTCTCAGAATATACAAGTGCTGTGTGTTCATGAACATCCCATTATAGGCATCTGTGTAAAGTTTCTGTATTCATGCCATGATGTTTATGTGCTGGATAATTTATCACAGTGCCATCTGCTAAAAATCTTAGTTGCCAGACTGGTTGAATTTTCAGGCAAATAAATTATTTTGCGTCTTTATGTAAATGTCATTACTAATATTTGCATGATGATTTTTCTGGATTACTAGCTTTTAAAAGCAAAATAATATCGATTAGGTGAAATAACTATTGAAAATAAATATAATACCAAGTGAAGAAATAATTTTTAACCAAATAATAACCAAGTATGAGTTGTCATGGTCAGCCCATGATTTCAAAATGGATAAAAATTGATAATTGTAAATTTTCAATTGGAAAGGATATCTTGATTGTATGTTTGAGTATCCTCTGTCATTCAGTACACTATCATATGATAAGAATTTTTCTAATAACATAATATGTGGTTAGAAATATAATACAAGCATGTGGATACTTAATTTAGGTAATAATATTTAATCTTTCTAATTTAAATGCAATGTTATTTGGCATGCACAAAAGATTATAATGTCAGTGAATAGACATGGGAATATAATACAGCTATGTAAACATTTCTTTTTGGTCCTTTCATGACACATCAGTAAAGCTATATATAGTTCAGCTGGGTAGGGAGATGAGAGGTCTCTGTGAGTAAAAGTGCTTATGATTCAATCTTGAGGACTTGAATGTGTATCTCTTAAAACCATGGGTGTGGTTTCAGGTAACCTCAGCACAGTGGAGGGTGGAATCAAGGATCACTTCAGCTTGCTGGGCCCAGATTAGCTACAGGTTTAGTGATTGTGGGGAAAGAAGCAGAACAATTATTTGATGATTTGATGACCTTCTCTGGCCTTCACATGCACTTGAGTACACTACACTACACTACACACACACACACACACACACACACACACACACACACACACACATACACACAGTATAATTCACAGAAAATCTGCCTGTAAGATATTTGTGAAACCACCCACCTCTTTCACATTAAGCAGGGGAATTCTTATTTAACTTGTTTAAATTTTCCACAGTGACACAGCTAGATATATTAACCAGAGCTCCCCAGAGAAAAAATACATTATGTGTGTGTGTGTGTGTGTGTGTGTGTGTGTGTGTGTAGTAACAAAGCATATTCCTAAAGTGAAAGAGGGATTCCAAGGAAGTGGCTGTCTTGAGAGACGTGAAAACTTCAAGGATTGCAAGTTGTAGGCTGTATGCTGGAGACCTGGGAATACTTTTGAGACGAATCTAAAGGAACCCTGCTAGCATAGCTCCTTCTGTCTCTCAGAAAGCAAGGTATTCTTCCACTTAAGGCTTCAACTAACTGGAAAAGTCCTGTTTAGTTATGAGGGTAATCAATTTATACAGCCTTCAGCCACTAAATGTAGTCTCAAAAAAACAACAACAACAAAATCTTCACTGAAACACTTGAGTGAACATGCTACTACATATCTAGGCACCATGTACTAACTGTAGATGCTGATTCCTATTGATCTTTTATCAGCCCTTGATGTCTCTGGAGATTTATATAGCCTTTCCTTTCTTACACATTATTGTGTCTAGATATTTGTAAAAACTAAAGACATGCAAAAATTTCATAAATAACTGACAGCAAACTCTTTGGGGACTAAGAGAAAACAAAAAACTAAAAACAAACAAACAAAAAACAACCAACCAATCAAACAAGCAAACCCACATAAGTGTCCAGTACTAATATGTTAATTTTGTTAAATATTTTCCATCTATGGTTGATTGAATAAATACACAGAACCTACATTATAGAGAATGATTAAGCATTTCTAAAAATCTAATCAATGCATGACTTCCCCTGGAACTGGCCTGAGAAAGTTATTTGATTTACATAACAAAGTTTTAGAAAATGGTATAGTACATGTTAAAAAGTGTATGCATTTTGTGATACTGGATATAAAATTAAAGTGATATAACTACAGTCCTTTTTTGAAAACAAAAAGTGCTTTAGTTTACCAATGGGAAAATAACTACTAAAATATTGCAACATTTTGTTGAAGGAGTACTTGAGTAGATTTGGTGCTAAAGCAGACATACATGCATACACACACACAAACACACACCCCTACAATTGTATATTTTTGTATAAATATATATATATATACATTTATACATATATACATAAACACATACATATGTGTGTTTTATATAAATACATATGTGTATACATGCATTACATATACACATAAGACCTTCACACACCATTTGTTTGTACTTCTGCATGTCTAATGTTGATTCTTTGATTTTCTTTTCTTTCTTTTTTCTTTTTCTTTTTGATAAAAGTTTATTTGGGAGCTAAACATGAACAAACCATAGTCCTCAGAATACAGAATTTGACTATCCTAAACTCTATGTTCCAATGTGATAATAACTCATGAAGATTTTATACTAACAGAACAAAGAAGGCCACTAACCAAAGCACTTCTTGAATATATTGACGTAAACATTAAATAGAGATTCAGCTACAGATCTCAGATGTGATCCTACTGTCCTATAATTGAAGTTCCAATGATAGCTTAGCAGTGGCAAGTGAGCATCTTTCCAGGAACTTTGCAGTACTTATAAATATCTAGCAAATAGTAACACTATCAAACACTCGTTAACTGCAACAAGCACTTTTGATTTTGAGCTTTGTTGTTTCTGAGAAGATCTTGCTACATTGCTCATGCTGTCCTTTAATTTGTGATCCTCCTGCATCAGTGTCTTGAGTGCTATGACTACAGGCATGAGTCACTATAATTAGGTACACCATATTTAGGTACCTACAAAGTACAAATGTCTACAAATTTGTTGTATACTCTTTTCTTTTCCCAGTACTTGGGATCAATCCAGCATAGTATATGCTAGGCAAAAGCTAGTCAACACTGAAATGCATCTTCATGTAGAACTTTCTTAATTTCCCTACTGCAACTTCTAGCCATATTCTATGTGATCTTCAGGGTATCAGTTTAAATATGAATATATTTCATTTTCTTGAATCTACAATATGTATAAAATTAATAATTATAATGTTTAAAGTAAGGTATGGCAAGGTCTTTAGGCTTGACTAAAGTGTTTGGATCTCAGAAGCAATTGGAAGAAGTCTTTATATAGATTACATGTGTTTTTATTAATTATTTTATTTATTTACATCCCAAACATTGCCCTCTTTCTGGTCCCACCTCCACGAGTTCTCCACCCCCTCCCCTATGTTTCTCAGAGGGTATTCTCCATCCACTCACTCCCACCTTACCCTGCTTGCACCCCCACTTCACTGGAGCATCAAGTTTCTAAAGGATTAAGCACACATACATCCTTTCTGACTGAGACCAGACAAGGCAGTTCTTTGCTGTAGCAGGAGCTACAGGCCAGAGAGTGTATGGTCTTTGGTTAGTGATTTATCCTTTGGAAGATTTGAAGGTTCCGGTTTAGTTGATACTGTTGTTCTTTCTATGGGTTGGAATCCCCTTCAGCTCCTTCAGTCTTTCCCCTAACTCTTCCACAGGGATACCCAACCTCAGCCCAATAGTTGGTTGTAAGTATCTTCATCTATCTCAGTCAGCTGCTGGTAGAGTCCCTCAGAGGGAAGCCATGCTAGTCTCCGTTCTGCAAGCACAACATGACATCAGTAATAGATAGAGTCCTGGCTTGGTGCCTGCACATGGAATGGATCCCAAGTTGGGTCTGTCCTTCAGTCTCTGTTCCACTTTTGTCCCTGAATTTCCTTTAGACAGGAGCAATTCTGGGTCAAGAATTTTGAAGACAGGTAGGTGGCCCCATGTCTCAAATGGAGGCCATGTGTATCTATTGAAGGTAGCCTCTTTAGGTTCCATCTCCCTACTGTTTGTCATTCTGACTAAAATCCTGGCAGCCTCTAGCATCCCTGGTGCCTGGGACTTTCTACAAGTCACCCCCTGCGACCCTCCTCCCCACACCCCCCAACCCCTGCATATTTCTATTTACTGTTCTGATTCTCTGGGCTTTCTTCCTCTCTTTTCCCATACCTGATCCTTCCTGCTCTTTTGCCACCTCCTCCCCTTTCAAACACCATCTCTTTGTACTTCTGCACCTCTAATGCTGACTCTGATTTGCAAGTCAAGTTCAAACAAAATCGACCTATCATGTATTTCCAATTATTTTCTGGAAGCCTGCAGCACAACCTGAATTTCAATATGACTATGCTCTATACAGTAATTTGTAAGTTTCAATGAATCACTATTACTTTCTACAATACAATTTTAATACATTTCTTGAAACAAATTTCTATATTCTCAGAGTCCTGAGTCAACAGTTTCAGGAGGTGTGAGAAGACATATCTTAGCATAGGGCAAATTCATCTTTGATAACTTTACTAAATGAAATTTAATTCAACTTTCTAATGATGTTTTGTTATGTTGCTGGTGCTAGTTTTCCTGTGACAAGAGAATATTTTTGAATGTGTCTTGTTTATTTAAAAAAATATTGTCTTCTCTTCAGTATTATATATTCAAATCTTCATATTGCAGAGATGGCTCTGTAAGGAAGTTTTTCATTTTTGGTTTTTTATTTCACAAGCTTTAGGACCTGAGGTGAATTATAAACACATGAAAAATAGTTAGGTATGACCACATGCACACATGGAGCTCCATCATTGTTGGTGGAGTTGAGGAGACTAAAGATATGAACATCTCTGAAGCTTGCTGACTGTCAAAATATCCATGGGTCAGGAGTCTGGTTTTCAGATTAGCTGCTACTCTCTTGGATTCTTAGGCCGCAGTACAGTCTGTTGGGGATGAAATTTCATCCAGAAAACTGACTGAGATAAAACATCCACTCTCAGGTGAACTTTGGCTTTGGGCATGGTTCATTTCCTAGAATCAGCTGGACAGAGTGCTCCAGTTCTTGGCTAGCCAGAGGTGTAGGTCACCTTGAACAGCTGGAGGTTTCTCAGGTTACTCCAGGTGTTTCTCTTCACTTACTTCTGGCTTGCCCAGGTGTCTGTATACCTAACCAGCCAGCAAGGAGTTGCTCTTAAGCAAGCCATCAAACAAGAAAGAGCATTACACAGCACAACCTAAACCTTAAAAAGATGTCCCATCAATCAGTTTTTACAATGCTGTGATTACCACCCAGCTGCAGCAATTATCTATGAATAAATGGGGAGAATTTCATATACAGTCAAGGACTCAAGAAGGTTGGGATGTGAGTAAGGGAGTATGAGGGTTTCTGAATCTGGTAGCTGTAGTTGGCACAAAGCTTTATTGAACACCATGAAAAATAGCAGGAGAATCTTTTTCAAGTGTTAGCTCTGCTATTAAATGACGCTGAGGCTTAAAAATAGATCTTTCCTACTTCCAGAATTTCAAGCTCTATATGATACAAGTGTTGATCTAGTTCTTTTTTTCTTGGCTCCTTGACTTCCATAGCACACACAAGCCAGTCAGGCCCTGGATGCCATCCCTTCCCAGCTTCATCCCTGGCCGCTAGTCAGTGATCACTACTGCACCTTTCTGGCAGATGAAATGTTCCAACACTGCACTCTACACCTGTGCTGGAAATGTAATACCCAGCGAAGGGAATTGTGGGACCAGACCCACAGGAAAGGAAGCTGATGAGCTCAAGGCATGCAATGAAGCAGAAGTTAGAGCAGAAGCAAGTAGAGTACACAACTAATAAGATAGTAACCTGGGGGTGGGGGAGATGGCCCTTCATTTTGTTCTACATGTTAAACCTGGAGGATTTCTTTTTCTAATTTCAAACAGCTGCAAGTTCAAAATTGTGGATAGTAAATTGATACCCTCAGGGCCGAATATTTTAAAGGTCCAAATGTACAGCAAACTGTTATTTACTCTTTTATTAGAAAGATGCTAAAGGTATTTCTGGATGGGTAGTTAGGAATGAAACAATAGAAATACTTTGTTGGAAAAGACAAAAAGTCCAAATGTAGCCCAAACTATCAACATTAAGGGGGCAGAACTTGAGGTATAACATTGAGAAAATGAGGCAAGACCAGAGATACAACTGCAAAAGTCCTGGTTCTTCCTCCCAACTCCATGCTCTGAGAAATAAGACTCAGAGTCAGACTATATGTACAAGTACCTTGGCCATATATCCAAGTTCTTTTCTGACTAGGTAGTAATTTAATAAACACATTTATTCTGACTGACATTCTGCCACATGGCTTGTTACCTGGCCTCATCACATGTTCCAGGGAAACTCACCCACACCTGGCTCTATCCCAGAACTCTCTTTGCCTCCCAGATGTCCTACCTTCTATTCTACACCTTCCTCCAGGACATAGGATCTTTTTAATGGACAGGTGATGGATCTATACAATACAAAGATATTTTTTCTACAGACAACTATGCAGGAAGGCCTTTAATGTGTTATTCTGGGAAATCTCCTAGCATGCTGACTGTGTATTGAGTGGTCTATGTATTTCAAGAGTAAAACATGTGATAGCAGACAGGTGATAAATATCTTCGTAGTGTCTGTAAGAAATAAATGGGGGCTCAGGTGTTGGGTCATTATAGAGCACCTGTTCTCTTGCAGAGGACCAAGATTTAATTTCATGCACTCATAATGGTATCTCACAACCACCCTTAACTCCAGTTACAGGAAGCAACAGGCACACATGTGGCAAACATAAATCTAAATGTAGGGAAAATATTAATATACATAAAGAAATCTCTAAAGAAACCATGAATTCCCTATGATTCCATCCTATAGCATGTAGCTTCTCATTCATTCATCTAAAGGACTAATGAATGAAAGAGATGAATGTAAATGTGACGTAACACATATGAACAACATAGAGTGGTAGGTGATATGTCTCTAGAAAACACATCAGCAGGCTAGAGAGATGTTTCCGTGAGTAACTTGGTACCTGTGTCAGTGTGAGGAACTGAGTTCAGGTTCTCAGGAAAAAATAAAGTTGCATGCAGTAGTATAAAATTCTTGATCTGAAAAGCCTAAAAGGAGGTAGGAGATAGAGAACGGAGTCTCTAGAAGCGCTCAGGCTGGCTAGGTTGATGTCTATACCTGTGGAAAAAAAAGGGACCCTGTCTAACAAAATGATGTAAAGTGAAAAGTGACAACCAACACTGTCTCTGACTTCTATATTTAAGCCATGAGGAGCACACATGACTCCCACCTCTGACACACATACATAAACACAACACATACAAACAATTTTAAGAAAGAAAAAAGTATCATACACTCTTGAAACTATTACTATTCAACACTGAGAGAGTGACATACAGAATGAAGATTGTGTCTGGGAACTGACAGTGACCAATGGCTAACAGCCATTAAGGAGATGGGAAGCATAGTCCTTTAGGAGAAGGAGCTAGCTAGATCCTACCAACACTGTACTTTTTTATTTTAATCTTTCTTTCTTTCTTTTCTTTCTTTTCTTTCTTTCTTTCCTTTACACTCCAGATTTTATCCCCCTTCTGGTCTACCCTCCGACTGTTCCCCATCCCCCCATCTTATACCTCCTACCCACACTCTGTCTCTACAAGGACGTCCACACCCCCCCATCAGACCACTAAACTCCCTGGAGCCTCCATTCTCTTGCAGGTTAGGTGCATCTTCTCTGACTGAACCTAGACCCAGCAGTCCTCTGTTGTATATGTGTTGGGGGCCTCATATCAGCTGGAGTATGCTGCCTGGTTGGTGGTCCAGTGTCTGAGAGATCTCTGGGGTCCAGGTTAATTGAGACTGCTGGTCCTCCAACAGGGGTCATCCTCCTCCTCAGCTTCTTCCAGCTTTTCCCTAATTCAACCACAGGGGTCATCAGCTTCTGTCCATTGGTTGGGTACTCTTGAGTAGATTCTTTTTTGCCTCCTCTTCTTACTCCTCCTATTCCTAGTGAGAGCTCAGCTGACCCAACACTGTGACTTCATCTCTGTGGAAATCTACATAGGGAACCTAGCCATGACTGCCACATTCTGATGTTCATGACTTTGAGATAGTAAGTGGATGTTGATATAAAAAGAAATCGATTTCAGAAGAATTTGAGGGCTATAACTATAGATTGTATTTAGGAGGAGTCGAGTACTTAGGTGGAGTCAAGCATGCTGTTCCTAAGGAAGAGAAAAAGTCAAGTGTTTCTGGGCAAACTGAATCATAATTAGCTGGACAGAAAGAGAAAGTAGTGGTTTTCTTTGTTGGATCTTGTAGATAGATAATGGAATTTTGCTTTACAGTTGAGTAAAAAGATGTGATTGTAGAACATAGACAATTAACAGAAATCTGGGTACTGGTAGTGACATACTGTTGTCTTCTATGACTCTTTTCTCTTTATTTAGCTCAAATAACATCAACCCTATTAAATTTAAACATGTCTTTTGACCTTACGTTTGACCATAATTTTGAGTCATAATTGTTGGTGTTCTTTAAAAGATGTTATTTTATTTATCTTTTTTATGTGTGTCTGAGTGTTTATGGGATAATACGCATTTCAAGGTCAAAGAATCAGCTTTGGTTCTCATGTCCATCACCAGCATTTCTTTTACTATAACCTATGAAATAACTAATTCACAGGGTTTGGCAACAGCATGTAACAATGATTATTATGATTTTACTTTTTTCCATCTGCTGTTTGAATGTTGAACATTGAAAAACTCTTGCTGAAGTTTGCATAGGATTCTTCTGCTGTTCCAAACCAAACTACACTTATCTATGCACCTCTACCAAGTGCTTTTCCAGTAATGTCTTCAAATCTCATCAAGATCAGGAATATTCAGTGCATCTTATTTATTTATTTATTTTTGATTCATTGTTTGTTAGGAAACAAACTGCTTTTGAATTTCTGATTTTAACATTTCCAAAACTCCAAAACTGTTTCTTCTATATAAGTAACAAAGATGCATTATTTATTATTACTGTGTATGATGAGTGTAGGTGGGCACGTGTGCCATAGAATGTATATGGAGGTCAGATGATAACTTTGTGGAGACAATTCTCTTTCCACACTTACATTCCAGAGCGTGTGCTCAGGTTGCCGGGCTTGCTGGCAAGCACATTTATCCACAGAGCCATGTCAGCAGCTCTTTCCCATATTGCATTCAAACAGGTGCAAATGTTCACCCAGTTGCCAGGCTATTGGAAAACGTTTTTCTATTTTACGGAGCGTATTTACCAAAAAGACATAAAAAAATGGAGAGTTTTGTCTTTTCTTCCACCTCAGTCTCAAAATGTAAAAGACAGAAAACAGTGTTACAGTTTGCTATAGCCTTCAGCCTTTCCCAAGAGCTGTTCCCAGGTTGTTCTTAGGTCATGAATAACAAGCCCATTTACTTTCATTTAAACTATACCCACCATGTTTAGTCTTGTGAAGCTAAGAGTTTGCCTTTTTTAAAAAAAAATTTTCTCATTTCTTTTTAGGAAGTTTTGTAAGGTCACTGATGTATAGAATTTCTCTTTCATACCCTAGATGTTCTACTTTGACTAAATAAGGCATTATTCTCAAAATGGAAGCTATTCGAGGACACACCCCCAAACAGCTTATTATTTTTCCATTGTTAACTATGTGTGGAAATTTCCCCCATAAATCCTATTCCTGTAAGAGTAATATCTTCTACTATTAGACAGGGTTAGCACCCCATCAAGTCTCCAGGCTTGATCTTATTCAGTTGAGGTAAAACATTGATGCATATATCTGTTAACAACAATAACCATTGCTGAGTGTTACTTTAAAACACAAACCAAATCTCAACATAGGTAAATGAGTGTTTAATCTGAGAAAATTTAGTCTTCATGGAATTTATTAGTAAAGGCAGTTTTATAGATAAAAGACTATAAATAAAAGATCAAGGTGGATACCAGAAAATCAGGATAGAAAATACCTCATGAACTCAGTGTACTCAGTAACTTTAGAAATGGTTCAAATGGGAGGGGTATGAGTGGAGATAATCCCTACTTGGAAAGATCTTGTATATCCCTGCTTGAGAACAGTACAAATCATATCTTACCACATAGTTAAGATTACATTAAGATAATGTAAGATAGCAGATTAGGTCCCGTATGTGTTACTGGTGATAATGAGTGGGTTAATGAAAACTCGGCCAGGAAAAATGAGTTAAAATTCAAAACAGTTGAAAGATACAGCTACTAGAAGCAGTGTGGCTATTATACCATTTGTGATCATATGTACTCTGATAAAACATGAATCATAACCACTGAGCTACATTGGATTTGATTGCAACATTATTTTCCATTTCAGGCAGAGTTTTCCTGATTTGGTAAACCATACTAGAATGTAATGAGAACACACAAACACACACATGCACACACACAAATACATGCACACACACATACATACACACACACACACACACACACACACACACACACAAACACACACGCACACACGTGCCAGCAGTCAACCAGAATCTTTAGGTCTTCAAGCATCTGTTGTAGCAGAGTGGGATAATCAAGAGCTATGTATTCAGGTCTTTTCTAGGGGAGCATCTAGAAGCCTTGAAACTTCTACTTTTTATGAGGCAGGAAATATAAATTTAAATACATTCTGTATGAAATATTCTGCTCTTCCTGGACATCCCAGATTTTTTTTTCAGATAGATATAGTTTAATATTTTAGGAGCCTTTAAAGTAGCCTACCAACCTGCAATGTTTAGAAATGGAAATTGCTCCTAGAAAACAGCTTTAAAGATTTTCTTTTTAGGTCCTTGGAAAAGAAAACAGTACACTGAAAGCTCAAACAAAACTTAAGAGAAAATTGAATTTTAAATAACAACAAAATATAAGTGAATTCTTAAGTGGTATATTAAAAATACAATAATCAATGAGAATATCTTCTTTGTGTACTAATGAAATTCTCACCATGCCTGTTCTGTGATGATGATGATGATGATGAGGATGATGATGATGATGATGATGATGATGATGAAAGACCTTAATATTTAATAGTTCTCTCCAACCGCCAGCCTGTGGGCAATCACTTTGAATATGTACCATTTTTTTTTCTCTTTTGCATTCTTTGCATCCTCAGTAGAATGCTAGAATGCTAGGACTTAATAACTATATTATTGTGGTTTTCAGTTAAGTTAAACTGAGATTTAACATTAAATAAATAATGCCTTTGGTGTTTCAGTTGAAAAACAGTTTATATTCAGTTTAATTCCAATGTCCCTCCAAATATATAAAAAAAAAAATCATTACTTCAGTGGACAATGCTTCTGTGGTACTCAAAACAAAATGTCTAGGATAATGTTCTATTGCAATAGAAGAAACTCACAGAAATTCTTAGCACAGTTCCAGGATGCACAGTATATTTTGGAGTCTAGCAACTATGTTACACAATGAAAGAGAGGATCAAAATCTACCAAATGGGTCAGGGAGAGAGGTGGAAGAATCTTGGAGGACTTTGGGGAGGCAAAATAATATGATTAAAATAGACTGGATGAAATTGTCAAAATTTTAAAGTAAAAAAATTCTTGTGATAAAAAATGAAATAGAAAAGAATCTTCATATTTGTATATTTTGCTTCATCTAGAAAGGAATATAAATAAAGTATATCGATTATTTATATCTTAAAAATGTTTAAATGTCACTTTTCTTTCCTTAGATGATGGATGACATGAGGACCATACACAAGCTGTGCAGATACGGGACTTGGACTGAGACCAGTCCATTTTTTCTGTGTTGTAATTATCCCTAGTCCTAGGCCTGGAAGCTTTTAACCTCTGTACAATTGAATCTTCAAAGCTGACTGAAACAATCTGGCGTCTCTGTCTTCTCTCTAGTTTATTCTGTCTTCACCTGTGTCCAGTTTGTTCTCTCTGCAACCTGTCTCTATAAAAATGTTCCATTAAAACTACCATACACACACATACACACACACGCAGACACAGACACAGACAGACACACACACACACACCATGCCTTCCCTGTATCTCTGTGTCTCTCTGTGTCTCTGTCTCTGTCTCTCTGTGTCTCTGTCTCTGTCTCTCTGTGTCTCTGTCTCTGTCTCTCTCTCTCTCCTGCACCACACTATGGACTCTATCTTTCCTGTGCTATTCTCTGTGAGTTGGGCATATCCTATCTCTTTTTCATTCTGTCAAATCTTCCTTTGTTTTAGCAATTTGTCTGTCCCCTGAATTAGACATCACTTTCAAACATGGCTGCTTCCTTCTACAAACTAACCTTAACTTCATTATTAGGGAACAAATGTGTGTTTGAAGGGTGTGTCTGTAATGCAGCCAGACAATACTATAATCTAGGGCATGTCTGCATTCTGGCTAAATCATATAGACACGAAAGGTCTTTGGATGTGATTCTTTGCCAGAGCTGCCAAGTCGTAGGATGAAAATTCCTCCACAAAAATGCCTTAACATTTTCTCTCTGGTGACTTTCTAAGGCAGGACCAGCAGGGAGGCACTGGCCTCACAAGTAGCAGGGCAGCTGGAACAGGATACTCTCTACCTCCATCTACACCTGAGTGATGGCAGTGGTGGATCCCCAGCCCTCTCTGTACCTTCCTTGCAAGCAGAGAGCTTCTCTTCAGAGAATGCTCTAACCCAGGGAATCAGGAGTGACAGCAGTAGTGGATCTGCAGCCCTCACTGAAATAACCAACGGAGCCACTAAATGAAATCTGCTTACCCTTGGCATCAGTTGAGAATTCTCACGGCCATTTTGGTAATATACTAGTATTGCAAATTTAATCAAAGTTTTGCAGTTTTCAAATTTTGATGGAAATCTCCAAATATACTACTGGTGACATTCATGAAATTATTTCTACATAAGGCAAACATTACACAGATTGTGACAAAAACACAACACTTACAGATTAATTAGCTGTGAATTTATATTAGTTTACTAAAGGAGGATAAATCTTACTTGGAATTCAATGAGGAAAACCATATTTTATTCTACACAAAATCATGGGGAATGTATTTTAATATTTTCTCAATATTTATTTTTTATTTCATATAATTTTCCCTTTATTTATTTATTTAATTATCTTAGCTTACATTTACAAAAATGAAGTTTAGAATATATTTTACACATTAAAATAACATTCTATTTGGTATACATACATAAAGAATGATTAAATTATTTCAAAGAATATATGTTATTCCTATGTTTTGAATATTTTGATGTTTAAAAATTAATAATCAGCCCTCGTTGAGACTTACAGATGTCTTCAAATTAATGTGTCAGACACTGAGTTATTCATTCTGAATAAAACTGTTTTACAAATGCTGTCACAAAGTGTAAATGGATTATCAGATCAATTAAGTTGAAATTAGTAATAATCCATATGTTAAAAAGTCATAACTGAATACTATATCATTCTTCAGAATTTGAGCTTTCTGTGGTTCTGAATTTGTCCTTGCACATTAACTTTGTTCTGTCTCTCGATCTGTTACATTTAGGGATATAAAAGAGGGGAAACAGATTTTTCATCACATTTTAGGCATATTAAATTAAAATCCTTGTTTAGTTATACAATCAAGCATTCAAAACCTCATTTGCATTGTAGCCTCTGTCAAGGACACCAAACTGAAGTCTTGTCTTTTTATTTATTGTAGCCCTCTGTGTGTTTGTTTCTCATTGGGCTGAAGATTCTATTTGAAAGTAGAACTACCATGTTCATCTTTGCTTATAATGTGGACTTCACAAGTTGTTTATTTTCCAGTTGAAAAACAGACTATTTTCAATTCACTTTCTCCATATATGATCTGAACAGATAGTCTGTGAATCAGGTATTCTGCTTCCATGGTCTAAGCAACAGGCTAGTATAATACTGTTGTTTCAACAAGCTGTTAGCACATGCGTAGGGTATTTGACATTACCATAAGAACTTTCTTTATAACAGAAAGATGCGACAGACAGGTTGCATTGGCCTATGACTGTATCATATATTCTCAGGTCACTTCTCAGCATACATTGTGAGAATTAAAAATATCTGTTTGTTATTCAATATGCAAAACTCAAATATTAAAATAAGAACAGGTACTTATACATTCTATTTTATGAAGCTCACAGAATTTCATCCTTTAACACCAGCACATTAAATTGTTAAAGTCCAATGACTATACCTTTATCTTTATAGATTTTTTTTATAAAGAGAACAAAAGAATCTCTTAAGAGATTTATCGTAAAAATGATTTTTAAGACTACCAAGCAAGGTGGGCTAAAAGCAAAACATCTTTTTCTTAGAAGCGTGACGATTTCCAGAGATCAAAAGCATCATCATTCTCTTTCTTTAGACCAGAGAGACTAAAATGAGTTTGTCTTCTGGATTGTTAGGTAGTTTTTGGTACATACTAATTTTATCTGAACTTGGAGCTTCTGGATGTTCATCATATATGTGAAGTGTAAATCCAGAGAATGAGATACCATTGAAATTTCCTCATATTCAAGCTTTATAGTTTCCTTAATTAAATTTATTTTTAGTTAATCTATATTTCATTGGATTTTTTTCAACAGATCAACATGTTTTACCTTTTAGTAAAATAAACTGTTGCTATATTTTCTCCTTCCCTTTATCCTTATTAGTAGGTAAAAATTTATATGTACAGATATTCCTCAGAGTTCTTTCCAATTGTAATAAATTTATGTGAAAAATAATTGCTTTCACTTGAATTCTCACAATTTCAGAACATGGAAACAGAGGGACAGATAAGAACGTAGTGTTCTTGTGAATTTAAGGTTATTGGTTATGACATGACCTACAATTTTCAAAGTACCAAGAATAAAATGATTAATAATAAGATAAAATTGATATAATCTACTTTTCTCTTTCAGAGGCAGATCTTTAAAATCAAAGCTTTCTAGGTTCTTCTTTTAAGGTTGACTAATCAATAGGATTCCATTTGAGGGAAAAGTCACATTGACTGTCTTCTGATGAGTTTGACAATTATACTAATGAAAGTTCATTCATGCTTGGGACTGTGTGAATATTAGCACTACAGAGCTTCTTCTTCACCTAAACATGGGCGCTGTGGTGCAAATCTGACAGCCTAAAGGCATGTGTTACAGCTTGCCTTCATAAAAATGATTGAATTAACAATCAGATGATGGAATCAAATGATATTTAGATAGCAACTTTCCAAGTGATTGGGATGGGTATTTTCTAAAGTCTAGACTTTGAAATGAAATTATCTTCTTTGAAGAGATAAAATGTGAATTTCAACATCATAGTAGAACTATGGTCAGTCATCAAATAAGGGAACATATTGTTGACTTGATTTGCCAAGTTCATATTCCTTAAAGTAGGAAGTAGAAAAATGGCTACTAAAGACAGAACATAATGGCACTAATACAGAACTTTAAATTAGTTTTATATTCAATTATAAAAGCTGTATGAATTTGACTACAGTACAAGACATCTTACCTTCATTTCTCTTTTCATTATTTTTTCTTAATTTATTGCTTTATATCCAGATCATAATATATATATATATATATATATATATATATATATATATATATATATATATATATATGTGTGTGTGTAAAGGAATAAGCTATGAGGACAGGAACTTAACAACTGAATCTTAACAGATTTGATGGTATCTTCCTTTAAAACATAATTCACTTTCTACCAATTTGTCATTGGTTCTTTTGTCCTTGTGTTTAGAAAACAGACAGAAAGGGACTTGGAAAAGTAGCTTAGGACTAATTAGACTTGCCATACATTTTCATAATGTTTTCATCATTTTAGGATCTCTTGTGGTATCCATTTGTCGTGTATTATGGTATTTTTATTCTTGTTATTTAAAGCAACTACAAGTAGGCAATAGTGATTTGAACATAAAAAACCTCTGGGTAAAAATACTATAAATACTACTTTACTTTGTGTACAATTTATTAACTTGAAAACATCCTGAGGTCATTATAATTTTGTCTGTTGAATTCCCAAACTGGTGGAATAACCCTAGTCTTTATTTACTTTAAAGAAAGAGACATTTGATATCCCACTTTTGACTAATCAATTAATTATGAATGTAGCATAAACAGTGAAGCAGGAAGAATTGCAAATCCATATCAAAATTACTTTAAGGGATATTCTTCTATCAATAAAGAATTTAACTATGAATACAACATTGAATAATATTCATCTTCATTTGAGATATTTGAACTTTGCAAAAGAAGTGTTTGTTCCTTTTGAAATAATGGAAATCCATTGTCATTTGAAATCTGAACTTGGAGAAATTTATAATCTCACTCAGTACAGAGATGAGTCTAAAATTTCAAGTAGAATACTTGATATCACAATTAACATTTATCATTGTTGGCATTTTACACAGTTTTGTGCATAGTTCCAGCAGAGTATAAATATTTCTTCAACTTAAAACACAGTAAGTAAATTATACATGATTTACAGAGAAGTGCAAATATGTATATTTATTCAGATATATTATACCCAAGATGATGAATATATTTCATGATTAAACTTGTGAAATCCATCTGCTTTACATTAAAATGTTTTGATTAAGATGTTTGTCAAAACTGTTTGTTCATTGTCTTCTTATGTTAGCAGGGTTGATTATAATATTTTGAAATTCAGTTGGCAAATGACAAATTCATTCATAGCTATGTGATAAAAATCTTATTCTATATAATAATATATTATGTTAGATAACACTGTCTTTAAGACATCCAAGTTCTCACACTACTATTATGGAAACAAAATTTAACTGTACTCAAAATGTACCATAAGTCAGGTTTTTTGTTTGTTTGTTTGTTTCAGAATTGGGTCAATGCAGAAAATATTTGCTGAATTTTAACCTATAAAGAGGCATTAAATGAACTGAAAGACAATAACAAAGACCACTGTGCAGGTATGTTCATCAGTGGAAACTATAGGATTATGGTGGGTTATTGCAAACACTGAAAGGACCTAAAACCATGGGGGGTTGTAAGAATACAAAGAGACAGAATAGCCTGAGCAATAATGTAGGCAGAAACCAAAAAACAAACTAACAATTAAACAAACTGGTTAGCATGTAGTGATGAGGTCTGACATTTCTAGTGCCCTGAAACTGTCTAATGCATGTCCTAGATGAAGGTGTGGTAGTTATCCCTGCCCTTCTTCCTTTATACCATGACACAGGGCTCTATGGTTGACTATGTACTACTTTCTATTCCCTTTTTTCTGAGATAAAATTTACAAACTAGTTTCCTATCATCATTAAAGCAAATTACTACAACCTGAGTGATTTCAAGCAATACCATTTTATATCTTTCAGTTCTGGATGGTTAGTAATTGGTCTGGTTATATTCTTTTTCTGATTTGTCTTTCTTAAGAACATGTTCTCTCAAAAGTATTTTTTCAGCTTACAGCTTTCTAGTTTCTCTATTTGACTCTGAATCTTCGCCTTTTCTTTCATAAGAACCATGTGGTCGCATGAAAATCACATGTATCAAACCGTATATTTCAATATTAAGACAACTATAATTTCAAATCCTTTAGCACATGAGCGGCATAGTTTTATGCCAACAAGCTAGAATTATCTGACAAGATGGAGCCTCTACTATGAAAATACCTCCATATGATTCAGCTGTAAGACATTTTCTTAATAAGTTACTGATGTGGGAGAGCCCAGTCTATTGTGCATGGGGTCACCCTTGGGGTGATGATAAAGGGTTCTATAAGAAAAAAGCTGAGGAAGCCATGAGAAGCCAGCGAATGAGCAGCATTTCTTCATGGTCTTTGTATAAGCTCTTGTCTCCAGGTCCTGCCCTGTTTGAAATCCTGTTCTCACATCTTTTATAAACTATTATGTGTGAGCCAGGCAGTGGTGATGCACACCTTTACTCCCAGCACTTGGGAGGCAGAGGCAGGGAGATTTCTGAGTTTGAGGCCAGCCTGGTCTACAGAGTGAGTTCTAGGACAGCCAGGGCTATACAGAGAGAAAGCCTGTCTCAAAAAACAAAAAACAAAAAACAAAAAAAAAAAAAAAAAAAAAAAAAAAAAAAAAAAAAAAAAAGCAACCTATTATGTGTAACTATGAGTAAAATAAACCCTTTCCTCCCCAAGATGCTTTGGTTATGGGTTTTCATCACCGTAATAATAAGCCTAACTACAACACCATGTAACGTAAACTATCTACCCACACATTTCAGAGTTAGGGGGATCACATAGATTTGGAGAGATGTTATTTCCAAACACAACCATTAATTACACAATTAATCCTCAAAGAAACAATTTCTAGTGGTTCTACAGAGAACCCTTTCATATGAATGGGCAACCCAAAGAAGACCATTGGGTTAATCACAGCAAAAATATGATTAACAAAGAGGGGAAAGCTAGGAATAGCCTTGAAGATAAATGTATTGTTGTCAAAGAAAGTGACACACTTAACTCCAAGAATAGTTTTAGAGAAAAAAGTGTGCAAAGATACCAAATTAGAAATGGGTTTAAAAAAAAATCTATGATTTTTTCAGTTGGTGGCCTCAAAGTTTCTCACAGCTTGAGAAGTTTTATTTGAAAAAAAAATGGCATGATTTGAATGTCTAAATATAAACTTTTCTATTGTTTTCTCTGTTATGTCTTTCATTGACTTTGTGATGTGTAAATGGCAGAATGATGTACAAATGAATTAGGGTAGAAATTATGGACATCTGTTACATTGTGGAGTCATTAAATTCCACCTGCCTACAGGATCTAATGAGATAAAGAGTAGAAAACCCAAAAATATTGAAATTTACATCAAATATGGAAAAGTTCATTGTTTATATAGATATATAAAGTACTGGATTGATAAAGATATGTACAGTTATATACACACATATATATGTATATAACATATATATATGTATATATGTATATATATAGTTGATGAACAAGTACACTCCTTTTTATTATTTTTCAGCATTCAGGTATTATAATGAGTATACTAAAAAGTACAAAAGCAATTAAAATAAAATATACATATAATTTATCTCTAAGGTATTACTATGATTTTCAATCATTCATACTTACATACGAACATAAATAAGTGTTCCGGAAATTTGAGCTAAAATTTAAGTCTTAGGAAGAAAGAAAATTTTGTTAGTGTCACTATTTAAAAGGCTTTGTTACTCATTTTGGCTTAGTGTTATTACTCTCACCTTTACACACTGAATAGGATAACACAGCACTTGCTTTATTCTCATCTCTGATGTGTTATATCAAAAAGTGAGAAAGGAATGCAGAACTTTTTTAGTTAGTAAAGTCTTCTTTGGGAGCAAATTATTTGTTCATCTAAACCAAATGAACAACTCTAAAAATAAGAATGAAATAATAACTGATAAAATATTCTCTCATGAGTCTTTTCTTTAAATTTAATATTATAAAATTTAAAATTATATATATATATAAAGTATAAAGTGAAATTAATAATGATATATAAATATAGATGTGACTACAGAGTGGTATGGAGAATAGTGATCTCTGTGACAGGTACTTTACAACTTTTTTTTTTAATTCTTTTATTTATTTTTTTTAATTTATTACTTTTTTTAATTTTAGATATTTTCTTTATTTACATGTAAATTTCTCCATTCCCAGT
>NW_022196898.1:23189955-23259139 GCF_008632895.1 Mastomys coucha
CTTGTGGAATGTGGGTTGTTCTTCCTGTATTCTAGACTTCTGTGCTAATAACCATTTATCAGAGAGTGAATACCGTGTTTGTTCTTTTGTGATTGGGCTACCTCACTCAGGATGATACTTTACAACATTTAATTTACCAAGTGCTACATTCTAAACTGGTAATACTAACACTTAAAACGATTTAAAGTGTTGGTCACAAAGATGAAAGTTGGAGATCAAGGTGCAGGTGGACCAAATAGTCTTATTATCTTTGTCACCCATTTCTAGAAAGTTTATATAAGAGGAATTTGCTCATTGTAAATCAATTGTTTGAAGTATATATTCTCCAAGAACTATCTTAATGATCACATTTAACTTGAAATTATGTGGATGGGATAAGATCATGCATCCTAGTTACCTCTTTTGAAGCAGGTAAGAGATCTTATGATGATGAACTTTTTACACACAGTGACTCAGATCAAGGACTGGTATCTGCACAGTGTCTGAATTGACAATGCTATTTTCAGCAGTTGATTTGGTACTTTTTTTTTTTTTTTTGATACGTTGGTAAGAATTTTTTTTTTTGATCTGGTAGAAAGTATATTAAGTTGGGGCTGGAGAGAAGACTCAGTGTTTAAGGGCACTGACTGTTGTTCTAGAAGTCCTGAGTTGTATTCCCAGCAAACACTGTGCTTTCAGCCATCTGTAATGGGATTAGATGCCTTCTTCAGGAGTGTATGAAGAGAAGAGAGCAACAGTATACTCACTTAAAATGAATAAGTAAATCTTAACAAAAAAAGGGAAAATTCAGAGAGGCATTTTGGCATGTAAACTTGCAGGAATTAATTACTCTCTGAATCTCAATCAATATACATGAAATTAGACAAAGAGAAACTAAACAATGAAAACAAAGCAGCAGGTGCACCATTGTACTGCCACTTTAAGTCATTGTCCTCAGTTGCAATCATACATTAGAACCTAAGGCTCTATCAGAAAACTCTGATTTAACTGGTTCTTCAGGAAAACTAGAGTTCTATATGATTAAATAACATCTTACATTTAAAGATACTGCTATAACAACCTCATTATAAACCAAGGAACTATAGGTCTCCAAACACAACGGTGCCAAAATAGTTACATCTGTTGTAATAAATTATTAAAGAAACAATTAATTTTTACTGAACAATAGACATTTTAGAACCTTAATGGTTGTTTTTGCATAACAAAAATGTTTCATTAATGTATGATTAAAAATACAACAGCATGAAATAAGGGTAGGAAGGCTAGAAATACAAATGTCATTTAAGTAATGTGTCCTTTTATCTAATGAATATGGATTTTAAATTTCCCCTCACTTTTAGTAGTGACAGTGAATAAAATGGTTTCCAGATTATAAATGTCAAAATAAGCAGTGGGGAAAGTATTTCATTTTCTTATCTATTTCTTTAAAGGTGAGATGCCTGAGGGAAGAAACAGTACAAGCAAACTGGGCTTCTGTTTTCATGATTTACAATAATACATGGTCATGGCTCCACAGTGTGTTCAAAAATGGCCTAATATTTTTATTTGTTCCTCCTAGGCTTCAGAGAATATAATAATTTATCCTGTTAAAGCTGTGTCAAAGAGACACACAGGAAATCTAAAAAAGCATATGTATGCTAGCTCCTTCTAAAGAACACTTACTTGGTTTATGGGCATCCATTTTAATTAAAAACCTGGGGTCAATGAATTAATAATTTAATGCTAAAGGAATGTAGCAAAAACATGTCTCAAAATATTGTATACCTGTATATCATATTGTATTGTATCATATTGTATACCTGTATAACATATTGTATACCCATATATCAGAGAAACAGTAGTGCCCTTTAGAGAAGCATCTACTTGCAATAGAGAGCAATTAACTCAGAGACCCATAACTGAAAAACATGCAAGGAAGAGACTTTAGAGCATTCAGGCTTAAATGGGATGTCTTCCTCATACCTAACTCTCCATGCAGAAGAAGAAACCTAAAGATTATAAGAAGAAGTGGTAGATTACTCCAAACAACAGAATCTTCTAAATAAAACAGAGCTCCTAGATAAAGTGATGCAGATGAACATGAAAACAAAATACCCATATACGTCAAGTAAATATTAACCTATCCCAAGGGAGGAAGCCCATGCCTTATACTGTCTGCAGGTCCAAGAACTAAAGGCCCAGAGACCTAGGATTGAACCCAACAAGACTGGCAAATATTTGACAGATGAAGTTTAAACCACCCAAATTCTCATTATGTAGAAGGCAAAATGGATAAAATAACCTCTCCCTAGACAAGAAGCTATTTGTAATTGATACTGCATGAGAAAGAGATTGGGTTTTCTGCAATAAAGTATCACTGGTTCTATCAACCACACTCTGGGACAGGCCCAATGATCGAGTAGTTGGTTAACACAAAATGGACTCCACAATATTTTGTGCCCTTTTTGTGTTGTTTACTTTGTTTGGGGATATTTTGTCTTATTTTTTATTTATATTTTCACTGACTAGGTACAGAGGTGGGAGAGATATGGGGCAGTTAGGGAAGGAGAAGAATATGATCAAAATAAGTCCTAGAGGGAAAAGCAAGATGTTTTGATGTGGGCCTAAATTTTTAAGGAAGTTTGAACCTTCTATTACTACCTCAGAAAATGTAGCAGTGTGTTACTTTATATAAAAAGAAGTAGTTCAATGTAGAAAGCAAGCATGTTTTACTTGCAGTTTTGAGTAGGTAGATACACTTGACATATATGATTTTACCTGTGATCCACCTGTATACATTTAGTGACTTTATTTATGTAACATAAAAACTAAACAGTCAACAATTTTCAAAAATAATATTCCATTCCAGATAATATAAACTAATTTTAATCCACAGTTGAAATTTATCATTTCAAAAACATCCTCTTGGCAACAGAATTCTCAAAAATAGAATGATCAAGTCAGTATGTGAGTTTTTTTACCTTGACAAGTCTGTTATTCTGTCAAGAACAATAAAAATATTAAGATGAATCTCAATCAACATCATTGTGCACAGTTGTACTCTGGCAGCTGTACCTATTTCTCCATCAGACAAATATTGCCCTCCTAAATATCTTTGCACTTTTCCATTGATATCGTCCTATGAGCTCGCATGCCTTCCTTTATGTGTGTTCCATCCTTTTCCCCCTTTTATGTGCTTTATATTTCTTATGTTTCAGGGGGATCCTAAAATGGTTTGTACATCTGGTTTTCACTAAAATAATAGAAAAGAAGGATGTAAAAAAGGAAGCACCACTGCCCGGGGAATCTACTCAGCAAGCTCAACAATACATGTCAACTCACCAATATAATGTGCAACTGTTGACCAAACAAATAAATTATTTCACCAAAATCTTTGTCATGCTTAATATTCTTCTTATACGGATCAGATACTGAATTTCATTCTCATATTAATGGTATTATGTTGCTCATATGGTTACTATGTATGAAAAAAAATAAGTGATATTGGGAGTGGGTAAAATTATTTTAGCTTGCAATGCTTCTATGAAACTCTAACTTAGCATGTGGATGTCTCACTAGAATTATTCTTGTCTTCTTCCCCCAGAAAAAAACTCCTCTCAGCAACAAATCAAAACAAATTAAAAATAAAAAGAGAAATGACAGCTCACCTGTTTTCTCTTAGATTTATAACAAATAAAGTACAAGAGATGCTATGATACAGAAAAATAAAAATTTCTAGGGCTATGGAGAAAGAGAGGATAGAAGAGGGTTATCACAACTTTTATTATACTCAGAGCAAACCTCAAAAAATGACACAACATTAGAAACCTGAAAGAAACAATGTACTTATTTAAATAAATGGTATTTGAGGATTTAGAGAACATGAAAACACAGCATATTCCTTGATTTGACAGACCCTGTTTCTCCTCATGATGCTATGCATTTAAAAAATGAAGAATGGCAAGTCTATGGGTAGACATAGTGCATTTAAATAAAGCGTCTTAATAAAAAGCCATATACTACCATAAGTCTCTGGATGGGTAAGCCAGAAGTTACTTGTTTTTAGAGGAGCTTTTGAAGAGAAGGCACAAATATTAAAGTTCAACGAGCATAATAAAATCCATTTTCTCTCTCATATGGTTTTACTGTTTGGGTATTAAACTTACAGCAAATTCTTGCATTAGTATAATAAGCATAGAAAACATGAATAATTGTTTGCAAAACAACACTTGTCAAGAAGGTTATTTAAGGCAAGAATGATGTCAAGTCAGGTGATTCTGGAAGTCACAGGCCTACAACATAAAGAGATATGTAGATTTGAGTTATTCCTGAATGGCAGCCTGGCATTCCTCTACATTGGGGCATCAAAACACCTCAGGCCCAAGGGTCTCTTCTCCCACTGATGTCCAACAAGGCCATCCTCTGCCACATATGTAGCCAGCACCATGGGCCCCTACATGTGCACTCTTTGGTTGGTGGTCCTACCCCTGAGAGATCTAGAGGGTCTGATATGTTGACACTGTCGTTCCCTCCATAGGGCTGCAAAATCTCTTGGCTCCTTCAGTCCCTTCTCCAACTCTTCCATCAAGGACTCCCATGCTCAGTCCAATGGTTGGCTGAGAGCAACCTTTTCATTTAATACTGCTTTTTATCCTTTATCCTTTTTCATGTATAATTTTCTGTGACATGTATCTTGCTCCATACTTCAGTACTTTATTTTATTAAATCATTATATTTATTATTTGGAGGTATATTTTGTGTTCTTTACATATTTAAATTTAAATGCATTGGTAATTTAAAGAAAAGGTATGTGAATATGATAAAAATACAAGAAATAGCTTTTCTGGTGTGACATTGTATATATTGCTTAACTCTTACTAAAAAGAAGATATTGAGTTGTTTTGTCATTACCTCAGTTCCTACTAATCTATCTATAGCTAGCTCCCTACACATTTGTCACAAATGTACAGCTTGGATTTCATGCATGTTCCTTAATAATTGGAGCAGAGTCTGTCTCTGACTCAATTGCCTATCGTTGAATGCCCTTCCCTAACTGGACAATATAGTTGGGCCTCAGTGAAAAGAATGGGCCTGTTTCAACTGGATGCCCCGGCTCTGTCAGGTGGTATACAAGGAGGGATTCTCTTTCTCTGAGTCAAAAGGTAGAGAGTAATGAGTAGGAGGGGGAAGGATTTCTGAGGGTGAGACTGGGAGTAGAAAAAGGAGAGAGTCTATGATTGGGATGTAAAACAAATGAATAAATAAGTAAGTATGTAAAGAAGATGACATAAAAGAAATTTAAAGTGAGAACAAATTAGCTTGATGACTAATATGTGGACATACTTAATATATTTCCATAGCTAATATTCTACAAGACATACAAATGGTTTTAAAGAAGTCTTGAAAAAGTACCTTATATCTTTAAATATTAAATATTGAACTGCTTAGAAAAATTTGATTTGACATTTGATTTTGGCAATTAATTTTCCCAAATTGAAGACATGAGGCCTAAACTAACATTTGTCCAATGGAGAAGTACTTTGAGATCAATATACAACTGAGTCACTTAACATGAGTATCTTTCTAGAATAACAAAAACCTAGGTTAGCGAAAACTAATCCTAACAATAAAAAAACCTCTGGTGGAATCACCATCCCAGACCTTAAGCTATACTACAGAGCAATTGTGATAAAAACAGCATGTTATTGGTGCAGTCACAGGCAGGCAGATAAATGGAATAGAATTGAAGACCCAAAAATTAACCCACACACCTATGGTTATGTTATCTTTGACAAAGGAGCTAAAACAATCCAGTGGGAAAAAAGTAGCATTTTCAACAAACGGTGCTGATTCAACTGGCAGTTAACATGTAGAAGAATGCAAATTGATCCATTCCTATCTCCTTATACAAAGCTCAAGTCTAAGTGGGTCCAAGGACCTCCACATAAAATCAGATACACTGAAACTAATAGAAAAGAAACACAAACACAAACACATAGAGCCTCAAACACATGGGCACAGGGGAAAATTTGCTGAACTGAACACCAATAGCTTATGCTCTAAGATCAAGAATTGACAAATGGGACCTTATAAAATTACAAAGCTCTGTAAGGCAAAAGACACTGTCAATAGGACAAAACTGCAACCTACAAATTGGGAAAAAATCTTTATGAATCCTATATCTGATAGATGGCTAATATCCAATATATACAAAGAACTCAAGAAGTTAGAGTCCAGAGAACCAAATAACCCTATTAAAAAATGGGGAACAGAGATAAACAAAGAATTCTCAACTGACGAATACCAAATGGCTGAAAGGTACCTAAAGAAATGTTCAACATCCTTAGCCATCAGGGCAATGCAAATCAAACAACCCTGAGATCCCACCTCACACCAGTCAGAATGGCTAGGATAAAAAACTCAGGTGACAGCAGATGTTGGAGAGGTTGTGGAGAAAGAGGAACATTCCTTCATTACTGGTGGGATTGCAAGCTGGTACAACCACTCTGGAAATCAGTTTGGCAGTTCCTCTGGAAACTGGACATAGTACTACCAGAGGACCCAGCTATACCACTCCTGGGCATATACCCAGAAGATGCTCAAACATGGAATAAGGACACATGCTTCACTACGTTGATAGCAGCCTTTTATTTATAATAGCTTGAAACTGGAAACAGCACAGATGTCCCTCAGCAGAGGAATGGATACAGAAAATGTGGTACATCTGCACAATGGAGTACTACTCAGCTATTAAAAACAATGAATTTATGCAATTCTTAGGGAAATGGATGGATCTGGAGAAATTCATCCTGAGTGTGATAATCCATTCACAAAGGAACACACATGGAATGCACTCTCTGATAAATGGATATTAGCCCAGAGTATTGGAATACACAAAGTACAATCCACAAACCACAAGAAGAAAGACCAAAGTGTGGATACTTTGTTCCTTTTTAAAAGGGGGAACAAAATACCCATGGAAGGAGTTGCAGAGACAAACTATGGAGCAGAGACTAAAAGAAGGACAATCCAGAGACTGCTCCACCTGGGAATCCTTCCCATATTCAGTCATCAAATCCAGACACTATTGTGGATGCTAGCAAGTTCTGGCTGACACAAGCCTGATATAGCTATCTCTTGAGAGGCTCTGACAGTACCTGACTAATACAGAAGTAAAGGCCCACAGCCATCCATTAGACTGAGCACAGGGTCCCCAATGAAAGAGCTATAGAAAGGACCCATGGAGCTGAAGAGTTTGCAGCTCCTTAGGATAAACAACAATATGAACGAACTAGTACCCCTAGAGCTCCCAGGGACTAAAACACCAAGCAAAAAGTACACATGGTGGGACTCATGGCTCCAGCAGCATATGTATAGCAGAGGGTGGCCTAGTTGGTCATCAAGGGCAAGAGAGGCTCTTGGCCCTGTGAAGGTCCTATGCCCCAGTGTAGGGGAATGCCAGGGCCAGGAAGCGGGAGAGGGTAAGGTGGTGAACAGGGGAAGTGGGGAAGAAATAGAGTTTTTGTTTGTTTGTTTTTGTTTTTGTTTTTGATTAAATTTAATATTTTTATTTTTTGGAGGGAAACTGGGAAAGGAGATATCATGTCATGTAAATAAAGAAAATATCTAATAAATTAAAAAAAATTCAAAAAACAAAACAAAACAAACAAACATGAGTATCTTTAGGCCAGCATCAATATAATGTTAAACTTGTAGAAGTCATTACAGACATCAAAAAAGATTTCAAATGTTTTCAAATTTTTGTGACATTGAGTAGAAGACAATCAGGGATCAAATATTCAGAATTTTAGTAGGGAATTTAGAGAAATGTTTGACTTTTCATTGTCTTTCCCTGCTATGGCTGTTATACACAGGGGGACATACATACATAGGCATATGATAAGAAGAAATCCTTAGAAATAACCTTGAGAAAACTACTGTGCCAACTAGCAGGATCTATGGATGGTAATGCATACAAGTTAAGGTATTTGCTTGTTCATTTTTAATATTGATTCTTAAATTTTGGGTTCCATGAATGCTAAGTACATGCTCTGCTAGTGAGGTACATCCTGGATCCTGGTTGTTCATTTTATAATGTAGTCTTTGTTAGAGAGATATTAGGTTTATGGTGAAATTAGTAGGAGTATAGTTGCATAGTTTTCACCATGACCAGTGCTTGTCTTCAGCCTCTTCCACCAGCAGCCTCTTTATCCAGACTGTGAATTGGCTGCACCTGTTGTCACCATCTTCTAAGCTTAAATCAGAATTCATTCTCTGTTTGGAATGCCTTTTGAGTTTAAAGAAACATGTAGAAACCTGCATGTACAACTGCAATGTCATACAGAATCTTTCCACCAGTTTGCAAATTCCCTGTTTGCATATTCATCACATCTTTTTTTCTTCCTTCAGAAAAGCACAAGTATTTTTGCTGGGTACATAATTTCAGCTTATCATTGCTGAACTTTGAGAGTATGTAAATTTATCACATTGCCTTCTTACATTTAATAATATATATTTAAGGATCTTTTTACCTTGGATAACAGTTTCTCATTATTGTAATTATGTCCATATCATTTTTACTTAAATTAAAGAAATGATTTAAAGGAAGAGTAACCATAATACACATTATGCCAATTAAATTTTCTGGTATAAAATTATTGAAATATTTAATTTTGAGAATTATCTTTTGTAAATAATGAACCTGTCTCAAGTAAAGACAATCAGATGGATAAGCATGTATGTGTTCACAGTTTATTTCAGAACATTTAAAGTTTTATTTGCCTTAGGTAAAATTGAGACTCAACTGAAAGCTGGATTTTTTCCATAAGAAACACTAAACTCATCTTATTCATCCAAAACTTTTCATAGAATTTATTGCATATTTCTCTGCCATAAAGAACAGAGAAATAATCTCAACAAATCAACATTTCCTAATTTCTCTTTTCACGTAAAGTTGAATTATAATTCAAGAAAAAAATAGATAAATAAATAAATAAATCTTCTTAAAACCAAATGTGAAATTCAGTATATTTCAGAGTGAATACTGATAGGAAACAGCTGTAGTTTGGTTTGCATATGAAATGAGAGTCTCAAGCAATTTTTACTTGGCAACTCAAAAATGATCTTTTATATTTAGTTGACTTTGATTTTTCCTTTTTATGATCACTGATGAGCTATGTTTTATTCCAAGTTACTCATAGTAGCAATCAGTACCCAAGTTCTTACTTTTCTTTTGCTAGATAACCATAGTCTTAAGCTCGGAATTGCCTAAATTCAACAAGAATTTTTATTAATAGTTTCATTTACTTAAAGTGTGTATTGCATCTAAATTAGGACAAATTCTGTATAATGTACAGAAAAATGAAGTTGATATTAAAATATTGAAATATCAAAGCTTGATACAAAGAAAGGGTTAACAGCTCTCAGATTTGAAAATGATGCTTATGAATTTACTTGTTTACATCTACAATATCATTTTCTTGAGTCCACTTTAATGTTTTGTTATTTGATATTTTGAACCAACTGATTAATAGAGATCTGTAGTAATTTTTCTCTCAAATCATTACTCACAGAAGTGTATAAGTTCCATTACAATCTTGACTTTCTATAGATTTTGTACTTACTTTTAAAATAAAATATGCACAAAGCATTATTATGTCTGGCTTACAAGAAAACAAGTAGACTTCAGTAGGAATCAAGGTTAATAAGTTGAGTCTCATTAAAGTCATCAGTCAACTTGTGAAACAATATTGGACAAAATATTTTAATAGATGTAGGGAATGGTGACTTAAGTTAATTTGTGATACAAAAATTCTTAAACTGTTTATTTCTACATATAACAATAGGTTTTTAACTAAACAAATTCTGATAAAAATTTCAAGTCTCAGAACTACAAATTGTTTAATTCATTACAAAAATTTTTTATGAAGTTCATTAGTTTAGGAACTTTACTAAATCGTTTCTTAATAATTTCTTCCTGATTCAATTTTTTGTGCATCATAATATGGATGTATTAATATAAAAATATCAAGATATAATACAAATGAATCAATGTACATTTATTAAGATAGGTGTTACAGTTGCTAATTGATAGGATTGAGCTGAGATTGTTTGCTGGCACATAAGTCAATTGTATGAAATGTATTATTGTCTGTCTCCAGTCTGTATGTTGTGCTGCAGGTGGGATGGAATTCCATGGAAAGATAGCAGTGTGCATGTCTTAATTGCTTAAAAGCCAAAACAGAAGGACCAGAATGTCTTGTAAATATACTTCTACAACCAGGAAATACTGAGGAAAATTGCAGCAGGCATTCTTCTGATAAGCAGAAACACTAGCTTTACATTTCACTTCTATCCTTCCCAACTTTTGTAATCTGAATATTCAAATATTTGTGTTTCAAAACATAGATGTTATAGATGCTGCCAAACTCTCTTTAAATGCTTTGATTTCTTTTTTTATTAGATATTTTCTTTATTTACATGTCATATGATTTTTCTTTTCCCAGTTTCCCCTCCCAGGAATAAACAAACAAACAAACAAAACCAACAAGAACAAAGCCCTGTTGGCTCCCCCATCCCCATGCTTGCCACCCCACCCTCTCCCACTTATTGGCCCTGGCATTCCCCTACACTGGGGCACAGAACCTTCACAGGACCAAGTATAGTATAGTAGAGGATTACAAAATCAATCATCAATGCTTTGATTTCTTAATTTTAAAACATAATGCAGAAGATAGTAATAAAATATAGAAATCATATTTTAAGCCTATTATGTTCTAATATTGCCTCTTTTCACACTGAAAAAATTAAGTTTCTCATTCTTGTTTTATATATTTTATTGAAATGACAAGAATTATGTTAAATCTAGACATATCCATATGAATATAGAACATAGAATCTATCTAACCCTATTCCCACTTTTACAAATGAATTGAATCTATCCAGTGTTTCCTTATTGAAGATGATCTAAGTAAAATGAGATATATCTACAAGTTTAGATAAAACTCATAATAACATAATATATATTTTCAATCATTTAAATGTAATTTAATCTTACATAAGAAATGAATTAGTTTTCTCATGGAATTATCATATAAATTATGAAAATTATCATAGTATTATTTTTGTTTTTTCTCTAAAAAAGCATATTTAGTCAGGATACACCTTAATTTTTAGTAATATTAAGTTGTATCACATACTAAGATTGTGCATAATATTTTTAAGTTCACCATCCTCCTTTGAGATGTTTTTATTTTCTATTTTGCAGACTACTTTAATAATAAAATTAAATTTCAAGAAACCTGCATAAGGAATATAAGGAGTACAATATTTATCAATGTTCTTATAAATGCCATTTACTTGCCAGCAGAAATTTTAGTTACATGCATAACTTGTTTATTCCAAACAGTTCTTCAAAACCCACAAAAAAAAATCATGAGTCTTTTTAGGTTCATGTTTCAGTATTGCAGTTAAAACTTTTACTGTTACTTACGTGGTAGCTATATCTTTCACTTGCTTAGTTACAGTCACATGAAGATATTTTATATTATTTGTGACTATAGTGAAGGATGTTTCCTAATTTCTTTCTCAGCCTGTTTATCCTTTGAGTAGTAGAAGGCCACTGATTTGTTTAAGTTAATTTTATATCCAGCCATATTATTTATAGAGTTTCAAGTAAATTTCATTTATTTATTTTATTACTTTTATGTTTATATTTAAGAGTCCATTTGTTAGCCCACTCCTGGTCCACCCTCCCACAATTCATCTCATTCCTTCTACCCGCTGTCTCCTAGAAGATAATCCCCCACACTCCCCAATTCTTTCTATGAAGCTACAATTACTCTGATATCTAAACCAAACAAAGACGCAACAAAGAAAGAGAATTTCAGACCAATTTTTCTTATGAATATTGAAAGACCTCGGAGCTCGGGAAACCCTCACTCAAGTCTCGGGATGGCACGACCACACAATAACTCAAAGAGACCGATCTTGCTGCAAGCGCACGAGGTTTATTTGGGATAGGCTGGTACCGGGTCGATCTCGTAACCTTGGAGGCCAGAGGAGTTCGACCCAGACTACAAGGAGTAAGGGGTATGTAAAGGGAAAAACCACAAACTGGGGGGGGTGAGGGGGCTACCAAGGAAACATAACAAAAAACAGTGGAGAATTTCAGAGGGACACAACCCAAGGTATTCAGTCAGTTAGGGAGGGGAACATACTCCTTCTAGGAATGTAATCTTTATCTATTGGTCAGCAGGGTGGAGAGCCTCCTGAACCAGTTGACCTTCATTCCTAGTTCTGCCCTCATTGTGGATCAGTCAGGAGGGGCAGGTATCAGGAACCAGAGCCCTGAGGCTCTGAGTTAGCCAAGTTCCTGGAACTGGCTAGTCTACATTCTTGGCTCTTTACAGACATTTTCCATACCCTTTTAGGTAAAGGTTATACATTATACATTCCTACTGCCACATTTCTATTAAATGCTCTTATTTTAAAATTCTAAAATTCTCCAGCCTTTCAAATATCAATGCAAAAATACTTAATAAAATTCTCTCAAAATGAATCCAAGAACACATCAAAACGACCATCCACCATGAACAAATAGGTTTCATCCCAAGGATGCAGGGATGGTTCAATATACAAAAATCAATCAAAATAGTCTACTGTATAAACAAATTCAAAGAAAAAAAACACATGATGGTTTCATTAGATGCTGAGGAAGCATCTGACAAAATCCAACACTCTTTTATATAAAAGTCTTGGAAAGCCAGGCGGTGGTGGCACATGCCTTTAATCCCAGCACTTCAAAGGCAGAGGCAGGCAGATTTCTGAGTGCGAGACCAGCCTGGTCTACAGAGTGAGTTCTAGGACAGCCAGGGTCATACAGAGAAGCCCTGTCTCAAAACAAAATCAAAAACAAAAACAAAAAACAAAAGCAAACGTCTTGGAAAGATCAGGAATTCAAGGCCCATACCTAAACATAGTAAAAGCAATATACAGCAAACCAGTAGCCAAAATCAAACTAAATAGAGAAAAACTTGAAGCAATCCCACTAAAATCAGGTACTAGACAAGGCTGTCCACTCTATCCCTACCTGTTCAATATTGTCCTTGAAGTCAGAACTGGAGCAATTAGCTAACAAAAGGAGGTCAAATTGATGCAAATTGGAAAGGAACAAGTCAAAATAGCATTATTTGCAGGTGATAAGATACTATACTTAACTCATCCCAAAAATACCACTACATAACTCCTAAACCTGATAAACAACTTCAGCAAAGTGGCTGGATATAAAATTAACTTAAATTCTTCTACTCAAAGGATAAAACAGGATGAGAAATAAATGAGGGAAACAACACCATTCATAATAGTCACAAATAATATAAAATATCTTCATGTGACTCTAACTAAGCAAATGAAAGATCTGTATGACAAGAACTTTAAGTCTCTGAAGAAAGGAATAGAAGATCTCAGAAGATGGAAAGATCTCTCATGCTCATGCATTGGTAGGATTCATACAATAAAAATTGCCATCTTGCCAAAAGCAATCTACAGATTCAATGCAATCCCCATCAATATTCCAACTCAATTATTCATAGAGTTAGAGCAATTTTCAAATTCACCTGGAATAACAAAAAACCTAGGATAGCAAAATTATTCTCAACAATGAAAGAACTTCTCGGGGAATAACCAGCTATCAAATAGATGAATGCAAATCAATCGATTCTTATCTCCTTGTACCAAGTTCAAGTTCAAGTGGATCAAGGACCTCCAAATAATACCAGATACATTTAACCTAAAAGAAAAGAAAGTGGGGAAGAGCCTCAAGCACATGGACACGGGAAAATTTGCTGAACCTAACACCGAAAGCATATGCTCTAAGATCAAGAATTGACAAATGGGTCAAAAATTTCCAAAACTTCTTTAAGACAAAGGACACTGTCAATAGGACAAAGCAGCAACCAACAGATTAGGAAACAACCTTTATCAACATAAATCCCATAGAGGGATAATATCCAATATATACAAAGAACTCAAGAATTTAGACTCCAGAGAACCAAATAATCCTATTAAAAATGTGGTGTGGAGCTAAACAAGAATTCTCAAGTGAAGAATACTGAATGGCTGAGGAGCACCTAAAGAAATGTTCAACATCCTTTATCATCAGGGAAATGCAAATCAAAACAATCCTAAGATTCCACTTCAGACCAGTCAGAATGACTAAAATCAAAAGTTCAGGTAACAGCAGATGCTGGCAAGAATGTGGAGAAAGATGAACATTCTGAAAGGCTGGAGAATTTTAGAATTTAAAATGAGGGCATTTAATATAAATGTATGTATAATGTGTAACTTCCAAAAATGAGAAGTAGGTAGTTCCAGGAACTTGGCTAACTCAGAGCCTCAGGGCTCTGATTCCCGATACCTGCCCCTCCTGAAAGTTCCACAATGAGGATGGAACTAGGAATGAAGGTTTACTGGTTTATGAGACTCTCCATCCTGTTGACCAGTAGATGAAGATTACATTCTTAAAATGAATATGTTTCCCTCCCTAACTGAATACCTTGGGTTGGGTCCATCTGAAATTTTCCACTGTTTTTGTCATGTTTCCTTCATAACCCTTTCCCCGCCCCCAGCTTGTGGCTTTCCCTTTTAAATACCTGACACTTCCTGTGTTCGGGGTCGAACTCTGGCCAGCATGGTCATGAGATCGACCCCGGGGTCGAACTCCTCTGGCCGACATGGTCACAAGATTGACCCCGGTACCGGTATCCCCAATAAACCTCGTGATTGCAGCAAGTTCGGTCTCTCGTGAGTCATTGGGTGGTCTCGTCATCCTTGGTTTCCTTGTTTCCTTGGTAACCCTCTCTCCGCCCCCAGCTTCTGGATTTTCTCTTAAATACCCCACACTTCTTGTGTTCGGCGTTGAACTCTTGCCAGCATGGTCACGAGATCGACCCAGGCACCGGTATCCCCAATAAACCTCATGTGACTGCAGCAAGTTTGGTCTCTCATGAGTCATTGAGTTGTCGCGTCATCCCGAAACTTGAGTAAGGATATCCCCAGTTCTGGGGGTCTTTCAGCCTCATTTCTAATAGTCAGAAGCTGGAAAGAACCAGGATGTCCCTCAGCAGAAGAATGGATACATAAAATGTGGTAAATTTACAGAATGGGGTACTACTCAGCTATTAAAAATGATCAATACATGAAGTTCTTAAGCAAATGGATGGAACTAGAAAATATCCTCCTGAGTGAGGTAACCCAATCACAAAATAACACACATGGTATGCACTCACTGATAAGTGGATATTAGCCCAGAAGTTCAGAATACTCAACATACAATTCATAGACCACAATAAACTGAAGAAGAAGGAAGACCAAAGTGTGGATATTTCAGTCCTTCTAAGAAGGGAGAACAAAATACCCAGGGAAGGAGTTGTAGAGATAAACCCGTAAAGCAGAGACTGAAGGAATGACCATCCAGAGACTGCCCCACCTGAGGATCCATTCCATATACAGTCACCAAACCCAGACACTATTGTGGATGTCAATAAGTGCTTCCTGACAGGAGCCTGATATAGCTGTCTCCTGAGAGGCTCTGCCAGTTCCTGATAAATACAGAAGTGGAGGCTCAAAGCCATCAATTAGACTGAGCACATGGTCCCCAATGGACGAGCTAGAGAATGGAACCAACGAGCTGAAAGTGCTTGTAGTCCCATAGGAGGATCAACAATATGAACTAACCAGTACCCCCAGAGCTCCCAGGGACGAAACCACCAATCAAAGGGTATACATGGAGGGACCCATGTCTCCTGCCACACATGTAGCAGAGGATGGCCTTGTGGATCATCAATGAGGGTAAAGGCCAATGAGAGGAGAGGTCATGTGAAGTCTTAATGCCCCAATTGAGGGGAATGCCGGGACAGGAAAGCAGGAGTGTGTTTGTTAGTGAGTTGGGGGAGGGGGATTTTCAGAGAGGAAATGAGGACAGGGGGTAAAATTTGAAATGTAAATAAAGAAAATATCTAATTTAAAAACAAGATGTTTCTCCAACCTCTGTTAGGCATCCCATTCTTTAGGGTCTCAAGTCTCTTGAGTGTAATGCAGGTCTTCTCCCACTGAAGCCAGACCAGGCAGTCGTCTTCTGTATATGTGTCAGGGCTTCATATCAGCTGGTGTATGCTGCCTGATTGGTGGGCCATGTCTGAGAGATCTCAGGGGTCCAAATTAGTTGAGATTTCTGGTCTTCCTCTGGGGTTGCCCTTCTTCTCAGCTTCTTCTAGCCCTTCTCTGAAGGCAGGGTTCCCTGACTTTGGTCCAATGGTTGGGTGTGAGTACCTTTATGTACATCAGTTGGCTGTTTGATGGGCCTATTTGTTATGTTCTTTGCTGTTTGCTAACAAACTGTGAAAGTTTTTCCTATTTTTGATACATAGCGTATCATCAAGAATGTTGTCTCCAAATATTTCCTGCTGCTCTATAAGCCACAGTTATACTTATTGATTTCTCCTTCTACTGTACAGGACTCTTTCTAATGGCTCCAGTTCCACAGGTCTCATTGGGCTTTTGTTTCTTCAGCCTTTTGTGTTGTATGTAAGACAATGTTGCTCGAATTAATGTCATGGAATTCAACTTCTCTGCTATCTTCTGGGAATTTTAAAGTGTCATGGTTTTTTTTTTTGTTGTTGTTGATGTTTTTCATTCCTTTGAGGAAATTTATATTTATAATGTAAAACATTTGTGGTGGTTGATTTCATGTGATAACTAGACTGCATTCTCAGACATCTGGTTATACAATTTTGGATGTGCTTGTGAGATTCTTTAAGGAAGACACTGGAATTTTGAAACCTGAATCCTTGTTAATATGAGTGAGCATTCAGGAAGCCACAGAAGCCTGGCATAGATTTAAGAGGCATCTGAACAATGCATTTACCCCTGTCTAAGTAAAATCAACTCAATTCTCCTTCTTTAATGCATCACAGCTTTTTGGTTATTAGTTTTTATTGTTTGTTTATCCTGCCTAGACTCTGACCAAGACAGAAATCAACAGATCTTATGAACCTCAAGATTACATTAGACTGTAACTCAATTTCCTGCATTTCTGACCCTCCAGCTCTTCAATTGCAGATCATGGGAGGTCTCAGGCTCTGCAAGAAGAAGAGCCAATGTCTCATAGTAACTCACTTCTTTCTTATCCATATCTGTAATATATCTTATTGTCTCTTGTTTTCTGGAGAATCTTGACCTATATGAAAGTGTTTACATTTCATACTTTTGCCTGCAGTTATTTAGGTTCCCAAACCTATTTGCCAAAGAAACATGCAATCTCACTGCCTACTTCTGCTACCCATATTGAGAGACAGTTTAGCAGGGATAAACTGGTTTAGTTTTGGGTTCTTCATTAGTTTCCATTGGTTCTTATGTCACTTTGTATGCTATTACCATGTTGGCTTAATTACTGTATTTTATAACATACTTTGAAGTCGTGGGTAAGAGACTGCCATTTTGTTTTGTTTTGTTTTGTTTTTCGAGACAGGGTTTCTCTGTATAGCTCTGGCTGTCCTGGAACTCACTCTGTAGACCAGGCTGACCTTGAACTCAGAAATCTGCCTGCCTCTCCCTCTCAAGTGCTGGGATTAAAGGCAAGCGCCACCACCCAAAGGCTGCCATTTTGATCATCTGATTTTTTTCTATAAGATTGCTTTAGTTGACCTCATTCCTTAGTAGTCCCATATAACTGTAAGAATATGTTTTTCCTCATTCTGTAAAAATGTCACTGTAATCTGTTGTAATCTTGATGGAGTATTGAATATGTAGTTCATTTTGAGTGTCAAACATTTTAGCAATATTAATACCAATGAGTATCTCTTTTAAAAATATTTAGTAATTAGGATTACATTGATTTTATATTCTCACTTTATACTGAATTTACTTATTGTGAGTGATATTTTTTCATTTTCTTGTTTTTATCTGTTACCACTTTAATTTATTATTTCATTCATTGCTTTTGCTATATATGAATACATCTTTTTCTTTTAATTGGGATTACATTGATTTTTATATCCTCTAACTCTATTGAATTTATCAGTTCTAAGAGTACTATTTTTCTTTCTACTATTCCTTATTACTTTGTAAAAATGATGTAATATTCCAACAAAGGTAATATTATTTTCATTTATAGTTGAAAACCATTTATTTTCTTTTTTTCCCCTTGACTAATTATTGTAGATGAAACTTCTGATACTATGGAAAATGGAATAATGAATAAACCTTACCCAGTCACTTTCCACAATAGGTGGAATTATTTTTTCAATTTTCTCAAACACAATAATTTATTATTATTATTATTATTATTATTATTATTATTATTATTATTTAACCTTTGAAAGTCCATTTTTATTAGATATTTTCTGTTTACATTTCAAATGATATCCCCTTTCCTGGTTTCCCCTCAAAATCACTCTATCCCCTCCCCACTCTCCACCTGCTCACACACACACCCACTCCCAGTTTATGGCCCTGGCATTTCCCTACACTGGGACAAAGAGCCTTCACAGGACCAAGAGCCTCTCTTCCCATTGATGACTAACAAGGCCTTCCTCTACTACATATGCAGCTGAAGCCATGAGTCCCACCATGTGTACACTTTGGTTTGTGGTTTAGTCCCTGGGAACTCTAGGGGTACTGGTTATTTCATATTGTTTTTCCTTCTATGGGGCTGCAAACTCCTTCAGCTCCTTGAGTCCTTTCTCTAGCTCCTCCATTGGGGACCATGTGCTCAATCTAATGGTAGGCTGCAAGCCTCCACCTTTGCATTTGTCAGACACTGATAGAGCCTCTCAGAAGACAGCTATAGCAGGCTTCTGTCAGCAAGCACTTGTTAGCAACTATAATAGTATTTGGATTGGTGACTGTATATGGAATGGATCCCCAGGTGGGACAGTCTCTAGATGGTCATTCTTTCAGTCTCTGCTCCACAGTTTGTCTCTATAGCTCCTTACATAGGTTTTTTGTTCTCCCTTCTGAGAAGGACTAAAGTATCCACACTTTGGTCTTCCTTCTTCTTCAGTTTAATGTGGTCTGTGGATTGTATCTTAGGTATTCCAAATTTCTGGGCTAATATTTACTTATCAGTGAGTGTACACCCTGTGTTTTCTTTTGTGATTAGGTTACCTCACTCAGGATGAAATTTGTCCAGACCCATCCATTTCCCTAAGAATTTCATAAATTCATTGTTTTTAATCTCTGATTTTGTACTCCATTGTGTAGATGTACCACAATTTCTGTATCCAGTCCTCTGTTGAGGGACATCTGGGTTGTTTCCAGTTTCTGGCTATTATAAATATGGCTGCTATTAACATAGTGGAGCATGTATCCTTATTACATGTTGGAACATCTTCTGGGTATATGCCCAGAAGTGGTAGAGCTGGGTCGTCAGGTAGTACTATGTCCAATTTTCTAAGGAACAGCCAAACTGATTTCCAGAGGGGTTGTATCAGCTTGCAGTCTCCCCAGCAATGGAGAAATGTTCTTCTTTCTCCACATTCTTGCCAGCATCTGCTGTTATCTGAACTTTTGATCTTAGCCATTCTGACTGGTGTGAGGTGGGTTGTTTTGATTTGCATTTCCCTGATGACTAAGAATGTTGAACATTTCTTTAGGTGCTTCTTAGCCATTTGGTATTCCTTACTTGAGAATTCTTTGTTTAGCTCCATACCACATTTTTAATAGGGTTATTTGGTTCTCTGGAGTCTAAATTCTTGAGTTCTTTGTATATATTGGATATTAGTCCTCTATAGGATGTATGGTTGGTAAAGATCTTTTCCTAATCTATTGTTTGCTATTTGTCCTATTGTCAGTGTCCTGGTCTTAAAGAAGCTTTGTAATTTTATGAGGTCTCATTTGTCAAGTCTTGATCTTAGAGCATATGCTATTGGTGTTTGGTTCAGGAAATTTTCCCCTGTGCCCATGTGTTTGAGGCTCTTCCCACTTTCTTTTCTTTTAGGTTTAGTGTACTTAGTATCATGTGGAAGTCCTTGATCCACTTGGACTTGAATTTTGTACCTGAAGATATGATAAGATCCGTTTACTTCTATATGCTAATTGCCAGTTGAGCCGGCACCATTTTTTTTGTAAATACTGTATTTTTTTCTGCTGGATGGTTTTAGCTCCTTTGTTAAAGATTAAGTGACCATAGGAGTGTGGGTTCGTTTCTGGGTCTTCACTTCTATTCCATTGATCCACCTGCCTGTCACTGTGCCAATACCATACAGTTTTTATCACAATTGTGTTGCAGTACAGCTTGCAGTCAAGAATGGTGATTCCTCCAGTTCTTTCATTGTTGAGAATATTTTTTGCTATCCTAGGTTTTTTGTTATTCCAGATGAATTTGTGAGTTGTTCTTTCTAACTCTATGAAGAATTGAATTGAAATTTTGATAGAGATTATGATCAATCTGTAAATTACTTTCATTAAGATGGTAATTTTTACTCTATATTAATCCTGCCAATCCATTAGCAAGGCAAATTTTTCCATCTTATGAGATCTTCAATTTCTTTCTTCGGAGACTTGAAGTTCTTTTTTTTTTTCTTTTAAATTTTTATTGCATTATGATGAGAAAAGTTACATGATTTCAAATTTATCTGAATTTGTTAACATTTAAAAATGTATTTTAATTAAATAGAATTGAATCACATTCTTGTTTCCCTTTTGTACCACCGGTCTTCCCAGAGACCCCTCCTTCAATACCTATAATAACTTCTTTGTCATATTGCTTAAAATTTATAAAATATTATAACAATAAAAATAATTATTATAAAAGTTGTTTGATATAAAAACAATCAATTTAACAGTATTATGTAGATGCTCATCTACATCAATAGTGAAAATACATTTTTCTCAATATAAATTTTAAATAACTCCAAACATAACTGTATACTTAAAAATAATACATCACTACTAGTATTTTCTTAAATGAATGTGAATATATAAAGTCTTTTTGTTTGTTTTGTATTTAGTAGAGTTTAAAATATTGGCTCTTATTGTGGCACAAGCCCAAAATAAGAACAATTTTTGGATATTGGGTTTCATTGTAATAAGGCTGTATTTCAATGACCCTCACATCACCAAAGGATTTTACCTCCATCATAGCTACGCTGAGAGTTGATAGTTCTGCTGCACCAAGAAATGAATTGTAGGCTCGATTTTTGGATACAGACTTCCTGCTATGGTCAAAGCTATTTGACTTGAGTGAGTGACTTCATTCTCAGCCCACAGAGAATAGGTTACATTCATTTAAGAAATGGTGTAGGTATTAAGATGGCCTATCCATAAAGTCATTCGCCAACTGTTTCAATGAACAATGGTTCTTCTTGGAGGGTGGCAGAGACATTAGGTGTGAGTAAGAATCTGGTTCATTAGCTGTGATAATTTGGAAAAGCATCCATCTTAGGGAAAGAGTAACTTATAAAGTCCTCTACTTCAAACTTGATACAAGAGTTACCAATGTCAAGGAAAGCATTCAGTCTCACTTTGTTGTTCTCTTACAAGCCACCTCCCTAGTTAATTGTCTATGTTTCTTTTGGGTATATAAATACTTTTGAAATATATAAGCTGTTCTGAAAACCATAGTATAGTGTAAAATCATGAAATAAACAATACTACTAATAGAGAGACTGAGATAGAAGAAGCAAGATTTCAAGACCCTTATGTTGTACACAGCCTGACACTGTCACAAACATACAAGCTGACAGTATATATAGATTGTACAATGTTAGACCTATTTCTCCAATTACCAAATTAGAGAGACCATTGGATAACAATCAACAAATTTCCAATTCCTCATATTATTGGATTTCAATCAATTAGGATATGTTGGTAATATTAATTTTCAAATTAATATATTAAGAAAAAGTAATTGTCACTTCCTGTTGCTTTTGTTGTAAAAGGTGGAATTAGGTTTGTGTAGATTTGTTGAAAGCTTGCCTTCTTGCTTCTTCTAGGGTGTAGTTTTGCTCCTTATGTTGACGTTTTTCCATCTATTATCCTTTGTAGGGCTGGATTTGTGGAAAGATATTGTGTAAATTTTGTTTTGTCATGGAATATCTTGTTTTCTCCACCTATGGTAATTGAGAGTTTTGCTGGGTATAGTAGCCTGGGCTGGCATTTGTGTTCTTGTAGGGTCAGTATGACATCTGCCCAGGATCTTCTAGTTTTCATAGTCTCTGGTGAGAAGTCTAGTGTAATTCTGATAGGCCTGCCTTTATATGTTACTTGCCTTTTTTCCCTTACTACTTTTAAGATTCTTTCTTTGTTTAGTACATTTGGTGTTTTGATTATTATGTGACAGGAGGACTTTCTTTTCTGGTCCAGTCTGTTTGGAGTTCTATAGGCTTCTTGTATGTTCATGGGCATCTCTTTCTTTAGGTTAGGGAAGTTTTCTTCTATAATTTTGTTGAAGATATTTACTGCCCATTACATTGGGAGTCTTCACTTTCTTCTATACCTATTATCCTTAGGTTTGGTCTTCTCACTGCTTCCTGGATTTCCTGGATGTTTTGGGTTAGGAGCTTGAAGTTCTTTTCATACAGATCTTTCACTTGCTTAGTTAGAGTCACACCAAAGTATTTTATATTATTTGTGACTATTGTGAATAGTGTTGTATCCCTAATTTTTTTCTCAGCCTCTTTATCCTTTGTGTAGAGGAAAGCCACTGATTTGTTTGAGTTAATTTTATATCCAGCTAATTTTCTGAAGTTGTTTATCAGGTTTAGGGGTTTTCTGGTAGAGTTTTGGGGTCACTTAACTGTACTATCATATCATCTGCAAATAGTGATATTTTGACTTCTTCCTTTCCAATTTGTATCCCTTTGATCTCTTTTTGTTGTCTAATTCCTTTAGCTAGGAATTCAAGTACTATATTGAATAGGCAAAGGGAGAGAGTGTTCTGCCTTGTCTAGATTCTCCTTTTAGTAGAATTGCTTCGTTGCTTTTTATTTAGTTTGATCTTGGCTACTGGTTTTCTGTATATTACTTTTACTATGTTTAGGTATGGGCTTTGAATTCCTGATCTTTCCAAGACTTTTAAAGTGTGTTGTATTTTGTCAAATGCTTTCTATGCATGTAATGAAGTGATAATATGTTTTTTTCCCCTTTGAGTTTGTTTATATAGCAGATTATGTTATGGATTTCTGTATATTGAACCATCCCTGCATCCCTGGGATGAAACCAACTTTATCATGGTGGGTGATGGTTTTGATGTGTTCTTGGATTGGTTTTGTAAGAATTTTATTTTGTATTTTTGCATCGATATTCATAAGGGAAATTGATCTGAAATACTCTTTCCTTGTTGGATCTTTGTGTAGTTTATGTATCAGAGTAATTGTGGCTTCATAGAACCAGTTGGGTATACTATCTTCTCTTTCTATTTTGTGGAAAAGTTTGAAGAGTATTAGGATTAGGTCTTCTTTGAAGGTCTGACAGAAGTCTGCACTAATCCCATTGGGTCCTGGGCTTTTTTTGATTGGGAGACAATGATTTTTCAGTTTTTTAGGGGATAAAGATTGTTTAGATTTCTGGGTGGTGGTGACTCACACCTTTAATCCCAGCACTTGGGAGACAGAGGCAGGTGGATTTCTGAGTTCGAGGCCAGCCTGGTCTACAGAGTGAGTTCCAGGACATCCAGGACTATTCAGAGAAACACTGTATTGAAATAACAAAAAACTAAAAAACCAACCAAACAAAAATAGACTGTTTAGATCATTTGTCTGATCCTGATTTAACTTTGGTACCTGGTATGTGTCTAGAAAATTGTCCATTTCATCCAGACTTTTCCAGCTTTGCTGAGTATAGGCTTTTATAGTAGGATCTCATGATTTTTTTGCCTCCTAAGTTCCTAAGTTTCTATTTGCCTCCCTTTTCTTTTTTTATTACAAATTTTCTTTATTTACATGTTATATGATATCTCCTTTCCCAGTTTTATCCTCCAAAAAAATGAAAAAAAGAAAACAACAACAACAACAACAACAACAAAAAAAAAAAAACCTGTTCCTCCCTCTCCCACTGCTTACAAACCCACCCTCTCTGGCTTCTTGGTCCTGGTATTCCCCTACTCTGGGGTATAGAACCTTCACAGGGCCAAGGGCCTCTCCTGCCCTTGATAACCGTCTAGGCTACCCTGTGCTATACATATATGCTGCTGGAGCCATGAGTCCCACCATGTGTACTTTTTGGTTGGTGGTTTAATCCCTGAGGGTATTAGCTAGTTCATATTGTTGTTTGTCCTAAGAGGCTGCAAACCCTTCAGCTCCTTAGGTCCTTTCACTAGCTTTTTCATTGGGGAACCTTGTGCTCAATCCAATGGATGGCTGTGAAACTTTACTTTTGTATTAGTCAGGTACTGTCAGAGCCTCTCAGGAGACAGCTATATTAGGTTCCTGTCAGCCAGCACTTACCTGCATCACAATAGTGTCTAGAATTGATATTTGAATATGAGAAGGATTCCCAGGTGGAACAGTCTCTGGATTATCCTTCCTCAGTCTCTGTAACTCTTGTTCCCCTTTTTAAGAAGGAACTATATATCCACACTTTGGTCTTCTTTCTTCTTGAGTTTCTTGTGGTTTGTGGATTGTACTTTGTGTATTCTGAACTTCTGGGCTAATATCCCCTTATCAGAGTACATACCATGTGTGTTCTTTGTGATTGGGTTACCTCACTCAGGATGAAATTTCTTCAGATTCATCCATTTCCCTAAGAATTTCATAAATTCATTGTTTTTTCCATTGAAAAACAGTACTGAGTAGTACTCCATTGTGTAGATGTACCACAATTTCTGTATCCATTCCTCTGTTAAGGGACATCTGCGTTGTTTAGAGTTTCTGGCTATTATAAATAAAGCTGCTATGAACATAGCATGTGTCCTTATTACATGTTGGAGCATCTTCTGGATATATACTAATGAATGATATAGCTAGGTCCTCTGGTAGTACTATGACCAATTTCCTGAGGAACCACGAAACTGATTTCCAGAGTGGTTGTCCCAGCTTGCAATCCCACTAGCAATGAGGGAGCTATACCTCGCTTTTGATTTCTGATTTTAACTAGGATACTGTCTCTGTGCCCTCTAGCTAATCTGGCTAAGAGATTATCTATTTTATTGATTTTTGCAAAGAACCAGCTCCTGGTTTTGTTGATTCTTTGTATAGGTCTTTTGTTTCTACTTGGTTTATTTCTGCCCTGAGTTTGATTATTTAATGCAGTCTACTCTTCTTGGGTGTTTTTGCTTCTTTTTGTTCTAGAGCTTTTGGATGTGGTGTTAAGCTGCTATTGTATGCTCTCTTCAGTTTCTTTTTGGAGGCCCTCAGGGCTATAAGTTTTCCTCTTATGGCAGCTTTCATTGTGTCACATAAGTTTGTGTATGTAATGCCTTCAATTTCATTAAACTCTAAAAAGTCCTTAATTTCTTTCTTTATTTCTTCCTTGACAAAGTTATTATTGAGTAGTACATTGTTCATCTTCCACATGTATGTGGTCTTTCTATTGTTTATGTTGTTATTGAGGACCAGCCTTAGTCTGTGCTGATCTGATAGGATGCATGGAATTATTTCAATCTTCTTGTATATGTTGAGGCTTGTTTTGTGACCAATTATATGGTCAATTTTGGAGAAGGTACCATGAGGTGCTGAGAAGAAGGTATATTCTCTTGTTTTTGGATAAAGTGTTCTATAGATATTTGTTAAATCCATTTGGTTCATAACTTTTTTTAGTTTCACTGTGTCTTTGTTTAGTTTCTGTTACCATGATCTATCCATTATTCAGATTGTGGGGTTAAAGTCTCCCACTATTATTGTGTGTGGTGCAATGTGTGCTTTGAGCTTTTTAAAGTTTCTTTTATGAATGTGGGTGCCCTTAGATTAGGAGCATAGCTGTTCAGAATAGAGAGTTCTTCTTGGTATTCTTTTTCTTTGATGAGTATGAATGGTTCTTCCTTATTTTTTTTATCACTTTAGGTAGAAAGTTAATTTTATTTGAATTTATAATGGCTACTCCAGCTTGTCTCTTGAGACCATTTGCTTGAGGAATTGTTTTCGTCTTTTACTCTGAGGTAGGTGTATGTCTTTGTCATTCCCGTGGGTTTCCTGTATGCAGCAAAACATTGGGTCCTGTTTATGTATCCAGTCTGTTAGTCTATGTCTGTTTATTGGGGAATTGAGTCCATTAATATTAAGAGATATTAAGGAAAGAAGATTGCTTCATGTTATTTTTGTTGTTAGAGGTAGGATTATGGTTTTTGTGGCTATATTCTTTTTTGTTTGTTTAAAGAAGATTATTTTCCTGCTTTTTCTAGGATGTACTTTCCTTCCTTGTGTTGGAGGTTTCCATCTATTTTTCTTTGTAGGACTGGATTTTTAGGGAGATACTGTGTAAATTTGTTTTTGTCATGGGAAATGTTTGTTTCCCTATCTATGGTTACTGAGAGTTTTGCTGGGTATAGTAGCCTGATCTGGCATTTGTGTTCTCTTAGTGTTTATACAATATCTGCCCAGGATCTTCTGGCTTTCATAGTTTCTGGCAAGAAGTCTGGTGTAATTCTAATAGGACTGCATTTATATGTTACTTGACCTTTTTCTCTTACTTTAATGTCTTTTCTTTGTTTTGTGCATTTGGTGTTTTGATTATTATGTGGTTGAAGGAATTTCTTTCCTGATCCAGTCTATTTGGCACACTGCAGGTTTCTTTTATATTCATGGTCATCTCTTTCTTTAGGTTAGGGAAGTTTCCTTCTATAATTTTGATGAATGTATTTACTGGCCCTTTAAGTTGGAGATCTTCACTCTATTCTATACCTATCATCCTTAGGTTTGATCTTTCATTGTGTCCTGGATTTCCTGGATGTTTTGAGTTAGGATCTTTTTTGCATTTTGCATTTTCTTTGGTTGGTGTGTCAATGTTTCCTATGGTATCTTCTGCACCTGAGATTCTCTCTTCTATTTCTTGTATTCTGTTGGTGATACTTGCATTTATGGATCCTGATCTCATTCCTATGTTTTCTATCTTCAGAGTTGTCTTTCTTTATGATTTCTTTATTGTTTCTACTTCCACTTTTAGATCCTGGATGGTTTTGCTCATTTCCTTCACCTGTTTGGTTGTGTTTTCCTGTAATTCTTTAAGGTTTTTTTCTGTTTCCTCTTTAAGGGCTTCTACTTGTTTAACTGTATTCTCCTGTATTTATTTAAGGGACTTACTTATATCCTTCTTAAAATCCTTTATCAGCATCATGAGATGTGATTTTAAATCCACATCTTGCTTTTCCAGTGTGTTGGGGTATCAAGGACTTGCTGTTGTAGAAGTAGATCCTGATGATGACAAGTAATCTTGGTTTCTGTTGGTAAGATTCTCACATTTGCCTTTCACCATCTGGTTATCTCTGGTCTTAGATGTTCTTGCTGTCTCTAGCTGGAGCTTGTTCCTCCTGTGGGTCTGTAGGCCTATGTTAGCACTCCTGGGTGGCCAGCTTTCTCCTGGCAGAACTTGTGTACAGAGGGCTGTGGAACTACCTTCACTTGGGGTACAGATGGAAGACTCGAAGGATCCTGTCCCAGCTGCTGCACTGTTCCTGTGTTCTGTGTGCTCCTGGATGGCCCTGATCCAGACTGTTACTGGAGAGAATGTGGTTATGTTACATCCATCAGAGCTGGGGAGTGAAAGCATTCCTGGGAGAACAGGTTTCTCTTGGCAGAACTTGTGCCCAGCAAATAGGTGGAATTTAAATAAGGAAACATCATTCAAAACAATTTAATAAAACAAGATAAATCTCAATATAATGAGTACTTTACCTGATAATTTAAATCTAGTCTGCTTTAGCACATATGCACACTCCTAAGTTGAAAACTATTGTGAGCAATTATTTTGTGCCCAAAATAGATAGACAGGGAGCCAGTAATGGAAAGGAAATATAAAAGCTTACCAAGGATTGTTTTTTTAAAGAGCACCATAATGTAGAAAAACCATTTATTTAAAACAAATATAAATAGAACAGAATAAGAAAATCTCATTCACAAGACAATCAAAAGAAAAATAATATATACTCCAATTTAAAAGAAGCAGTAAAAGCTGAATTAAGACTAAATTTATAGTGATGAATGCTTCTATTAAAAAGGAAGAAACGCTTTAAATGGGGAACATTATTTCATACCACAAAGAATTTAGAAAAAAAAACAAGCAAATAAACAAAAGACCCTAACTACAAATATAGTAGAAAGAAAAATATTATATTTGACTAGAACACAGAATAAGTAAACAATAGAAAAAGTAGCAAAATGAACATGTGGGTTTTGAACAAAACCCTAAGATATACCATTATCAAATATATAAAGAAAAATAGAGAAACCATAAATCTAAAAACAGAAATGTAGAAGAATACTAAGCTCCAGAACCTATATAAGCTTTAACTTTCAAATATCAATTCCTAATAACATTGAACTTACTAAAACATTCATGAAGAAAATATATCTTAAATTATATGCAATAATTCAAAATACTGGTTGGAGATATTTTACAGTTTTTATATATCCTTTTGTAATTCTTATTTCTGTTTGCTTTTTGAAAAATGATATATCTACACTGACATGAATATACAAAAAAATTTCTGTGCAGAAAACACTAGGATAGAAGGTATATACCACTGTACCCACATTTGTGTTTTCTATTTTTTTGTGTTTGTGTATGTGTATATATATGTGAAATGTATGTGTGTGTGTCTTTCTTTTTTTAATCTTATGTTGAACTCAAATGTATTGAACCTCTTGCTTCCTTCCTATGCTATTTTAATTCAGCCTCCTCTTCTCAGGGGTATGAGGATTCCATATTGTACACACTTGTTACAGAAAAGCTGTGGTACAAAACAAAACTCAAAAATTGACAAACAACATAAACCAAGGATTAAAAAACACAGAACATGAAACAAAAACCAAAAATACCCAGGACCAAAATCAATATCAAGAATAAAACAAACAAGCAATGAAACAAAAACCAAACCAAAACAAAACAAACAAAAAAAAATAAAGTGCCTAGTTGTTCCCAATTCTTTTAGACAAATCAACAGAACCTGAAGTTAGTTTGTGAAAAGTGTCATATGAGTAAGATATCATTAAAAGTAGTTGAAGCTATTTAAAAGTATTAAAAGCTATTTGCTTATTTTCAGGTACTATGAATTATTTCAGTTACAATAATAGATAACTCAATCATTTCCCATGTTCCAATTATGGCATCAAAGTATTGCTATACTGTACTAATTTTTATTCTCATATGATATATCTTGCATCTCTCCAGTTATTAGGGTTAGTATCAACACAGACATATAAGCAACCCAGTAGCTCATGGAAAGTTGAGTTTAAAGAGGTCACAGAAAGAAGAAATGTTAAGGTGGTACTTGTCCTGAAATTTTCCTGCTTTAATCTCTCAACAGTGATACAAATTGTCTCTTTCAATGAAATTTGCAATGTTAAAACACTATATGATTTAAAAATACAAATCTGTTCAAAGTGTGGGAAATAAACTAATGTAATAGTATTTTGAAGTATTGTTTTTTTAGAAAAAATAAATCAAATTTTGATCAGTGCCTTATTTAGCCAGCAGAGAAGCTTCCTTCTGCATAGGTTGGAAAACCAAAACTAAGCCAAACATTATATTGATAGATATCTTGGAGCATATTGCTTTAAATGTATACCTCCATCCAATCCCTTACTTCAGAGGTCAGAGAACCCCAGGAAGTATAGCATCAAGAATAGATGGAGGACACCAAGAAAATAAGTTTCTCTGAACCAACCAAGCAAACTCATGTGAACTGAGAGACAGAAACAGCAAGTACTGCACCTAAGTGGGTATGTGCCAGATTTGCTATATATTATAGCTTCATCTTAGTATTGTTATGAGATTCCTGATTGTGTCGATGAGTGCATGTCTGAATTTTGTGCCTGCTTTTAAGATATTTTTCTGTTGATTTACCTTCTCCAACTTCATTGTGATGGTTTATGTTTTACCTTATATTTTATTTTGTTATGTTTCACTGTTACCTCTTACAAACCTATTCTTTTCTCAATTGGGAAAAGGATCTAGATGTGAGGGGAGATGGGAAAGAACTTAAAAGTATAGCAGAATGAGAAACTGTAATCAAGATACATTGTGTGGGAATAGAATCTATTTCCAATTAAAAATATTTTCTTTTATTATTTTTATCCTCTCAGAAGATTTTCAGTTTCCTATGGTCCTGCTTATTATTATAGGTCTTAGTTTTGGGGCTATTGGTCTTCCAAGGGGTCTTGTCCTATGCCAGTGAGTACAATGCTGTTCTGCAACTTCATGTCTATCAGGTTCAGTGTATCTTGTTTTGTGTTGAGGACTTTGATGCACATGGACTTAAATTTTGTGCAAGGTGATAAATATGGGCACATTTCATTCTTTTACATGTACACATCCAATTTGACCAGCACCATTTGTTGAAGATGATACCTTTTATTCAGTGTGTATTTCTGGATTCTTTATCAAATGCAGGTATCCATATATGTTCAGGTTTATGTTTGTGTCTTCAGTTTGATTCATCTGAAAACAAATAACATAGATTTTATTGCTAGAATTCTATAATATAGCCTAGAATCAGAAATTGTGACACCTTCCTCAGTTTTTTTATTGTACAGGGCTGTTCTAGTTATTGTCAGTTTTCTGTTTTTCCATATTACAGGGATTTTGATGATGATTGCATTGACTCTAGATTGCTTTGGTAGGATGGCTAATTTTACTATAGTAATCCTACCAATCTATGAGCATAGAGAGTTTCCATGTTTTGATATCTTCTTCAATTTCTTTCATCAGAGACTTTTATCATACTAGTCTTTTTTTTCTCACTTGGTTAGAGTTAAGCCAAGATACTTTATATTATTTGAGGCTATTGTGAAAGTTGTCATGTCCTTGTTTTTTTTTCTCAGTCCATTTGTAATTTGTATGCTGAAGAGCTACTAATATTTTTAATTTAATCTTGTATCCAAGTATTTTGCAGAATGTGTTTATGAGCTGTAGGAGTTCCTTGATGGAATTTTTTGGATTGCTTATATATACTATCATATCATTTTCAAGTAATAATACTTTGATATGGCCCTTGGCAATTTGTATCCCTGTGATCTCCATTAGTTATGTTATATTGAAGTTCTACTAGTTAGAACTTCAAGTACTGTACTGAATAGATAGTGAGAGACTGACTAGCCTTCTGCTATTCCTGATTGAATTGAGTTTATCTACATTTAATTTGATGTTGGACATATGGTGGCTGTAATTTGCCTTTATTATATAGCAGTGTGTACATCGTATTCCCAATCTTCCCTGACTTTTTTCATGAAGGGATGTTGGATTTTGTCAAAGGACCCTTGTGCACCTAATGATATGATCTTGTACTTTTTCAGTTTGTTTATAAGGTGAATTCCATTTATTGATTTTCCTATTTTAAAACATTCCTGTATCTCTGGAACAAAGCCTACTTGATCATGATAATCTTTTTGATATATTCTGGAATTCTGTTTGCAATTATTTATTGACTATACTTTCAAATATATTTCTAAGTGAAATTGATCTGTAATTCTATTTCATTGTTGAGTATGTGTTTTGCATATCAGGGTAACTCTGATTTCATAAAATGAATTGGGCAGTATTTCCTCTGGTTCTATTATGCAGACAATTTCAAGTATATTGGCACTATCTCTTCTTTGAAAGTTTGGTAGAATACTGTGCTAAAATCATCTTGCCCTTCGGTTGGGAGACTCTTACTGACTACTTTTATTTCACTTAAGGTTGTAAGTCTACTTAGATTTCTTATCTGATCTTGATTGACTTTGGTATGTGATACTTATGGAGGAACTCACCAACTCACCCTTTCCCACTTCCTGGCCCTGGCATTCACCTACACTGGGCATAAACCTTCACAGGACCAAGAGCCTTTCCTCCCATTGATGGCGGATGAGACCATCCTCTGCTATACACATGCTGCTGGAGCTGGTATCTTTTTATTGGACAATTGAACACATTGATATTGAGACATGTCATTTTCCAATAGTTGTACATTTCTTTTATTTTGTTGTTGTTTACTCATTTTCCAAGTTGGTGTAGTACAGATTATTAAAGTATGTCTGTCTGGATATTAAGACTCTGGATTTCCTTGGGTATCTGTTGTATATCTCCTTTCAATTTCTGAGTTTATGTATTTAGATATTCTCCCTCAACCTTTTAGTTTGCTTGGATAATGGGTTTGTCTACCTTGTTTATTTTTCAAAGAACTAACTCTTTGTATCATTGATTCCTTGTATTATTCTTTTTGTTTCTAATGTATAGATTTCAGACCTCAGTTATATTATTTCTTTCCATAGTACTCTTGGGAATAATTACTTTTTTTTGTTCTAGAGCTTTCGGGCATATTGTTAAGTTTCTTGTATGAGATCTCTCCTGATATTTATTTATTTATTTATTTATTTATTTATATTTTTATATAGTTACCTAGGGTTAGGAATTTTTCTCTTAGATCCTACTTTGTCCCATAATTTTGAGTGTGCTGTATATTCATTTTCATTGATTTCTAGGTGGTCTTTAATCCTGAATCATTTTTCATTCAATAGAGAGATGTTCAGTTTCCATGAGTATGTAAGGTTTCTTTCTGTTGTTTCTCTCATTTTTGATATCCAGCTTTGTTCAATGATGGTTTGATAGGATGAATGGAGTTATATCAATGTTTTTATATTTATTGACACTTGCTCTTTGTTCACATTTGTTATAAATTTTGAACAAAAATTTCATGGGATGCAGAGAAAAGTGCATAGTCTTTTACTTGTGGATAAATTTTTCTATAAGTATCTGTTAGGACCATTTGGTTTATAAAGTCTGTTAACTTCAGTCTTCCTTGTGAGCTTTTGTCTGGATGATAGGTGCCTTGTTGAGAGTAGGGTATTGAAGTCTCTCACTATTGGTGTGTAAGTGTCAATATGTGATTTAGACTATAGAAGTATTTTGCTATAGTATTAATTTAGGTGGCTTTGTGCTCTGGGTATAAATGTTTAAGAATTAACTGTTATGTATGTAGTGCCCTCTCCCAACTATTTTGATTAATTTTTGTTTGAAGTTTATCTTGGTAGATATTAAAATGTCCACACTAGCTTATTTCCTAGATCCTTTTTGCTTGGAGTAACTTTTTCCAACATTTTACCCTAAATTAATACCTATCTGTGATATTGGGGTATGCTTCTTTGATGAGTAGAAGGAGAGATACTGATTTATATCCATCATTTAAGCTGGTGTCTTTTTTTTTAATTAGATATTTTCTTTATTTAAATTTCAAATGATATCTCCTCTCCTGGTTACTCATCCAAAATATATCAAAAACAAAAACAAAAAACAAGGCCTGTTTCCTCCCCTTTCCCCCTTCTCACCAACCCACCCTTTCCCACTTCCTAGCACTGACATTCCTCTACACTGGGGCATAAACCTTCACAGGACAAGGGCCTCTCCTTCCATTGATGACTGATGAGGCCATCCTCTGCTATACATATGTTGCTGGATCTGGTATATTTTTATTGGACAATTGAACACATTGATATTGAGATATGTCATTGGCTAATAGTTGTGCATTCCTTTTATTTTGTTGCTGTTGTTATTGTTGTTGACAATGATGGTTCTGGTGATGGTGGTGGTGGTAGTATGTGTTGAGTGGAGGCGATATTTCACTTGTTCTGATTTTGCTGGTGTGAGATTATTTCCTTACTCTATTTTCATGTAAGTACTTTACCTTTTTAAGCTAGAGATTAGTTTGTTTGCTTGATTTTTTTTATTGGTTTTGGTTGTTTGTTGTTATTTGGTTTGTTTGTTTATATGTTTTACAATTTCTGTAGGGCCAGATTTGTCAAGAGAAATTGTTTAATTAATTTTGACTTTGTTATGAAATATCTCATTTTCCTCCTTCTTTGGTGATTGAAAGTTTTGATGGGTATAGTAATCTGGGATGGGATCTGTGGTCTTTTAAGAGTCTGTCGCACATCTGTCCAAGCCTTTTGGGTTTTATTGTCTCCTTTAAGAAGTTAGATGATACCTCCTTTCCCAGTTTCCCCTCCGACCCCCCCGAAAAAAAACCAAAAAACAAACAAAACAATAAGAAGAACAAACCCCTGTTCCCTCCCCCCTCCCCCTGCTAACCACCTCACCTTCTCCTGCTTCCTGGCCCTGGCATTCCTTTATACTAGGGCATAGAACCTTCACAGGACCAAGGGCCTCTCCTCCCATTGATGACCAATTTGGCCATCCTCTGCTATACATATGCTGCTGGAGCCATTAGTCCTACCATGTGTACTGTTTGGTTGGTGGTTTAGTCACTGGGAGCTCTGAGGGTACTAGTTAGTTCATATTGTTGTTCGTCCTAAGGGACTGCAAACCCTACGTCATGTAAATAAAGAAAATATCTAATTTAAAAGAAAGATGCCTCTTCTTCAAACAGCCTGAAAAAAAAAAAAAAACAAAAGAAGAAGTTAGATGAAATTCTAATAGGTATGCATATATATGTTACTTGGTCTTTTGTTCCTTGCAGCCCTTAATATTCTTTCTTTGTGTTACATGTTTAGTATTTTGATTATTATGTGGTGAAGGCAGTTCCTCTTTCTGGTCCAACTTATTTGGTAATCCGTATACTTCTACCTAGGTTAGGAAAAGTTTTCCTCTTTGATTTTGTTGTAAACATTTTCTGGGCTCTGAACTGAAATTCTTCTTCATCTATTTCTATTATTGTTAGTCTTGCCTCTTCAGAGTGTTCCAGATTTACTGGATATATTGTGTCAGGAGTGTTTCAGATTTAACATTTTCTTTAACTAATGTATCTATTTTTTCTATCATATCTTCAAAGCCTGAGAGTCTCTCCTTGATCTTTTGTATTCTGTTGCTAATGTTAGCCTCTGTAGTTCCTGTTTGAATTCTTAACTTTTTCATTTTCAGAATTCCCTCAGTTCAGTTTTCTTTATTGTGTCTTTCTTTTTAAGTCTTGAACAGTTTAATCTGTTTCCTTCAACATTTTGTATTTTCTCATCTTTTGTTCAGAGATGTATCCTCTCTCTGTTATTGTTTGTTGGTGTTTTCTCGTAATTGTTTGAGGGTTCATTTCTTTTTCTTCAGTGAACTCTACCATCTTTACATAGTATGTTTTAAGGTCTTTTCTTGTGTTTCTGCTATGTTGGGGTATGCAAGGACTTCTGTGGTAGGAAAAGTGGGCTCTGATAGAGACATATTGCTATGGCTATTATTGTTTAAATTTTTCCAGTGGTGTCTAGGTATCTGGGTTTAAGATAATTATGAGTCTTATTGGTAATTTGGGGTTTGTTTTTTATTTTCTGCCTTCCCTTTGGATTATGACATAGTGTGATGGCTATCTATTTCTTGTTTCACTGGGCTGCTCTACTTGTGTGTTCACAAAGAATGTCTCCTTTTAATAGAATTTAGGATACAGTGATATGTAAGGGAAGGGAGATTAGAAGGATATGGTCTCTGCGATCCATAGAGGATATGGCAGGAGACTACAAGTGTTCATCTGTTGCAGCACTAAGTATGAAACTGAGGGATTCAGGTTAGAGGAACAGAGAGAGAAGCAAAAGACTAAAAACAGCTTACTGGGTTTTTCTGGCAAGTGTCATCTGTGGCCAAGGTGTTTGCTTGATTTGGTGATGAATTGAGGGAGAGAGGTTTGGAAGGAATGGTCTGTAGGGATCACAGAAGATATGCACAGTGGAGAAGAGAGGCTGTAGTTGGTGTTTTGCAGTACTAGGAACAAGGTTTAGTCTGGGCAACAGAGAGAGAGAGAGAGAGAGAGAGAAAGAGAGAGAGAGAGAGAGAGAGAGAGAGAGATATGATAAGGTCTGTCAAAGAAAATATTTTTAATAAATAGGGGAAATTATTCAATGTTTAATGATATCAAACATTTTCTAATGGGAAATAGAAATATCCAGAGTCCAATAAGAAGCATAAGAATAAATAAAATAAAATATTACATTTTATCAATTATCTTGAGTCATTTATGTGCACATATTGAAAAAAATCTAGGCCTTTCATTATTAAGTCTTTTCTATACAAAGTTAAGCTTTATAAATAAAAGTATTTAAAATGTTCCACATTTGCATTTCACTCTACTGTATACTTCTTCTCATAGATTACTTGTCTCAGTTATCAGAAAATTGACAGAACAAGGACATGATTTAAGAAATGTTGTTTATAATTCCAGTAATAGCTTTAGTGACTATTACACATGCCCTCCCACAGGGTCAGCAGATAATAGGACTATCAGCCATAAGGAAAATGATTTATTCAAAGCTACAGGTACAAAAAAGTTAACAAGAGATATTTGGAAAGCTCAGGACATTAAGAATCTGCTTATCTATTATAGTCCAAAATTATTTGAAATGGAAAAACCATAGTCATGATGAGTTGGCATTAGATAGACTTTCAACTACATAAAACAGGCTTTAAAAACCTGTATTCAAATCCATCAGCTCACTGACCAGGAAATATGGGGCTTAATTGCTCTGAAAGGATTCAGAACTTCCAGAGTCCCTGCACCAGTGTCACAGCAGTTAAGTTTTCAATGGGCTTGCATTCCAAATACAGATGGTCTTTGATTAAGGTAGAGCCAGCCTGCTTACAGTAGCAAGGTCTCCCTCAGTTTAATGAACCATTCCTGAAGTTCACACACACACACACACACACACACACACACACACACACACATATATAATATATATATATATATATATGTGTGTGTGTGTATATATATAAATATATACATATATGGAGAGAGAGAGAAGGATGAAGAGGAGGGAGAAGAAGAGAGATTTTCTTTATTACAGAAAAGCAACCTCTGGAGATCATTTCTGTTACAATTATTTTAATTAAGTGTATGAATGAACAAGATGGCCAAAATTTTATATCTTTCATTTTATATATAGTTTAGAAAAACAGTTGTAATGGTTACTTATCTCCCTGATATTGTATATGTGAATAAATATTAAACACTTGCCACAAAAACTACCTGAAAAACATGGACACTATCTCTTTGGAAAGCAATTATCAAGAGAGATGGCACTAGCATTCACAGTCCTTTGAAGACTGAAAGCCAAGATTAGTATGTCCAATTCTTCTAGTTAAAGAAAAAAGCATATCTTATCAAGACATAAAGGAAAAAATGTAATTTTACTTTGGAAAAAATTAATCAGCATCCAACAAAGGCTTAAGGTTCCTTTTAGCAGTGATATCTCTCCAGCTTTTGTTTTACTAAAGTGGAGCCAAACCTCTATTTTCATGTGTGACTAGAACTGCATAACTTTGCCATGTAATTTTGTCACACAATTATTCAAAAACACATTCTCTGGATGCCACCAGCTTTACGTATACCTGAGAGACTTTTATATTCACACATGGATAATAAGAATTTAATGGAAAGGAATAAAATCAAACATTTTTTCTTTGCCTTAATTATGAGAAAAACACTCAATAACAAAGCAAGAGCTCTGAAAATCAAACCAGCAAAGAAACAGTACAAAACCAACCAAACCAAACAACCAAACAAACAAAATAGCAAAACCAAAATTTCTAAGGCCCCCTCTTAGTGTGAAACTTTGTAATGTCATTCCCCTTTTTCTTCCAAAAGAGACCACCAGTACTACGTTCAGAAACAACTGAACAATGGCTTGAATAGGCCTATAAAATAATATGATTGTCCTAATCTTCTTCAGTTTAATCTGTGTTTAATGTTATTGAGTAAAGTATACTATAATAGAGATGTAAGGTACTTATAAACATAGTCTATAATGAGTGGAGGAGAAGCCATGATGGCAAAGACAGTGAAGAACAGGTTTGATGGGATTCTGAGACAGCTCACCACTAGCTCATTTTTAATTAATTTATATTACTGATGATATAAATATAATTTTGGCTCTTTATATTATTTTTGAACAAATGACAGCTTCTAAGACACAGAAATAAAAAATTGTGGCCATTTGAGGAGCTACATCTGGATAGGGTTAGGACATGTTTAACAGAGAAGAAGCAAATTCAGCAGTCAGGATATTCTTACTGAAAAAAGTATGTCAAGATTGTATAGTAGAACCCCATAGTGTAAGATTTTTTTAACACCACATTGTAGAATAACCACCACAACACGTGTGCTCTTTTGTTATTATGTCAATTTTTTCAGTGCTGTATCTGAAAGTATAATTTTTAAAGTAATTTTAATTCTTTGGTTAATATTTTTCACCTTTTAAATAAATATTTGCCAGACAAACATATGATCACCTAGGTAAACACTTATGTGTTAGGTCTTCTGTTATTTTAAGTTAAGAGTTGAGATTTGGGCCTGAAAAATAGATTGAATAATCTAACATTGTTCTATCTCCCAGTGTTGTTGTTTTGCACGATCTGTTTTTGTTCCCCCTTCAATCAATTTAGACATATTTTTCTTTTTATTTCTTTGGATTTAAAGCAACAATAGTAATCATTAATGATATTTTGCTATGTTGAGTCACAGTGTGCTATAATATTTAGACAAAAATAAGTGTTTTAAGTATGAAAATTAGGATACAGACTTTTCTACTTTAAATAGAAAGACCCAATATATTATATTATTTGTATATTTTGTAAAAATGTATCATGGTCTAGAGTACCAAAATAGTTACTATAGTTGGTATTTTCAACAAGTTAAATTATCTACAAAATAGTTAATATAGGAAATGAAAGACCTAGGAAATAGTTGGAAAATGAGATTCATTTTATAAAATATCCTTTTCCTACTCAGAGTGCATTTCACATCTTTATATTGTGTGCCCTCAACCCTAGACACTCTGGTCAATGTTGAAGTTTTCTGTGAAGGTTCTTGTTTTTTCTTTTCATTTTTTCACTAGTTATATTATTTACTTACACATCAAATGCTATCATCTTTCCCAGGTTCTCCTCAACAAGGCTCCTATTCCCCTCATCCTCCCCCTGCTTCTATGAGGGTGCTACCCCAACCACCTACCTACTCCAACCTCAGCACCCTAACATTCTCCTATTCTGAGTCATTGAGTCTCCATAGGGCTAAGGGGCTCCCCTCCCATTGATGCCAGATAGGCAATCCTCTGCTACCTATGAAGCTGGAGCCATGGGTCCCTCAATGAGTACTCTTTGGTTGGTGGTTTAGTCCCAGAGAGCTTTTTAGGGGTGGCAGGGCTGCTTGGTTGGTAGTGTTGTTCTTCCTATGTGGTTGCAAGCCCCTTCACTTCCTTCAGTCCTTCCCTTAACACTTTCAGTGGAGTCCCAGCACTCAGTCAAGTGTTTGGCTGCAAGAATCTGCATCTGTATTGGTCAGGCTCTGGCAGAGCCTCTTATGAGCCAGCTATACTAGGTTCCTAGCAGCAAGTGCTATTGGCATCAGCAATAGTGTCTGGGTTTGGTGTCTGCAGATGGGATGGATTCCCTAGGTGTGGCAGTCTCTGGAAGGCCTTTCCTTCAGTCTCTGCTCCACTCTTTGTCCATGCATTTCTTTTTGATAGGAGCAATTCTGGTGTAATATTTTTTAATTGGGTGGGTGGCCCTATCCCTCATCCAGGGGCTGTGCCTATCCACTGAATATGGTCTTTACAGGTTCTATCTCCCCTTTGTTGGGTATATTGACTAATGTCATCCCTGTTGGGTCCTGGGCATCTGGGACTTTCTATTGGCTACTGCCAGTTCCCCATCCCCCACTGCTATTCACCTCCATTCAATTTCCTACCATCTGTACTTCTCTTCCTGTATCCTCCCATACCTAATCTGGTCCTACCCCCCCTTATCCTCCTCCTCTTCTCTCAGTCCCTGATCTCACCCTTCCTCTACCTCTGTGATTATTTTCTTCCCCCTTCTGAGTAGGACTGAAGCATCTATACTTTAGTCTTCCTTCTTCTTGTATTTCATTTGTTCTATGAGTGATATAGTGGGTATTCTAAATTTTATTTTCCTTCTTTTAAACTAATATCCATTTATCAGTGAATACATACAGTAAAATGTATTTTTTGTGACTGTGCTACCTCACTCAGGATGATATTTTCTAGTTCTATCCATTTTTTATTTATAATAGCCAGAAGCTGGAAGCAACTCAGATGTCCCTCAACAGAGGACTGGATAAAAAAAATGTGGAACATTTACACAATGGAGTACTTCTCAGCTATTAAGTTTCCAGATTTTTTTTAATTGGATATTTTCTTTATTTATATTTCAAATATTATCTCTTCCTGGTCCCATCACTAGAATCCCCTATCCCATCCCTGTCCCCCTGCTTCTATTAGGGTGTTCCTGCACTCATGCACTCCTGCCTCCCCTCCTTTGAATTCCCCTACACTGAGGCATCTAGCCTTCACAGGACCAAGGGACTTTCCTCCATTGGTGTCCTACATTGCCATCCTCTGCTACATATGCATTTGGATCCATGGGTCTTTCCATGTGTACTCCTTGGTTGGTGGTTTAGTCTCTGGGAGCTCTGGAAGGGTCTGGTTGGTTGATATTATTTTTCTTCCTATGAGGTTACAAACCTCTTCAGCTCATTCAGTCCTTTCTCTAACTCCTGCATTGAAGACCCAATTGGGGACTTAATGCTCAGTTCAAAGGTTGGCTGCAAGCATCCTCCTCTGTATTTGTCAGGCCCTGGCAGAGCCCCTCAGGATACAGCTATATCAGGTTCCTATCAGTATGCATTTCTTGGCATCCACAATTGTGTCCGGATTTGGTGAGTGTATAGAGGGTAGATCCCTAAGTGGGGCAGTCTTTGGAGGTCCTTTCCTTCAGTCTCTGCTCACCACTTTGTCTCTATATTTGCTCCCATGTGTATTTTGTTGCCCTTGCTAAGAAGGTCCAAAGTATCCAAACTGTGGTCTTCCTTCTTTATGAGCTTCATGTGGTCTGTGGATTGTATCTTGGATATTCTGAGCTTGGGGGCTAATTTGCACTTATTAATTCTAATGTCATCCCTGGACATCTGGGACTTTCTATTGGCTACCCTCAGTTCCTCATCCTCCACTGCTATTCACCTCCATTCAATTTCCTGACCCTCTGTACTTCTCTACCTGAGGATGTGGGAGGAGACAGGAATGCATGCCACGCATGTTTTTGTAATCGGGTTACCTCACTCAGGATGATATTTTCAAGTTCCATCCATTTGACTTAGAATTTCATAAGTCATTGTTTTGAATAGCTGAATAGTACTCCACTGTATAAATGTACCACATTTTCTGTATCCATTTCTTTGTTGAAGGACATTTGAGTTCTTTCCAGCTTCTGACTATTATAAATGAGGCTGCTATGAACATAGTAGAGCATGTGTCCTTATTACATGTTAGAGTATCTTCTGGGTATATGACCAGGAGTGGTATAGCTTGGTCCTTGGGTAATACAGTGTCTAATTTTCTGAGGAACAGCCAGACTGATTTCCAGAGTGGTTATACCAGCTAGCAATCCCACCACTAATGAAGGAGTGTTCCTCTTTCTCCACAACCTCTCTAGCATCTGCTGTCACCTGAGTTTTTGATCTTAGCCATTCTGACTGGTGTGAGGTGGAATCTCAGGATTGTTTTGATTTGCATTTCCTTGGAGACTAAGGATGTTGAACATTTCTTTAGGTGCTTCTTGGCCATTCAATATTCCTCTGTTGAGAATTATTTCTTTAGCTCTCTACCCCATTTTTAATAGAGTTATTTGATTCTCTGGAGTTTAACTTCTTCAGTTCTATGTATATATTTTAAATTAGCCCTCTATCAGATGTAGGATTGGTAAAGATCTTTTCCCAATCTGTTGGTTGCTGTTTTGTCCTATTGACAGTGTCCTTTGGCTTACAGACGATTTGCAATTTTATGAGGTCTCATTTGTTGATTCTATTTCTTTAGGGGTTGTGGGACTGTTTAGATAATTTATCTGATATTGGTTTAACTTTGGCACCTAGTATTTGTCTCGAAAATTGTCCATTTCATCCAGGTTTTCCAATTTATTTGAGTACTGGCTTCGTAGTTGGATTTGAAGATATTTTTGATTTTCCTCAGTTTCTGTTTTTAATGTCTCCCTTTTCATTCTTGATTTTGTTAATTTGGATACTGATTTTGGTATTCAGTTATTCTGCTTATTCTGGCTAAGGGTTTATCTATTTTGTTTATTTTTTCAAGGAACCAGGTCCTGGTTTTGTTGATTATTTGTATAGTTCTTTTTGTTTCTACTTGGTTGATTTCAGCCCTGAGTTTGATTATTTCCTGCTATCTAATCCTCTGGAATGTATTTGCTTCTTTCTTTTTCCAGAGCTTTCAGGTATGCTGTCAAGCTACTAGTGTAAGCTCTTTCCAGTTTCTTTTTGGTGGTACTTAGAGCTATGAATTTTCCTCTTATCACTGCTTTCATTGTGTCTCATAAGTTTTGGTATGATGTGTTTTCATTTTCATTAAATTCTAAAAAGTCTTTAACTTCTTTTTTTTTAATCTCTTCCTTGACCAAGTTATTATTGAGCTCCTTCCCCCATGAACTAGGAAGCTGTACAATTACAATATCTAGTGATTACTTCAGAATCTCAAGCATGGCTTTAAGTCATAAAAGAAAACTCTGAAGGAAGATCCAACAAGCAGCTAAAAGATTTGGATGCAGATGTTTTTACACAAGCAATGGACAAAAGCTCCTGACCCCTGTGGTTAAATGAGGGAAAGTCTGTAAGAAGCTGAGGAGGTAGACCAGCAGTCTCAATTAATCTGGACCCCTGAGATCTCTCATGCACTGGAACACCAACCAGGCAACTTATACTCGCTGATATGACGCCCCTAACACATATATAGCAGAGGACTGCCGGGTCTGGGTTTAGTCAGAGAAGATACACATAATCCTCAAGCAACTGGAGGCCCCAGGGAGTTTAGAGGCCTGGTTGTGTGGGGTATGTGTAGTGGGGACATCCTTGTGGAGACAGTGTGTAGAGAGGAGGTATGGAATGTTGAACAGTTGGAGGGTAGAATGGAGAAAAGGAATAAAATCTGGAGTATATAAATAAATAAATAAATAAATAGGTAGGTAAATAAATAAAAGCCCAAAAAGAAAAAGAAAACAGATGGAATAGATGTTGAATCACAAAAAAAAGGAATATTATGTCAAATACGTATTTACTCTTCTTCAGTTGTATTGAAGTCAGAGTTTTTTCCTGATAGCAAAGTATTCTACCACTTAATTCCATCCTTCCCTCTATTGCCTCATGTTAATAACTTCTATAGGCTATAACAATGTAGGCTTGAATATAGGAAAAACATTACAGTGATCTATGCTTCTTTATTACATAGAAATGTAGTGTTCATATTTTTCAATTTATTCCTACTTTAAATATTTCTCTGAAAATTATATATAAGATGAAAATCATTATTTTTAGTAAATTACACCATGTTACTCATATTTCCTATTTTATATTTAAATTATATAATATGTTCAATATTCTCTCATCATTTTTTTCTTTTTTTTAATTAGATATTTTCTTTATTTACATTTCAAATGGTATCCCCTTTCCTAGTTTCCCCTCAGAAAACCCCCTATCTCCTGCCCACTCCCCCTGCTCACCAACCCACCCACTCCTCCATCTTTGTCCTGGCATTCCCGTACACTGGGGCATAGAGCATTCACAGGACCAAGGGCTCTCCTCTCATTGCTGACCAATTACTACTCTACTACTGCTGTAACCCCTGAATTACTAATGCTAACTCTCTGTGGTTAAAGCCTGATCAAAGAGACTCCATTACTGTGTATTGACAGTTTGTCCCTGCCTTTCTTCCTGCAGAAGCTCCCTTTTTCCCTCCTGCCCTAGGCAAGCACAATATGCAGTCCACTGGTTTCTGCTGTGTCCCCATGCACTAAGCTCAGTGCTACTTCCCCCTCCCTGGCCACTCTGAGAGAACCTAGTCAAGCGTTAGAATGGCACTACCTGTAAAAACTCTCCTTTAATGAAAACATTCTAACTAACTAAATTCTAGCATGAGGCATCCTCCCCACCTCTGCATGGCCAGAACTAGCACTCTCTCTGATAAAGGGTCAAACTCTTCAGGTGCCTGTCCTTGGGACCTTAAAGAAATAATAAACTCAAAGAAGATTAGGGCCTCATGTTCAAATCATAGAAAAGGGTAATCAGAGTTCACAGACAGTTATGGCCGGCCATCCTGATAACCCCAAAACAGACACTCATTAATCCCCCTCCCTGTTTCAGTTCTGCCCCATCAAATGGTTACTGCCTTTCATACACCTCCACACACTCTGAGCATTCAAAGAATTCCTAAGTATACTATATTTATAGACCCAATGTTTTCTGGACTCGGCATCTCATGCCAGCATTTACCCTGTGAGTGTGAGGCATGTTATCTGAGTCAGAATTCGAAATAAAAAGACTTTTTTGCAAGTTGTAGCGGGTTTGCAATTCCTGGGCTTGTCTGGATTTCCCCTGTAGTCAGGGCATAAAACTACATATGCATCTGGAATCATGGTCCCTTCATGTGTACTCTTTGGTTGGTGGTTTAGTCCCTGGGAGCTCTGGGGGTACTAGTTAGTTCATATTGTTGTTCCTCCTATGGGGCTGCAAACCCCTTCAGCTACTTGGATCCTTTCTCTAGCTCCTTCATTGGGGACCCTGTGCTCAGTCCAATGGTTGGCTGAGAGTATCCACTTCTGTATTTGTCAGGCATTGGTAGAGCCTCTCAGGAGACAGCTATATCAGGATCCTGTCAGCAAGCAGTTGTTGGCAGGATGAATCATTATTGACACATTGGGTGGATGTAGAATCAACAAAGGAAGGACCTTCTAGCAGTTGTTCTGTTGCTTAAGTAGGGTAAGTGTGAAGTTTCACACTAACTATCATACTGAATGTGGGGAGGACTTTTTTTTCTGGTGCCTCAGAAAAAAGATCTAAGGGAAATTTTCTACTTTTGCCTTCTTGTTTTCATATCTTTGCTATGACATCATGCAATCTCTCACTGCTGCTGCCATCCTCTGAAACAAAGCTCCAGTGTTTCGTTGTTTTTGTTGGTTGGTTTGTTTGTTTTCAGCTTGGACTGAAGATAAGTAACTCTGGCAGAATATTCTATATCTTCAACATCAGATTTTTGAATGTCCTTACATGTTGAACAGTTCTGTATTCTAATCCAATGGATCCTCTTTTAATACACATCAATTCTGTCAGCTGTCTTCCAATAAGAAACCCTAACTAATATATCATGATTTCAAAATTATTGAAAATTTTGAAAATTTAAAAAATTGAAAATAACTTTTCAATTTATACCTAATTATTAATAGTTATCAAAACATTATACAGGCTAATATAGCATTATTCTTAAAAATTATTATACATATTTTTTCCTAGTCATAAACACTGGAATGACTAACCAAAGCTAGCATTTAAGTATCAAATGTTTGTTTATGATTCCTCAACTTTAGGAAAAGTATCATTCTTTTCTATTTTTAAATAATACACTTATGTTACACATTTATTATTTTAAGAACCTTTAATATTATCAGAAATGTGGCAAGAAAAAATTTCTAACCCCCACTAAATCCATGTTTATACAACAAGAGATTCCACATGTATAAATCAGAATTGCTTTATTCCCTATGATAGGCAGAAATAATGTTCCCACTCCCCCAAGTTGTCTACATTTTAAGAGTAATGGCCTTGAATATGTAATTTCACATGGCAAAAGGAGTATTATACATTTGATTAATAATCTTGAGATATAGAGTTTTACCTGGATTATGCAAATGGAGCCTATGTAATCACACAGGAATTTTAGAAATGAAATAGGGAGCAGGAGAGTCAAAGGCAAACAGGTTTACAGATGATATGCTGATGATTTAAAGATGGAGTAAAATACTTCATCCAAGAATGTAGTTTCCATAGGAACCTGAGAAGCATATAAAAGCATTCTCTATTTTAGAATCACCAAAAAGGACTACATCCATCCTGACAACTTAATTTCAGCCCAATTTTGAACAGACATAGGAAATAGAACACCTTTATCATTTTAAGCCATTAAATGTAGAGTAATTTGTCTCAGCAGCAATTAACATCTAATAATGCTAATCTCCATGTGGCTGGGCAGTCATGCTGTCATTGCCTCCATTAGACTGTCCTAAGGATGGTGTTCAGGGAAAGAAGGGAACAGGCATCTGGATGGCGTTTCTAAAATTTAAAATAGGCTCATATAAACTTGGCTTATAAAACTTTGCCTTTACATCCTGTTCTTATTTGGAGAGTATATAAGAGATGATGATTCTTCCCAGAGTAGCATGTTCTTACTACCTTGCTCTCATGGATAGAAGCTGTCATAAGACTTTTACTAGAGAGATAAACAAATCCTTTTTTTTTTTTCTGTGATAGGAAGGCACCAAAAAATTCCATCCAAGTTCAACAGTGGTATGTTGGGGCTACCCATAGAAACATGGAAATCTATACTATTGAAATTTTCCATGGGGAACTAAGAACAGGTGTATTACCAAAGAATCCTCATGCAACATGTATGTCCCTTAGAGTTGTATTCATTCTAACCATAGCATGGGTCATTTATGAGGAAATTTGTGCTATGGAATGTTTCTCATTGGCCCATAAAAAAGAAAAAGTTACATTGTTAGAGAAGCCCATCCCAATCTACAATTTACCTCTTATGTATGCATTAATAGATGACTTATCAAGATCTGCTGAGCCCTGTGAGCCCATAAACTTCATGAATCCTATTTCGTTCTGCTCCTCAATGAAAGAGAGAATATCAGTTGACTTGAGAAGTTCTTGTAGAGTCATCAAAGCTACTGTAATTACAAAGAGCAATGCTCATGTTCAACCCAGAAGGAACAGCAACCCAAGCACATGATAAAAGCCTCAATGATCTTGGTTGACATTTTTTATTGGTTATTTTATTTATTTACATCTGAAATGTTATCCCCGTTTCTGATTTCCCTTCCACAAACCCCTTATCCCACCTCCCTCTCCCTACTTCGGTGAGAGTGCTCCCCTACCCACCCATCCATTCCTGCCTCACTGCCTTAGCATTCTCCTAGGCTGGGGCATCAAGCACTCACAGGACTAAAGGTCTACCCTCCCATTGATGCCAGATAAAGCCATCTTCTGATACATGTGCAGCTGAAGCCATGGGTCCCTCCATGTGTATTCTTTGGCTGGTGGTTTAGTCCCTGGGAGCTCTGCAGAGATCTGGTTGGTTGAGTTTTCTGTTCTTCCTTATGGGGTTGCAAACCCCTTCAGCTTGACTTTTAACCATGCCATTCTAATCCTCAACAGGATCTCTTAATTGACTCTGAATACTCTAATTGTGGACATTTAATTATCTGACTAGACTCTCAGGACATTGGTTAGAGGCTTTATCAATAAAATATACATGACTGTAAAGAAAAGTTTCAGAAATCTAAGTAAACAGCGTATTAACTTATTGGGCCACAATGATGTGAGTTAGTCAGACTGAAGCAATGTTACTTGTAAAACTGACAATGACTGAGAGGAGACATCACTACAGTAAAATGAAACAAAGGGTGATATGTGTTATATGTATGGAAGGCTACTCCAGGGTAGTTTTCTATAGGACATAACACAGGTTATCTTACTACAAAATAGGGACTCATCAAGAGTCATGAATTTAGCATGAAAAGATAGACTTGGTATCAGAAACAGATTCTTTCAGTTCATCTTTACATCTTTGCTGGTGATGTTTCTGAAGTCTTGCTGTCTATACAAACATCTGAGGACTCAGTCATCAATTGTTATTTAATTCCACAATGCACATACTGGCAGTAACATGACTTTCAACTGCCATTGTACCTATTTTTCTGTGGCAGACTAAGAAGAAAGACAATTTTTCAAAAGTCCATATGTAGCAACTAATAACAGGGGTCATTAAGTGGAGAACTCAAGTAGATGATAATAGGCATTTTCATTTTATTTACTATGCTTGAACAGTCATGTCATCCCAGTGGAAAGCACTTGATGTCATCAGAGCTATTCTTTTGAAAACTACATATGATGATTTAAGAAAAGTTATGTCACCCTATGGCCCTATTAACTTCATGGTGTTCCTTCAATGAGAAGAGGTAAGGGTTACAATAATTTTCCAGTCAGAAAGGTACCATTGCTGGGCTGAATTCTCTTCCAGTGGTCCTGAGTTCAGTTTCCAGTAACCACATGGTGGCTCACAACCATCTACAATGAAATCTAGTGCCCTCTTATGGTATGCAAGCATACATTCATGTAGAATACTGTATATTAAATAAATAAATCTTTAAAAAAAAGAAAGTCACCATTGTTTTATATATAGCCAGATGTTGTTCAAGTCTAGAAAATTCTGTATTCACTTATACAATTTTCAGGTTAGTACTAACTTTACTCATGCTTAGTTAACTACATCATCTCAAGATGATTCATCATTAAATGGGAATATCAGACTAGAGTATTTATTGTAAGTTGTGGTTGTATAAATATTCAAGTATTCAGAACTAGTAGGATGTATATGTATATATGTAGAATTTAGAAATGTGATTTAGAAAATTGTTGAGACTGTGTTGACAGCTAAGAAGTTCTGCCTTGATCACAGCAGTTTTTGCTGCAGTACTGACAATTTCTTTCTTCAGTTTTCTCTTAAAGCCTTTCAAACAGTTGCACAGGTTCTATATAGGCAATCAACATGATTAAGAATATATATCTTTGCATATGTAATACCAATGTTGGTGGGTAGAAGAAGAGAGAGGGACTTAGCCTTGGTAGCCAGTCTATTTAAATAATGGTGAGGACCAAATTCAGTGAGAGTGATAGATAGAGAACAATATCTGAAGTGGGTCACTGGTCTCCACATATGCCTGTATAGGTTAGTTAATATATGCACATAATATAACCACAGACATGCACACCCATTTACATTAAAAAAAGCCAATTAATTGGTAGGAAGTGTTTACAATCTTTAACTAGTGTCAGTTTAATATATATAGTAGAAAACTAGTAACTGATAGTGAAAAGGAATTTACTCTAACTTGCATCAGAGAGATATTCCACAAAAGATTCCCAGGGATTCAAAATTGTCTAAATTATCCATCTCATAAACATACTGTTCAAAAGGTTAACCAAGAAGGGGAATGTTTGGAGAAGACATTTCACAACTTTAATAAGTTTTAGATGCAGATTTAATAACTTTAATAAGTTTAGATACAGATTTTTATACATAAGGGGATTATTTTTATATAGATGAGGGTGACATATAAGTAGATCACATAACAGATTATTATTTATTCATAAAGGAAACACCAGTATAGAAAAACTCACTGAATGTGTGGGTTCCTACCTGTAAACCCACAAGTTTGACATAAACTTAACTCCAAAATTCACTCAATACAGCACATGTAATTTAATAACACAGTAAAGTGATTACTTCTTTTTTTAATTTCAGGGTTTCTGTTCTATATTGTTTTCACAGCATCCTAATTTTGAAAAACAATAAATCCCACCATAGTCATGAGGTACCACCTCAGTTTCCTGGACAGGAATCTTCTATTCCCATCATTAGCTGCTCTTTATAGGGAACATGTGTCAGAAGCCTCATACAGTCAACAAGCATCTTCTCAAAATTCTTCATAGAGGAAGGATTTGGAGATCATTCCTAACAGTGAAAAACGTCAAACGTTTTCCCCCAGGTATCTCTGGACAGCTGTAGAGGAGAAAGGAGCACTGTCCTCAATTCCAATCCTCAATCTCATCAAGCCAGTTGAGGTTGGCATAGAAACAAGAGTGAGTGCTTGAAAGGAAAGAATGGCCTCTTTCTATATTAAGTGAACCTTCACTTATACTTTCCATGGCAAGGACTGCAGGTGTATCTCAATATAGCCAATGAAATCCCAGTGTTCTCTTCCTGTCAAGTGTTTGAAAAGTCTGTGTTGTCTACTTGCTGGACACAAGTGATTTCAGCCTATGGAGTCCATTAAATAAGCAGTGGACCCATGTCTTCCTGCTGAGGACTGTGGCATTTGTTTTGCCTTCTGATTGTAGTTTGTCTGCACAATAGCAAACTACTGTGAGAAGTATTTGCTAATCCTAAGCATCTCTTGCTTTTCCCCTAGATTCAATACAAGGGCTAAGGGAATTTCGGAGGCTCACTCCAAATATTTATATAGGTGTCTTTGAGTAATTTTCTCCAGTGGATTACCACTAACAACATTAGAAAATCAAATAGTGAAATTGGAATCAAATCTAGTCATTTATATTTGACTTATAAAAGTTTGTTTTCCTCAAAAAAAATTCCCCTAAAGAGTCTATACTCTCTCATGTAGGTCAATAAACTATGCCGCTATAAAATAATAACAGTGGTAATAATGCTAAAAATAATGACAATAAATAGCATAGCACAACTACCTCTATTCAGTACAGGAGCCCTCTACAGTGACATTTTGTCCAAAACCTCAAATTGGGAGATTGCATCATAAGTACCAGCTATGCCATTCTTTCTTCACTATATAAGTCACTTGTACATCTAGAAAGCAGGTCTACCTTATAGTGTTTCCTCTGGTTTATGGAAATTGTGGACTTCCCTCTTTCTCTGGGCAGGGTAAGCATATTATATACCTCTATTGTCTGAAAAAGGTCAGATTCCTTTTGTGAAATAAGGAGGCATCTTGGAACTGTAATTACATTATAGTTGAAGTGTGGGCCGATGGAAAAGAGTCAGCCATGTAAGGGAAGCTACTGAGATAGAACCAACTGCTTCTTAAATGACAGACAACAAAACAAAGAAAATCTTTTTCCTTAAGAAGTACAGAGACTAGTTACCATTTGTATTGATAGATAATTTCTCAAAACTTATAAATGGATTATGAAGACAACACTATCTCTTAGATAAAGTCAAAAGTGCTTATGTTTTTTTAATTACTGAACTGATAATTAGACAAATACTCGGGATGCACCCTAATTGAAGGCAACTAAACAAAGGATACTCAAAAATTTGAAACTACTATAGAAAATAAAAATCTCCTGAATTAAAGATTAGGGGAAAATTGCAAAGTATTGCAAGGGAGGAAACACATTTTTACATCAATTAATTTAGACAAATGTCCCATAATATAAAACAGAGATATTAACATAAATATAGTCACTTGAGATTTAGAGAAAAACATAGAAACCAGAGAATCTTAATATTTAATCATGACTATAAAGAATATCTTTAACTTTGTGTGTATGTGTTTATATCTACAGTATCTATCATCTATCTACATCTACCTATCTATGTATCTATTTATCTAGAGATGTAGATTTAATAATTGCTCTATGTGATAGCTTATGTTCATAAAATGATTTAAGCAGAAACTTGTAGAATAAAATATTGAATGGGAAAAGTTTCATTTCTCTTGAAACTTCATTTTTTTTCCAAAATTTTTTTATTGGTGATCATAATGTAGTTTTAGAAAAATTAACAAAACGAAAAAGTATAGTGCTATTAAACAGTACAAATATTATTGATTAGAGTGTTTTAGTTCTTTGTCAAAATAAAAGTCTCTAGCAAGAAAAGTTAGAGAGTAATGTTTCTCTTCTCATTTCAAACTTACACTATGAATTGATGATGAGAAAGAGTAATTTAGAGCTTCTAAAGCAGAGAATATAGAACACCGTACATAAAAAAACACATTACAATTTTTGTTTTGTACTTTCAGTTTTGAAATTATAGTTACATTCATCCCTTCTGTTTCCCTGTCCAAAGCATCTATTTATCTTCCTGCTCTCCTTCAAACTCAGGAGATCTTTTAAAAAACTGATTGTTATTGCATACATATAATGTTCATATAATGTTAATATGTATGCATCTTTTCATTGTTGATATTTGGTACTGGTCAGACACTTAGGGGGCTTTATTTTAGAATTGTGCTCAAAACAGACACTGGTCTTTTTTGTGATGGAAAATATAGACAGGAGTAAAGGACAGGAGTAATGTCACTGTCTTATATTTGAGGCATTTTGTATCAGTGACATAGGCATGGTATGGGTACCAAGATATGGTGAATTTTAGTGTTACAGAGCTTGAAAGATATGAGTATTATCAATAGTGAAGTACTTCCTCTTATTGATGGGAGTTCTATACATGTATACATGGCTATGATATTTCCTGATTGACTTGGGATTTGGGGGACATCCAATGTCTATGCTAAAGTTATCAGTCTTCTCCTTGTTCACATAGTCTGGACAACAGAGTTTTATTCATAGTACATTAGTCTTCACACATGTTGAGACCACTATGAGCATTCCAAGTGCATTTTTCTATGTTTATCTCAGTTTATCATCTAAATAATTTCATATTTTAAATCTATAAAAAATTAAGAAATTCTTCCTTTAATTTAGTTGACTTTATTTATTCTCATAATATTGTGCATCACACTTGCAAATTTGAGCATATTTGATAAGTACTGTACCATTGAACAAACCTCCAAACATTTAAACACATTCTGATAATAGACTTACAAAAGACAGACAATGTCATGTGAAATGTATTTGAGAATATTTCTTCCTTTAATCCAGATTAAAGACATATTAAATGTGTTTATATATTATAAATACTATATACTAATATATTATAGAAGTAATATTATATAAAATATAATGTAGATAAATATAAATATCTATACTTTAAACAATATAAATCTACTAAGGTTTCAATATATTTCTGTATAGTTGTTGTTCTTTTACTTTTAATTAGAAACAAGTAAATAGCATATTAATTTTTTCATGAAACTATTTGAGTAATATGTGAAGTAAATTTTTTAAAAAATACTGCAACCTATTTAGTGTTCATTATTATATTCTTCGTTACCTTTTTATGTTGTGTATTTAATAAACTTTCCTGCAAATACTACTATTTAAAATAGCTGAAGCATCTGTTATATATTAGAATGAAATAATGATCAGTACCCTTTTTGGTGGTGTTTTAAACCCAGTGATGATTACTTCTCTGTATATTTAATTCATTATTCTAGGTTCAGTTCATTCAATCCATCATACTGTGAAGAGATGATGTCAAAAGTAGCTATTAAAAACATATTAAGGATATTATTACAACAGTTCCATGATGATAGAGTTTTATGAAGCAAAATTATTTTCAAATAATAATTTCTGTATAGCATATAAAAAACACTTTCTTATATTACATCTATAAGTGAACTTTAGAAAAAAAACAATTACTTCAACTTTCAAACTTTTTCAAAATAAATCACATTCAAATATTGGATAACTTAAAGAAGTATATGAATAATGTCAGCAGATGTCAAAATTAAATAAACCTGATAGCTTGTATTTGCCTTATTGCAAACATATTTTATGACTCAAAAGCATTGCAGTATTTCCCTAATTTTTGCTACAATGTGAGGCAAAACAACAGTTTATTGTGGCAATACTTCATACTGACCTACTTCTGTAAATTGTCTTTAAGCTCTAGGGCAATAAGATGAACATTCATGTTTTTAAATTGGATACGAAAGCAGTTTTTATCCTGCAGCTCTTGTAGCATAAATTGTCAAATTAGACCATCAGATATGTATAAACATGTTGCTAGTCAGAATACTTTAACCCCTTCCCTGCTTTCCAGCATGTTTTACCTGGGGTGAAACTACATATGTATTACATGATTATTTTAGGGACAAAATAAAAGTTATAAAAGGATTTTGGTTTTGAGAAGCTTGATTTTCAAGATACGTGACACAAGTCGAGTTGTTTCTTTAAGTAGTTTCAGAATAGAACGGTAAGTGCATTTTTCAGGGATCAAGAATGAAAGAAAACATCTGAAGAGTGAAGAAGAAAGAAAATAATCACTAAGTGTTATATAGAGGATATAAAACAAAAAATTATACTACTCATTATCTAAAATTAAAAACTAAAGAAAATTAAGGTACACATTGGTATTGTGAAGGAAGGAAGGAAGCCTAAAGGTTATTTTCATATTTCATCTTTCAGTTATATTCCTATTATGCAAGTGAACTTCTATTTAAATGATTACAGTCAATTGGTCAAGAAATTTTATAGGAAAAATACTTATAGAGTTCTATATATACTATAAATTATTAAATCAGAGTTTTTTTATTTTTTGAGATTAAAACAATGTTTAGTGTAATTTTTTAATAGCTACTGACTTCAAAACCATACCTTTGGTGTTAAAATCATATTGTTTCATTATTTTTTACAAATCATTATGTCTTATTTTTGTTGAAACTTTAATAAGTGAAAATGACTTCCTTCTGTCTAATTGGAAACTTAAGTTTAAAAGGAAAGCAATGCTTGGAGCCTAGTTATTTTCCTTTTAACATAATGACTACTGTAACTACCATTTCCTTCCTAAACTAATGTTCCTGTTTCAGTGTAGTTATACTTATGCAAACTTAGTTACATTTCTCAAACTATTCCATAAAATAGAAACGGAAGAAACATTCTATGAAGCCACAATTATTCCGATACCTAAACCACACAAGGACCCAGGAATAAAAGAGAACTTCAGAACAACTTCCCTTATGAATATCAATGCAACAATAGTCAATAAAATTCTTGCAAACCAAATGCAAGAACACATCAAAATGATCATTCATGACGATCAAGTAGGCTTCATCCCGGGGATGCAACGTTGGTTCAATATACAAAAATCCATTAACGTAATTCAGTATATAAACAAACTCAAAGAAAAAAAGAATCACACAACCATCTCCTTTGATGCTGAAAAAGCATTTCACAAATTACAACACCCCTTCATGTTAAAAGTATTGGAGAGATCAGGAATCAAAGTAATATAGAAATTAATTGTTCAATGTAGGCCTGTCACTGAACTTCCTTTTCTTCAGGCTCTTCTCCAATTTTTGTCGCTGCAGTTCTTTCAGACAGGATCAATTTTAGGTCAGAGTTTTTGACTCTGGGATGGCAACCCCATTCCTCCACTTAATGCTCTGTCCTTCTACTGGAGGTGGACTCTACAAGTGCCCTTTGCCCACTGTAGGGCATTTCATAAAACATCCCTCTGTTGAGACCTGAGAGTCTCTTAACTTCCAGGTCTCTGGTACATTCTAGAGGTTCCCTCTACCTACCTCCCAAAGTTGTCTGTTTTCATACTTTCTGCTGGTCTTCGGGGCTTCAGTCCTGTCCCCTCCCCTCAACACCTGATCATGTTCCTGTCTTCCCTTCCCTGTTCCCTTTCCCACCCAGGTCCCTCCTTCATTGATTATGTGTATTTGAACAATTAATGATAGAACAGGATTAAATAAAAGTAATTGGCAGATAGACTTAATTGTTGTTTTACCAGAGCAATTACATGATTTAAGTGTTATGTGACCTAAGGTCCACTCCTCTGTAGGTTATAAATATACCTATAGATATTTTGAAGTTTGCTTGCAATTTCAAGTTAACTGTTGTATCATAAAAAGCTACATATTTAGTTATATGTATATTTGTGCCTTTATTACACTCCAGAATCACAAAGCACTGTTAGAAAATTGAACTACTTTTGAAGCTGAAAATTAGTTCATTTGTCTCTTACTGTCTAATTATCACATCCTACTGGATAGTATTAACTATTCGACCTCTTAAAACAACTTTCTTGAGGTCAGTGCATAAGAGAGTGACAAGGTATGTTTTCTGATCATTACTCTTTCCAGTATATTAATAGAGCTGGAGATGACCTTTGCATTAAGTCAAAACTGAATTTAAATTAAAATACTCTACTTGGGAAGTAAAGGCAAGAGTATCAGAATGTCAAGGCTGTCCACCAGTTTCCTGTGAGTTTATTTCTACCCTGGTCTACAAAAGATTTCATTAAAATAAAGAGAAAGAAGAGCTAGTTTAATCCTTACGTGGAGCACTAGCAGCTCTTCCAGATGTCCTGGGTTCATTCAAGGCACCCACATGCCAGCTTAAATGTCACTCCAGTCCCTGGAGATATGAATATCTCTATTGATCCCAATGGCTACAATGCCATATAGTGAAAGACATATGTGCAAGGAAAATAATCATGCACATACATTTTTAATCCAAATCAGTAAACCCAAACAAAAAGCAATGTGAAACACTCATGCTTACTAATTATATCTCCTTGTAAATAGTTACATTTTTCTCTATATAACATATACAAAGTAGTTAAGTCATAATATTAAACACACTTAATTATGAAAAAGACTCACTATGTTATCTAAAAGGTAAATACTCAAAAACAACATTAAGCCTTTTAAGTCACTTAAGTAAGTATGGTGAGGCAACCTTTAAATGGTGCTTAGAAAGAATGTGAGTGGTAAGTAGAATAAAGTAAACAAACGCTTAAAGTCTGTAAGAGGTTTTGATGACCATGAAGAAAATTGAAGAACTTTACTTAAAAAAAAAAAAAAAGTATATTGTGGTAAAAACAATGAGAATCTGGGACAACTTCCCATCCACTGAGTGTAGTATAACAACAGATAGTCAGAAGTGCAGCTAAAAACACAGTATGCTTGGATCAATTTATAAAATGCTCCTGCATGTAAAGCTCAGCCAATATAGTAGAGTAAGAGGCAGAAAGATTTTTTTGTATTAACTTTACATCCTTCTTACTGCCCTGCTACCAGTCACCCGCTTCCACAATCCTTCCTCCACTGCCCCTTCTCCTCTGAACAGCAGAGGCCCCTTTATCCTGGTAGATCAAGTCTTTGCTGGGCTAGGCACATCCTCTCCCACTGAGGCATCCCACAAGGCATCTCATCTAGAACAACAATCCCACATACAGGCAACAGCTTTTGACATGGCTCCAAATGAAGACCATGCTGCACGTTTGCTACATATGTGCAGGGAGGCATAGGTCTAGCCCATGTGTGTTCTTTGGTTGGTGGTTCAGTCTCTGAGAGCTAAAAGGGTCCACGTTAGTTGACTCTTGGTCTTCTTATGGAGTTGCTATCCTTTCAGGCTGGTAATCCTTCCCCCTATTCCTCCATAAGAGTTCCCAAGCTGCATCTACTGTTTCTTGCTGTGGTTACCTGTAACTGTTTGAGTCAGCTCCTGGGTGGAGCCTCTCAGAGAACTGTAATGCTAGACTACTGTCTACAAGTATAACAGAGTGTCATTAATAGTAACAGGGATTGATGCTTGGGGTAGAAAGATTTTAAGAGCAAGGATATTAAGGAGTTTGGTGTGAGATTGTGCCTGCTAGTAATATCAGAAGCTAGTGCATAAAATCTCAGCAACATGACTAACCCAACATCAGTCAGGGATGACACCAATCAACATACCAGACTTAATGGGGAAATCATGAGGCCTTAACCTTATAAAAAGAACTACAGACAACTGAAGAAACCAGGGAGCAGAAGAAGTAGTCTTCCCCACAGGAAAAGATACCAATTGGTTTTCTGCTTCTGAATGGTCAACACTAAAACATATATACCAAAACATAATATTTACTAAGAAGGTTATATGTAGTAATATGCATATGCAATAACAATTATTGGAAAAGGGACAGATTTTAAGGAGAACAGGGAAAGCTTTTGGCAGGGTTTTCTGGGAGGAAATGAAATAGAAAAATATTGTAATTATATTATTATTGCAAAATTAAAATAATAAATGAAAATGTTGACTGAATGCACTCTCCAGATTCTACTTGACAGCTGGACAGAAATTTCATGGGAGGAAGAATATTACCTGCCTTTACAGCTGTACATCACTCAGAGAATGCCAGTAAATTATCTGGAGGTACAAATAAAGGTAAGTGTTTCACAGATTCTTTCCCTGAAAAAAAAAAAAAAAAAAGGACAGATGCTCCATGAGAATCCTGAGCTGATTTGTAGTAGTATATAATGAATTCCGGGTTTAGAGCAGTTAGGGAACTGGGGGGCAAAATAGAAAGCCACTAACCTGTAGGCCAAATGGGTGTTTAATATTATAAGCAACGTGCAAAGAAATTTAGGAATGTCTTGCTAATGATCAAGAATACCCTGTGATGGGCATCAGTGTGATGCTGGCTTAAATGAATTCAATTATAGAGTAGAGAATTTTCCCCAGAGGTTGGCTAAAACTTTACTACAATAAGATAATATTCATGGATGTGTGGGCAAAGGATATTTAATTAGAGTTTAGAGTAAAGTTATATGAAGATGATGCCAATGTGGAACTTAGATTAACAACAACAACAACAAAAATGTATTCCAGAGATAAGGATTGAGATGTCTGTGCATTCTTTTGCTGGTACTATCTGCAAATTGGTCTCAGAAAATGTAGATTCTGTAAAAGATTGTCACTGAAATGATCAAGCCAATTTAACCCATAATCAGACATCATAAATAAGCAATTTTCCAAAAATGGTTACTCTAGAAAGTATAAAATAAATATGATATATATATACTTGTTAAAACATAATTTTAACTTTAAAGACTTGTTAAAATATAATTTTACTTTTTCTATCTTCATGAAATGTAAGACATGCAGAGTGCAAGAGGCAGAGAACAAAAACCATCCTCAAGAACTTTGAAATCAGATATTGTAACATATACATGTAAAACCAAAGTGAAGTTTAGGAAAAAAGACTGTTGCAAAGTGCAGGACATACTGACATATGCAGAACAATTACAATCAGCATGGAGGTTCTATTTCAAAAAAGCAAGGAAGAGGATGAATACAGTTCTGCAAACCTTTAAGCATGTTATAAAATGTAGTCTACTAAAATTATGGTCTATAAAAATTAAAGGACAAAGAATGTAGAAGAAATAAGCAATACCAAGTAAACACAACAAAATATCAGGGACCTAAAAGTCAATTAAAAACATATATATAATACAAATTCTCAAATCCTATGAAAAATGGTAATACTTGTGTTGGTCCCTTAACAGACTTAGAAAAAACAAGCAATAGAAGGTTCATACCCAGAAAGAACATATTAAAGATGAATAAAAAGTTGAAGACAAGAAGAGAAAATAAATTATCACATAAGTAAATACTGACAGAATAGAAAACAAACCAATAATTAAAACTAAATTGTAGATATTTTAATATCAAAAAAATTGATAGACTAGCTATTCAGAAAATCACATGAAAAATACAAGATTTTATAAGATGATTTTGTTTTGTTTTGCTTTGTTTTTGTTTTTTTCAAGACAGGGTTTCTCTGTGTAGCCCTGGCTTTCCTGGAACTCTGTACACCAGACTGGCCTCAAACTCAGAAATCCACCTGCCTCTGCCTCTGGAGTGCTGGGATTAAAGGCATGTGGCACCACTGCCTGGCATAAGATGATGTTTTTGACAGAATTCATCCAATAGTAGAAAATGTGTGTTCTTCTGTGATAGAATATGTTTAGTGCAAAAAAAGGCTTCATATAGTAAAATCTTCATAATTAATGTAAAGCTCTAATTATAGTGGAATAAAAGTAAAACTCAATAAAAAATAAAATTTTGGAAATTGTTACCAATGTGGATATTGAATATTGTGTTACTAAATAGCCACAGGTTCATAGAGAAACAAAATAAAAAAAAATACTTTGAGACTAATTAAACTAAAATTACAACACAAGAATATTCATCACAAATAATGGAATTACTTAATTGAGTCAAGTAATTACATTTAATAGGAAATAATCTCCATCTTAAAGTACCAAATATTCCCATTTTAATATCAAAAATGTAAATATACTGAATTGATCATAGGATAAGAAACAGGAAATAGACATCAGATATTAACATTAACATTATAAATCAGAGGAAATTTGATAAAAATTTAAAGTTGATGATAAAAATCGATGAAATGGATGAAAATGTTGACAGACTAATGACAAAAATGAGAAATGATTCCAGTTGCTAAAGACAAACATCTAAAGGTCAATATTATTTGTTTTTTGTTTTTTGATTTTTGTTTTTTGTTTGTCTTGTTGTTTTTTGGTGGTGGTGTTTTGTTTTCTTTTTTGTTTTTTGTTTTTGTTTTTGTTTTTGTTTTTTGAGATAGGGTTTCTCTGTACAGCCCTGGCTGTCCTGGAACTCACTCTGTAGACAAGGCGGGCCTCAAACTCAGAAATCTGCCTGCCTCCCAAGAGCAGGGATTAAAGGCGTGCACTACTACTGCTCAGTCTAAAGGTCATTGTTACTCAGTGTGGTGGGAACATGTCTAAGAGATCACTGCAAGTAGTTAACTGATAGTGTATAGATTGTGTAAACTGACTGATAAATAAATTTTAACAATCTTTACAGGTAAGTAACAATAAGATTCAATAATAACATTAAGAATTCTGTGTGGTATTTCATCTAATGTCATCCCCTTGGGGTCCTGGGAGGCTCTTGCTTTCCTGCTTTCCTGGCATCTGGAACTTTCTGGTTGCTACCCCCAATTTCACATACCACATTTTTATACACTACTGTTCAGTTTCCTGGCCCTCTGTACATCTCCTCCATCTCCTCCCATCCCTGATTCTTCCCCTCTTTTCCCTCACCCTCCTCTCTTCCTCCTAAATCCCTTCCATCCTCTACTTCCCTTGATTACATATATTGTTCCCTCTTCTAAGTAGGACTGAAGCATTCACTCTTTGGTCTTCCTTCCTTTTAGCTTCATATGGTCCATGAGTTGTATCATGGGAATTCCATGCTCTTTGCCTAATATCCACTTATCAGTGAGTACATATCATATGTGTTCTTTTTTTGACTGAGTTACCTCATTCAGGATGGTATTTTCTAGATCCATCCATTTCCCTGTGAATTCTGTGAAGTCATTGTTTTTAATAGCTGAGGAGTACTCCGTTGTGTAAATGTTCCACATTTTCTGAATCCTTTCCTCTGTTGAGGGACATTTGGGTTGTTTCTAGCTTCTGGCTATTATAAATATGGCTGCTATGAACATAGTGGAGCATGTGTCATATTACAAGTTGGAGCATCTTCTGTGTATATGCCCAGGAGTCGTATAGCTGGATCCTCAGATAATACTATGTCCAGTTTTCTGAAGAACTGTCAGACTGATTTCCACAGTGTTTGTACCACCTTTCTCCACATCCTTGACAACATCTGCTGTCACCTGAGTTTTTGAATTTAGCCATTTTTACTGGTGTGAGGTGAATTCTCAGGTTCAAGGGGGAGAAAAAAACCTGTCGAGACCATATCCAGAGGTTGGGCACCCCTGGTTGAGGGATGGGGCCATGTACCCGTTTCAAAAATTTTAACCCAGAATTGGTACTGCTAAAGGACATACAGGAACAAAGACTGGAACAGAGACTGAAGGAAAGGCCATCCACAGACTGCCCCACCTGGGGATCCATTCCATATACAGTCACCAAACCCAGATACTATTGTGGATACCAAGAAGTGCTTGCTGACAGGGGCCTGATACAGTTGTTTCCTGAGAGGCTCTGCCAGAACCTGACAAATACTGATGAGGAAGCTTGCAGCCAGCCACTCTGAACACAAGAACCCCAATGAACGAGTTAGGGGAAGAACTGAAGGAGCTGAAGTGCATCAATGGGAGAGGAGGCCCTTGGTCCTGTGAGGGCTTGATGTCCCAGTATAGAGGAATGCTAGGGCAGTGAGTCAGGAGTGGTTGGCTGAATGGGTGAGGGAGCACCTTGATAGAAGCATGGTAAAGGGGGGATGTGATCGGACGTTTGCAGAGGAGAAACTGGGAAAGGGAATAACATTTGAAATATAAAACAAATAAAATATTAAAAAAAGAAGAAGAAAAGAATTCTGTGAAGACAGAGGAACAGCTGCTTCCCTTGTGAGGCTATAAAAAAATACTATCTTCAAGGAGTATTTTTAAACCATGGGACAGGAAAAGTTACAATTTATTTTCCAAATCTGATGAAAGTACAAAAAACCTTTTGGAAGAGAAGATTTTACTCTACGACATTGAAAAGGACAAAGAGGCCATGATCCTAGGATATAGCTCAAGATGTAATGTTAGTGAATGTGGTGTAAATATTTTACACCATATCAGTAAAAAAAGAAACAACAGTAGATGAGCAAAACAAACCTAAGACTGTTTCATGTTTTAAAAACACTAGGTTACTTATCAACTGTAAAATGGTCTGTGCTTGATGAAGTCACCTCTGGGGTCCTGGAATGATCTTCATAATTTAAGGGTGTAGATGGAAAATAAAAGACATTTAGACTGAAAACCAAGAGTGTATCTTAAGATGCCATAAGCTTGTAAGAAAATTTGGGGGGGTCATACACAGAGCAACAACATCAAACTTTATTGGAGTGAATGAGCTCAGAAGCCTTCGGGGTACACAAGCATCCAGTTACCTTTCTTTAGATTTTGAAAAATCTGAAGGATAAACTGAAGAACCAATTTATTGACATTATTTCTGAAATACCCAAATAAATTAAGGAAATTAAATTCATGGCAGACTTCAAAAGAAAGAGATCACATATTCATCAGTGTATTCTTCTGGAAATGTCAAACAAAACATAAGATTTATATCGACAACCGAGAACAAACTGCAGAGATTCTAGTTGTATTTCAAATATGTTTACAAAGTTGAAGTGATTAATACTATGCATATCTGATGTAAGGGACAAGCTTGTTCATCTATAAATAGAATTAAGAGTACATGACCAAATGTCATACCCATGCTTAGCTTCTCATCAAGAAGGCCAAAATACTCAACAGAGAACCCAGACTCTTCAGTAGACACTGGTGAAATAACTGGTTAACTATACGTGAAGGGCTGACTTTGATCTACTTTTCTGCACATAATATATTTAGATTAACTGCATATGGATGAAATAAGAAAACAATTTTTCATGTTTATAAAGTTCATTTTAGCTCCTCCTTCCTTAGCTAGGTTACCACCACTTAAGAAAATGTAAAAGATTTTATATCATCTACAATATTAAGAAATTAAAAACCTACAGAAAATAGGTAGAAATAATTAACAGCCATATGCATGTGATATATATATACAAATACATATATATGAACCTGCATTTAGAGAATAAAGTTGATTTGAAGGGTATCTTAATAGTTTTTTTATGCTTTTGACAAGCTATGTTAAGAAGAGGTTTGATTTTGGCCAAAGGAAAAACATAAGTAAATCCAGTAAGATTAAAACACATATAGAGACCAAGAGACACGAGGGTGGTGGGAGCGTAGCTAGGAACTGTAATGAAGAAAAGATAAGAGACTAGGGATTGAGGTAAAGCATGGGTGATGTAAATCAATGAAGGTGGTATGTTGTTTTTTAATCTATCACAGATCTATTTTGATGAATAAGATTTAAATCAGCAGGAAATCTTATCTCAGAGAAGGGTAAAGAGCAAAATAAAGGCTTTGTGGTTTTCATGTGAGGATCATGACTACAGTTGGGGCTTACACAGTTAATAGAATGGTGCATTAGTTAGCCTTGTTTATCTCAGCAAGGATTTTGAGGTTTTCAGTTAGTTGATGGAGTGTCATCTGTATTTTCAAGGGAAGAGAATTGTGCTGTGGATGAACTCATATCACACCCGACAGAGTTTCTTTAGAGTCTCATGACTCTTCTGTTTTCAATTCTATTGTAAATATTTGACATATATGGTTATAAATCCCTATGTGGCCTTAGAAGAGCATGTGATTCACATATTTGAAAATAAAAGAAAGAAAATAATGTGAGACACACTTAACTGTTTTTAATGTGTAAACATAAAAGCAATGCTATGAAACACAAAATGTCAATTGTCTATTGTCAAATGAAACATAATAATACAGTTTTTTTCCTCTCAATGGTCAAGTATTGAATTCTAGTACATGTATTCTAGTGTACGTAGTTTTGTTTTTTAAAAGAAAATAAAATGCTTTCACTCTGCATCACTAGCAAAACTCTGAGTCAGTAAGTCTTGTTTAACACTTTCCATCATCTGGGAGTTCTAAATTCCTAACAACTGCAAAAACTGTGAATGGAACAAATGTTAAAAAAATAAAATAAAATAAAATTGTGGTTTTTTTTTCATTATCTTACATTGGTTATCTTTGCTAGATACATTCCCATATTTCAAAAGAATTGTCTAGATATGAATGAACATTTTTACCCTACTAGGAAATAGGAAAATGTGCTTTGAATCTTGTGCAACTTTTTCATGCTGATTCCAGTTCTTCTCCTTGATGTTCACTGAGTCTCTGACATCTGAGTACATAATACAGAATGCTACTCTGTAGGAAGGAATAATGTAAGCAATTTGGGTTGAACTCAACTGTTTTTATTTTTCAAATTTTTAATCATCTGTCTAGTACGCAATCTTGCCAAAATTTTTAAACCTCAATGTTTATATGGGAAAAATACTTAAGATATATAAATATATACATATATGTACATATATGTATATATACATATATATGCACATATATAAAGATTGTACAAGATAGTATATCAAGAATTTGAGATATTGGTTAACAGAAATTTGTATTTTTTAGAGTTGTTTCAGTCATTACTTCTGAAAGAGGACTTCTTTTCTATAAAACATTATGTGGCCTCTGAGCTCCATTTAAGGGTCATTCACCCACATATTCCTTTTCTCATATTCCTCATGCTTACTGGGGAAGAATGACATATATTATATAGAGAATATAAGTTGTGTCTTTCTTACAGCCCAATTAAGAACATAGAAATGCAGCAGGTTCTGTAGCAAAGTATATTGTTACATGAATTTAGGTATTTTATGCAGAAAAGAACAAAGGAGAAGCTATTTAGTCAAGGTTGTGAGGCAAAGCCATCAACAAATACAACAAAGGCTAGGTAAGGAGGGAGAAAACCCTTCAGAAAAGAACGTAAAGGTTTTAAGTGTACAGTGACTGTAGTTTGTTAGATGGGAAAGCTAAAGATGGGCAATAAATGACTGGCATCTAAAAAGACTGGTTAGACTCACAAGCCTTTTATTTTTTTCAAACAGTTGCAGAGTGGGTTGTGACCATATTCACTCTCTTACACTCCTTTTTCCATCTCCCACTATGGCTGATTCCCTGCTTCTTCCCTAACCTTCCTATTATCCTTGTACTTTTTTTTTCTATTCCTTATAACAGGCACATCTGTCACATGTTCATGACCCAGATTTCCATGCTATATCCAAAAGACATCATTTCGTATCACTTGTCTTTTTATGATCTTTCTATCCCTTTTTCCTATAATAGAAGATTCCCTGGGCATGGAGGAAGTGAGAAAGATAGCTCATCTTAGGGCTGAGCACTCAACAGTCCCCTTCTCTTAGAACCTTACTCAGTTGTGATTTTCTACATTAACTGTGACCCTTTGCTAAAAGGAAAAAACATATGAAAAGCCATCAGATTGCTCTAGTATGGTCAGAGTCTTTTTATTACAGAGTATTGTTTCCTTCCTAAAATAGTTGTAAGATTTATTTAAAATTTGGACATGCATGTAGAAGGCTGGCTTCCTCACCTTTTTGTGAGGGTGTGAGGGTGTGTGTGTGTGTGTGTGTGTGTGTGTGTGTGTGTGTGTTTGTGCATATGTGAGTATTCCTGTGCACGTGTCTATGTTTGGGCACATGCACAATATGTGTTCCTATGTATGAATCATGTGTAAATGAGAGAACACCATAATGAGTTAGTCCTTAATTTCCCTATTTGATGTAGCTGTGTGCTCACTGTGAATGTTAACCTACCTGGTGATGACCTTTCAGGGATTTTTTTCCCCTGTCCCTAACTCTGTACCAGCGCCTCTTACAAACACACTTACATATTACATTTATATGGGTTCTGGTGATCAATACTGAGATCTTAATGCTTCTGTGAATTTAGCCACTAAGTAGCTTTTAATTCCAGTAGATATTTCTGAAGACCCAGAAAGTTTTTTCCCCTCAAATGTGCTTCTAATGAAGCAACAGAATAGAAGGTACACTTCAATGAAGAATTCAAAGAAGGAAAGAAAAACAAAACAAAACACCACATGCAATAAATTCATTTCCTGTACTTTGCAATTGTTCTTTTAAGATACAAAAAGAAAAATGCATAATGGCATGAAGTCAATGGTTCAAATATTTTTTTCATGGTTTTAGGGATTTATTGTAGAAAACAGAGAGAGGGAGAGAGAGAGAGAGAGAGAGAGAGAGAGAGAGAGAGAGAGAGAGAGAGAGGAAAAGCAGAGATGGGTCATGGCAACATGGAGAGGGGGAGAAGGGAGGGGAGAAGAAGGAGCAACAGGTGAGAGTAAAGACAAGAAAGAAAGTAAGAACTTGAGGGCCAAATATTATGATGTAAATTACATCAAGAATGTAACAGATATTTACCTGGCTTTTCTAATGTGGAAATTACTATTATTTGAGGGTGAGGAGGTCTAGAGATCAGCAATTATTGTGAAATAAAACTATTTCTTGGAATTTCAAACTAAAATAACTATATTTATTGAAATATAATCTCAAAACTAAATATGACTGATAGGTGATTAAAAAGAGCCATGTTTTACGGTGACGACAAACCCTTTGGCTCCTACAATCCTTCCTCCTCATCTTCTACAGGGATCCCTAAGCTCTGGCTAATCTTTGGCTGTAGTCCTTTCATCTTCTCCCATCAATTTCTGGATGAAGCTTCTCTTATGATGATTGGGCTAGGTATTAATCCATGAGTATATAAGAATATCATTAGGAATCATCTTATTGACTTTTTCCCCACAATTGTATATGGTTCCATGTAGTTCTCTAGATGATCCAGCCTCTAATATCTGCCATTCAGGTAATTTTGGGCATGGCTTCCCTCTTGTGGATTGGACCTCAAGTTGAACCTAGTCATTGGTTGGTCACTCCCACCATTACTCCAGTACATTTTACAACTAGGACAGTTTGTAGGTTGAAGGTTCTGTGGCTGGGGTTCATAGTCAATTCCAATCACTGGAAGCCTTCTCTGGTTCAAGAAGATAACCAGTTCAGGCTGTGTATACTCATTACCAGATGTCTTGTTTAGAATCACCCTCATAGATTTCTGAGTTTCTAATGAACTAGGATTCTTCATCACCCTGCAAATGCTCCCCAATTCCAGTTGTCTCTCCCCATATACTCTTCCTCCATCCCTCTATCCTCACCTGATCCATTTTGTTTACATCCTCACCCAATCCCTATTTACCCACAAATCCTATTCTATTTAGCATGACTCACAATGCTCAGAAAAACAAGCAGCAATCATGGAGCCTGTATGCATCTGAATCTCTGCATATATGTTATACTTGTGCAGGTTGATGTTCTTGCCGGAGTCCTAACACTGGTCATTGGATGTGTCTCTGACTCTTTAGCTAGCTTTTGCGACTCTTTTCCTCCTATTATGTTGACTTGTCTAGCCTTGATATGAAGGTTTGTGCCTGGTCTTTTTATAACTTGTTAAGCTAAATCAATTCATATGCCTTGGAGACTTGCTGTCTTCTGAAAGGAAGTGCAAGAAGAGTGGACATGGTGGAAAGAATAGGTGGGGAGCAGCCTATGCTGAGTGAACATGTTAGGAATTAGTGTATGAGAGAAAAATTAAACAATAAATAAAAAGGGGATGGGAGAAGTAGTTTAACACTTATGAATATATGGTGCTTTTGTAGCAGAATCATATTTGATTTCCAGCACTCACAGCAAGATGTTCAGAACTGCAATATCAGCCCCAGGGAAATCCAACCCTGCTAGCCTCCATGAGCACCTACATTCATAGATGCATGTGTGCATTTTTACATATAGATACATGCATAATTAAAAATGAAGTCTTTTAAAATTACATATAATAAGTATTAATCTCTAGGTTTTGTCCTGTAAGCTAGTTCTCCAAACCCATTATGATATTGATGTTTTCTACCAGTAAAGGCATGAGTTCTTAGCAATATTCTTGCTTTCAGAATGTCTTGGATGATTCCATCTGTTTCCCAGGACAACAAATTCCCTGGCAGTACAATTAATGTTCTCTGACAAATTTGGCTGACACAGTTATCATCTCCAAGGGAGTCATCAGCTATTGATGGAAGTGTGGTCGATGTTGCCAGACACCTAGGGAATCCTCTTTGCTGTCAAGGAAGAATTTGCATTAAAAATTCATAATGCATCTGAGCCTGGACACTATGCTTAAATACACAAACTTATATTAAAATGATGTTGATAGACTTAAAGATAATATGGAATATTTTATTAATTTTGAGATTTTTAAAATTTTATTTATTTGTTTGTTTGTTTATTTATTTATTTATTTATTTATTTTAAACTCCAGATTTTTATCTCCCTCCTGGTCTACCCTCTAACTGATGCACAACCCATACCTCTTTCCTGCCCCCTGTCTCCACGAGGATGTCCCTACCACCCACCCTCACCTCACCAGACCTCTAAACACCTTCAGACCTCCATTCTCATGAGGATTAGATGCATCTTCTCTGACTAAACCAGACCCCCCAACAGTCCTCTGCTGAATGTGTGTCGGGGCCCTCATATCAGCTGGGGTATGCTGCCTGCTTGGAATTCCAGTATCTGAGATATCTTATGGGTCCAGGTTAATTGAGACTGTTGATCCTCCTACAGGTTGCCCTCCTCCTCAGCTTCTTCCAGATTTCCCCAAATTCAACCACAGGGGTCAGTATCTGCTGCCTTTTGGTTGGGTGCAAATATCTGAATCTGACTCTTGTTTTTTTCTTGTTGGGTCTTTCAGAGGGCAATCATAATAGATACCCTTTTGTGAGTGCTCCATAGCCTCAGTAATAATGTCAGATCTTAGGACCTCTCCATGAGCTGGATCCCACATTGGGCCTGTAACTGAACCTTTTCCTCAGGCATCTCTCCATTTCTATCCCTGTAATTCTTTCAGGCAGGAACAATTATGGATCATAGTTGTGATTGTGGGATGGTAGCCCATCTCTCACTTGAAATCCTGTCTTTCTGCTAGAGGTGAGCTCTATAAGTTCCCTCTCCCCAATTTTGGGCATTTCATCTAAGGACCCTCTCTCTTTGAGTCCTGAGAGTCTCTCACCTCCCAGGTCTCTGGTACATTCTGGAGGATCACCCAACCTCTTACCTCTCAAGGTTGTATGGTTCCATTCTTTCTACTGGCTCTCAAGGATTTCAGTCTTTTTCCCCCACCCAATAATGGATCATGTTCCCATCTCTGACCACAACCCCCAATCCCCTTATCCTCCCAGGTCATTCCCTCCCCACTTGTGGTTGTTTTCATCTCCCTTCCAAGAAGTACTGAGTCATCCTCACTTGGACCTTTTAGCCTGTTGACCT
>NW_022196898.1:23259149-23270976 GCF_008632895.1 Mastomys coucha
ACATACCATGCATGTCCTTTAGGGTCTGAGTTACCTCACTTTGGATGATATTTTCTAGTTCCATCCATTTGCCTGCAAAACTCAGGATGTCCTCATTCTTAGTAGCTGACTAGTATTCTATTGTGTACATGAACCACATTTTCTGCATACATATCTAGGTACTGCAAGCCTGATGCCAATGGAGGCCAAAAGAAGGTATTGTCTCCCTGGGACTGTAACAGACAGTAGTTAACCACAGTGTTTGCACTGGGAACTGAATATGGGTCCTCTAGAAGAAAAGCCAGTGCTCTCAACAACTGAGCCATCTCTTCATCATTTAGTCTGAAATCCTCAGTGTTTTTTGTCGCCGCCTCACCAACCAGCGGAAATAAGAAGGCGACCATGAGCTCTTCTCCAAGCAGTTTATTCAGGAACCTTGTACTACAGAATCATTCATTCATTCCTCTTCTTCAGCCCCCAGAACTCACGGGTTAAATACTTTCCCTGGTCCCAATCAGCATCGGCTATGCGGCGAAGCATAATAGATTGTGGTAAATCATGCCAGCTTGCATCACAAAATGGAGGCGCTCAACTTTTCCAAATAAGGACTTGTTTATCACGATGCTCCAAATAAGGACTTATTTATTGCGATGCTCCAAATAAGGACTTGTTTATTGCGATGCTCTCTGCTCTGGCCGGAGGCCAGACGCCATATTTAGGGTGGCAGCTGTGGCTCTCCACAGTTTTTCACATTTCACACACAGGCATACATACACACACAACGTATATTTGCTAAGAGGAAAAACTAAGTTTTGACTATCAATTTTTTTTCACTTTCCCAGTCCCAATCATTTTTTAACATTCTCTTATTGCTCAATGTATTTTAAGTTTGTTACCTTGTGTTTGTACTTATGATCAAGCACAGACATGTGCATGAATAAGAAAAAGAATAGAAATGAGTCAAATTTTACTTTACTTGTGGGTATGGGTGTTCCTGTGTGTGCATGTTTGCCTAAGTATATGTGTATGCATTGGCTTATCCATGTGAAATGAAGATATAGAAGAAGATTGGTTGTACCCATCTAATATCTTTTACCTTATCTTCTTGAGACAGGCTCTTGCTGAATCTGAAACTTGCTGTTTTACATCTATGCTGGTAGTCTAGTCAGTCATAGAGATGAACCAATTTCTATAACCCTGGCACTGAGGACATGAGCATGCATGACCATATCTGGCTACTTATATAGATGCAATTCAAGTACTTATACCTGCACAGCAAGCATTAATACTGACAGAACTATCTCTCTCACCCAGCAGAAAGAGTTTCAGATGAATATTTGATTGGCTACATATGTAATTTAATGAAGTAGTGGGAAGTGCTTTGATAGCTTTTACTCATAGCAAAAATGCACTGTAATGCATCCAGTGACTCCAGGGCAGATTATTTGTGTTCTATATACATATTGCTACCTTAATTCATTACACAGCTGAACAATTTCTTCCTCTCAACATAGTAACTCAATAACTCTTTCTACTACCTCTTTAAATCTTGGCAACTGTTGCAAAGATCTCAGTAGTCAAATTGCCATTGGTTGCTCAAAATAGCTCTCTTCTAAGTAAAGCCACCTCTTTATTTTGATTACTAGGCTCTAATCATGTATAATGACTAAATTAATATAGAAAATGATGATAAACTCACAAAAATTAGTTATATTAGAAATATTTACAAATTGATTTTGCCTTCCTCATGTGTGTTCATATACCACATGTAACTACATATACAAATATGGTAAATATTGATTTTCTAAAAACTCTCAGAAATAAAGGGGAAGAGAAAAGGGGAGAATGGGAAGAGGAGGTATAGGATAATTAATAGAGGAAATGAGAAGGATGAGGAGAAATCACAGTATTTCCCTATTTAAGGATTAAAGAAATTCAGGATGCTGTAATCCAAGAAAAGTAGTGGATTATATACTCAGGCACAGCCAGACTCATCTCCTTTGTATTTGATGTGATTTTCTGAAATAATTTTAAATTATAAAGAGTCTTCAGGTAATGAACTTGGTATTCTCTGTGCTTAGAATTGGTGCTGTGAGGAAAACATAGTATGGATTGACTGGGATCCTATTTTTTCAGGAGGAATGAGAAGCAAGATAATGTACATCTTATTATGCATATATATGGTCTCCATGTTGAATAATGTTATTTTGAGAAATAAGCAAAGAAATCTGAACATTACCATAAAAATCAAATGACTTAACTACTAATATACTTTTAATATAAGTCTATTACATGGTTATGACAAAGCCATTTGACTTTCTTAAATTTCCCAAGCCACTGATTATGCAACACATTTGATTCATATTTCTTCATGCTAAGTTCTCACCTACAGAAAACAAAGGAGCAACTTTTCCAAATGATATAATAAGATAGTCATAATGAAGTGTAATAACAGTACATATCAATATTAAAGGTGATATCAAATCAAGGAATCCATTAAAGCCATCTTTTTATTTCTTGTTTTCTAGGTAACCATAAACGGCAACAAGTGCTCCTAGATGGAAATTAAGAAAGAAATATTAACTCAGAAAAAATAAATGAGATTTCATTGTATTTAATAGATGTGTTTTGATTGCAATCTTACTCCGTTTCACTTTGCATCTTATTATTCATATAATGTATTTCTCACTACATGAGATGTTGGATAGGTCCTACAGAATATGACATTCTTCGAAAAGTCATGGACATATTCAAACTTTGTATACAATTTCTAAATTTAAAATAAGGAATATACATGTATATAAAGCTGACATGTATATATGTGTACAAATATTTATATACACATATATATATGATATATATATACATATATATATCATATATATGTATATATATATATCAGAGAGTATAAAACATTTAGCAATTGCACATGAACCATACTTGAAACCTGGACTGATAAAGAAACAAAGTGGAAAAGGTTAGTGTTTTTATAACAGCTAAAGGATGGGATTCGAGGAGTGAAATATGGTACTTATCAAGATTCATGTGACAGAAGTATAAGGGTTGCTGTGAATTTGTCACTAGGCTGTTTATATACTGAGTTACATACTACACAACTGTTATGAAACATGGTCTAAAAAGACAAAACCATAAAAAGACAGAGGCAGGATGAGGATTTTTTGATGATATTAAATATGCAAGCATTTGGATTCTCTACACACTTTCTATAAATAGAAGAAAGTGGGGAAGAACCTCTAGCAAATAGGCACAGGGGAAAATTTCCTAAAGAGAACACCACTAGCTTATGCTCTAAGATCAAGAATTGACAAATGGGACTTCATAAAGTTGCAAAGCTTCTGTAAGGCTAAAGACACTGTCAACAGGACAAAACGGCAACCAAATTGGGAAAAGATCTTTACCAATCCTATATCTGATAGAGGACTAATATCCAATGTATACAAAGAACTCAAGGAGTTAGACTCCAGAGAACCAAATAACCCTATTAAAAAAATGGGGTACAGAGATAAACAAAGAATTCTCAACTGAAGAATACTGAATGGCTGAGAAGCACCTAAAGAAATGTTCAACATCCTTAGTTATCAGGGAAATGCAAATCAAAACAACTCTGAGATTCCACCTCACACCAGTCAGATTGGCTGGGATAAAAAACTCAGGTGACTGCAGATGCTGGAGAAGTTGTGGAGATAGAGGAACACTACTTCATTACTGGTGGAATTGCAAGCTGGTACAATCACTCTGGAAATTAGTATGGTGGTTCCTCCAGAAACTGGACATAGTTCTACAGGAGGACCCAGCTATACCACTCCTGTGCATATACCCAGAAGATGCTCCAACATGTAATAAGGACACATGCTCCACAATGTTCATAGCAGTCTTATTTATAATAGCCAGAAACTGGAAACAACCCAGATGTCCCTCAACAGAGGAATGAATACAGAAATTGTGGTACATCTATACAATGGAGTACTACTCAGCTATTAAAAACAGTGAATTTATGAATTCTTAGGGAAATGGATGGATCTGGAGAATATCATCCTGAGTGAGGTAACCCAATCACAAAAGAACACACATGGCATGCACTCTCTGATAAGTGGTTATTAACCCAGAAGTTCGGAATAAAGGAAGAACAACCCACAAACCTCAAGAAACTCAAGAAAAAGGAATACCAAAATGTGGACATTTCATTCCTTCTTAAAAGGGGGAACAAAATACCCATGGAAGGAGTTGCAGAGACTAACTATTGAGTAGAGACAGAAGGAAGGACAAGCCAGCCTGATGTAGCTATTTCCTGAGATGCGCTGACAGTACCTGACTAATACAGATGTAGAGGCTCACAGCCTTCCACTTAACTGAGTACAGGGTCCCCAATGAAGGAGTTAGAGAAAGGAGAAATGGAGCTCAAGGGTTTGCAGCCCCCTAGGATGAACATCAATATGAACTAACTAGTACCTTCAGAGCTCCTAGGGACTCAACCACCAACCAAGGAGTATACATGGTAGGACTGATTGTTCTGGCAGCATGTATATAGTAGAGGATAGCAATATCAATCATCAATGGGAGAAGAGGTCCTTGGTCCTGTGAAGGTTCTGTGCCTCAGTGCATGGGAATTCCAGGGCCAATAAGTGGGAGAGGGTGGGGTGGCAAGCATGGGGAGGGGGGAGCCAATGGGGGTTTGTTCTTGTTTTTGTTTGTTTGTTTGTTCCTGGGAGGGGAAACTGAGAAAAGAAAAATCATATGACATGTAAATAAAAGGAATATCTAATAAAAAAAACCCATGGAGGACAAGGAGAGACTTAGGAATGAAAATTAAATATTCACACATGTTCATGTAATGTTCATACATAATGGAGTCACAATCTTTGTTACATAAGTCAGGTGACCTGGTAGCTGAGTATGATCTGTAAATGAGTCATTAATGACATTTGTTTCTTGTGTTTGCCAATGAGATGGATGGTCCTGCTCAAAACTTTAAGAGCACACATTGTCCCATTAGTCACTCTCTTCTTGGGTCTTTCAGTTAAGTCTCACACTGTGTCTTATCTTTAACACAAAGTGTTCATTGGTGACATAAGAGTCTGCTGTGTTATGTAGTTCTGATAGTAAATTTAAATTTTATTACATACTGCATCTTCTAAAAATATATCTGTAGATATTATTTAAAACTATTACTAGTATGTTTCATTGATAAACTGTGTAACGATTTATATCTCCATATATGGAGTATAAAACTTATGGATCTAAAAGTATCTTTGTGGCATTATGATTGTTTCCACACCTGGAAGTGTGAGATGAAATGATTTGCTATTGGTATGTGATATACAATGTATACAAACCACTTAATCTCTAAAAGATGTAGGACTGTTATGAGCCCAGAGTCATTAAGAAATTCTTTCCAAGTTCTAGAGTAAATATTGCTTTTATCAAGTCCTATAAATTTAGATTTTCCTAATTTATTCTAATTTAAGTCAGTATAGAAAAGGATAACCAACAGAACTTTTTTTTCTTTTTTTTGGGGGGGGTGAGGGGATGGTTTTGAGACAGAGTTTCTCTGTATAGCCCTGGCTGTCCTGGAACTTACTCTGTAGACTAGGTTGGCCTCGAACACAGAAATCCTCCTTTTTCTGCCTCCAAAATGCTGGGATTAAAGGTGTGCACCCCAATATCCAGCACCAACATAGACTTAAATAAGAATTTAATATATATTATCCAGTCCGCATAACTACAAATTGTTTATGACCTTTTTTATTACTTGGGGTACAAATAACAATTTTCTTAAATCAGATGTTTACTAACATACCAAAGGCTATATTAATTTTTTGTTTTTTCTTTTGTTTATTTTATTAGATATTTTCTCTATTTACATTTCAAATTTTATCCTCTTTCCTTATTTTCCCTCTGAAAATCCCCCATCCCATCCACCATACCTCTGCTCAACAACCCACCCACTCCTACTTCCTGGTCCTGACATTCCCCTACACTGGGGCATCTAGGCTTCACAGGACCTAGGGCTTCTCCTCCCATTCATGTCCAACAAGGCCATCCTCTGCTACAACTGCAGTTGGAGCTATGGCTCCCTCCATGTGTACTCTTTGGTTAATGGTTTAGTCCCTGGGAGCTCTGGGGATATTGATTGATTCATACCGGTGTTCCTCCTATGGGACTACAAACCCCTTTAGGTCCTTGGGTTCTTTCTCTAGATCCTCCATTGGGGACCCTGTGCTCAGTCCAATGGTTGGCTGTGAGTATCCACCTCTGTATTTGTCAGGCACTAGTAGTGCCTCTCTCAAGAGACAGCTATATCAGGCTCCTGTCAGCCAACACTTGTTGGCATCCACAATAGTGTCCATGTTTAGTGACTGTATATATGGCCTTTCCTTCAGTCTCTGCTCCATACTTTGTCTCTCTATCTCCTTCCATGGGTATTTTGTTCCCCCTTCAAAGAAGGACTGAAGGATCCGCATTTTGGTCTTCCTTCTTGAGCTTCATGTGGTCTGTGAATACAACATCAAATGCACTATTAGAGTTGAGTTTATTAGTTAATTGAAATTGAATAGAACACTATCACCAATGAGATGGCATGAAATTAAATATTAACACATGGAGAATCATGTCTTTTGCACCCATGACCTTAAAAGCAATAAAACCTCATATTTCTTCTAAGATAATATTTAAGTTTTTTTTAAATCAATATACTATTCAAATATATAGTTGTTTATTTCTGTTCAAAATAGAAGTTTTTTGAGAGACTTTGATTCTCTCTGATCTACCAAAACATATCTAAACCTCCAGGCCAGTGAAACTGTTGTGAGCTCATCCTCCTACAGTCTTCTCCTGTCCTTTACCTATTAATGACCTGAAAAAAGTACCCCTACATCTTAGGGGCCTTCTGGGATTTAATCTACATCTTTTTCTTGACTTCTATGTGCTCTCCATTTAGTTATGATGCCTCACTGAGACCCTTCATATCGATGAAGATTTGGTGATTTAATGGTTCTTAGGATGTTGTGTATTTCCCATTTTCCTGTTTAGAGTCAGTTAAGTAGATAACTGATGTTCCGCTTGTGAAACAAGTAGGGACATCATTGTACAAAATTGTCATAGTATTTTGAAGATACTTTTCTCACTATGACTCAGTCATTTCATGTGTTTATCTATGACCACTGTAAAAGAAATATACAATAGGTCTTGACATTACAGCCATTAAATTAGTCATTTTTAACATTTATCTTACAGAGACTGAAGAATAATGCTCTTGTTTACTGTTTACTTGTCTTGACCCAAGAAACAAAATGTCTACTTGCTTTCATTGTTCCCCATGAATCAACTTGTACCCTTTTACCACCACTGATATCTTACAGTCTGTTATAATTACAAGTTAAGATCTGTTTTTTTGGCCCCATCAATTTCAGTTTATGAAACATTGGAACTGAATTCAAACAGCCAACTTTCCTAACACTGTTTATAATTGAATGATCCAGAGGGAATTTCTGTCACTGAAATTCTCAACAAATAATTCTAATGACCACTTTTTAGGTGTATGTCTTATGAATTTGCTAAATAGAATTTGGGTCTTCTGTCAAGTATAATTATAGCTAAGCATCATATGCTCATGGTTTTCTAATCATGTTTTAACTTATTGAATTCTTTCAGCTCCATATACTCTGCCAGTTTCAAAACTTCTTTATATAACATGGTCTGTAATTTTGTACAACCTTCAAATGCCAAATTTATATTTTGATTTTATCCTGTTTGCTCATATATTAAATTCTAAATCAGAGTAGAATATTGTATGTTTATAAACACTTATTAATCAAATTGTATATTACCTCCATGAATTTTTCTATGCTTTCTATCAATGATTTTGAAAAATGTTGAATATACCCTTATAATGTAGACTAATATTAATTAATGAAATTCTTGACAGTATAACCATAATCATATTTTCTGTCTCTTGAATCTCATCCCACTATAAGCAAAGATTTCAAGAATTTAGCATATAATGACCAAAAAATGCATCACTGACATTAATGAAGTTTTCTACATTTTTACCTACTGGGCAAGTAGTACAACTTTAGAATGCTGCTTAAAATTGTCTCTTATGGCCATTTTTGATAAATGCTTTTTGTCAGCTCTTAGAATGTGTTAATTCTAGAGAAATTTTAATTTAGTAATCTCCCTAGGTAGAATGCAGACATGCCTTTAGCACACACTTTATTACCAAACAACATAGGTAAGTAGTTGGTAAAAGGAATAATCTAATTGGTAGAGGGCAGTTCAGGGAGTGCAGGGAGTTGAGTTCAGGCAATGCAGTAGAGTTCAAATGAGTTCAGTCTAGTACCATCAGTAAAGTTCAGTTCATGGAGTTCTGTGATAGGCTTTTCCAAGCAAAGAAGTCAGGTGAGAAGCTGAGAGAAGCCAGTATGAATCAGTCATCTTCGAGAGAAGTTTTGAACAAGAACAGAAGAATTGAACCAACTATCCAGAGTTCAGAAAGAATTAGAAATGGTGAGCTTATTCTACAGTAAGCCTCTGAGATGACAATTACATCAGGAAATCAAAAGTTATTTTTATAGGTTATTTAATTTATTTATATTTAATTTAATGTCTATTTATATTTATAGATATAGATGGATATGTAGCTATAGATACAGATACAGATATAGATATATAAATGATGCTGTTAGAGAAGGTCTTCTAGGAACATAATTTCTTTATTCAATCAATCTGTGCTATAAGGAAGTATATTATACATGTGTAAAAAGACCAGTACTCTTTTCTGTCTGTCCAACCTTACAATATATCATTCCTGAGCACTTTGCAATATTATAAGGATATGATAAGTATTAAGATGCCCTAGTGTAATGGGAAGGGAGATGGAAGAATGCTGCTTGCCATTTTAACAGCTTTATAGTAAACACAGATATTTGAAAACATCATTGAGGCATGATCATCTTTTATGGGAATAATTTTTTAGTGATGTATTTTTTTAAAGAAGGTACTACATTTCTTTTTTTCATATTCCTTTTATTGTCTATGAGCTTCTTTTTCTTGAACTATAAATAGCAGCAACATAAATATTTATACTATTTTATGGAATTTAATATGAATTTTAATCTTAAATAAAGATTGATTCATTTTAAATGTCAATATGTCATAACCTAAAATCATTTTGAAACAACATATTTCTCAAGGATTATTTAGAGGAGATTGGCCAGCAGATATATCAGTGAAAAACTGTCCTGATTGCTAATTGATAAAAGAAAATCCATCCCATTATGGGCAGCACCATCCTCTAGGCAAGAGGAACTGAACACTATAAGAGAAAAAAAGACTATGCAGCCAGAAAGCAAGTAGACAAGGATTAAGCAACTTGGGGAAAAATTAGCTGGCAGACAGGAATACAATCTCGAAGATGATTTTCTTAGCTAATTTTAAGATCTGCATGGTTTAGAGTGGATAGCTCTTAAGGCAGATTCTAGTATTAACTTTTAATCTTTGTCAGCCCCAGTATTCCTTCTCATTTGTCTGGAGCTCTTTATGCCAGGGCCATTTGTGACTCTTATTTTTGGATAGGTTGCAAGGTTGAAGATTTTCCTTGTCTTTCTCTTCTTGAAGGTCATCTTAAGTCTAGTTTCCTCTAGTTCCTTTTAGTAAATTACCATGCTTGTTCAAAGGAGAGAGATTTTCCTTCCAATTTGTATCTGAGTATCCACAGATGATTGCTGTAGTTTTATAAGAAATTGTAAAACAAATAAAAGGAAACTTTAGCAGCATGAAGAACAGTGTCTTAGTTCTTTTTATATTGTTGTAAAGAGATTCCACAACCAAGACAATTCTAACTATTGTTATTGTTATTTTTATTTTTATCTTGTTACATGTAATTGGGACTTGTTGACAGTTTCAGAGTGTTAAACCATTATTATTATGCCAGACCCTCATGACAGCGAAGCAGTAGCTGAGAATTACTTTCTAATCTGCAGGTAGAAAGAGAGAAACAGAGGGTCAAGAGAGAGACTGAAATAGGCTTTTGTAATCTCAAAGTTCATTCTCAGTCACATACTTTCTCCAACATAACTACAGTAATTCCAACAATGCCATATCTCCTAATCCTTCTGATTGTTTAGTTCCAAATGCTTAGGTGACCAAAGCATTCAAAAATACATTTCTAGGGAGGCTCCTCTATTTCAAACCACAACATTCGGCTCCCTAGCCCCAAAGGCTTATTACTGTATCATAAAGCCCAACTCCCTATAGTCCTTCACAGTCTCCACACTGCTTGAAAGTATAATGTCCAAATGTCTTATGAAATGCAAGGGAGTCTCTTCATTGTAACTCCCTGTAAAATCAAACTCGAAGAGCATGTCACATCTTTCCACATACAATGGCACAGCACATGCATTACTATTCCAAAAGGGAGGAGAGGGAGAATAGTGAGGAAATAATGTACCAAAGCTGAATGAAAACCTTCAGAGCAGATACTGGATTTTGCATCTCCGTGTCTGATGTTACAGCAATCCTCAGATCCCTAAGTGCTCTTCAGCTTCTTATCTTTAACATACTTCTCTTTCTTGTGCTACTTCCCCCCCCCCTTTCTTTCTCTCTGCAGCTCATATCATGCATTCCATAACTATGGCATATCTATCATTTTTAGGACTGCAACAAAATTCAAGCTTTACCTTCAGAGCTTCATGTAATGGCTTCTAGGCCTCTATTCAGGATATCTCTAATGGCAGGATCCTTGGCACATGCTTACTGGCTTATACTTGGTGGATATTCCTTGCCCCATTCTTGTATACTTGACTGAAACCAGAATCATGTAACCAGTAAGAAAAACTTGTGCTATGTGATGGTGTTAAAACTTAGCCTACTCTTTCTCACATTTACATCAGTTTTCTGTTTCCAATGGTTTTTTTGTTGATAACTTTCTTTTAATTATTTTAACCAGTTGGAAGCTTAGCTGCATGGGGTTGTTTCTTGAAGTTTCTACTCCATTTATTCCATTCAGCATCAGGCTTTTAATTAAACTCTTTATCTCTTTGAGTACTGGACTTATCTCCACTACACTTCCTGATGCTCCTTTTCTCTTCAAACTGTACATCTGGTAGTTTTCTCTTTCCAACTTGCTCCTTTTCAGTATAGACCTGATTAAGAGTTATTAATAATAACCACATGGCACAGTCAAAATACTAGGCTGTCTTGAAACTTTCTTTGCCAATGTCATTAGTCTAAAAAACTTTTCAATTTAGCCTTAGTCTGATTTTTAGGAAACAGGCAAAGGTGGCCACATTCCTTGACAAAAAATAACACAAGAAAACTTTTTGAGTGGCTCATAATATTATATTACTCTCAGCACCACTGTCTATCTTCCTAATAGGATTGCCCAGTTAGCATCACTTAAAAGTACTAAACTGGTTTTCTAGTTCAAAGTGTCAAAGCCCACATTCTGCCGCAAGCAGAATAGGCCTGCCACATCAACACTCTCGGTCCAACGTCTGTCTTAGTCATTGTTCTATACCTCTGAAGAGACACCACAAACAAGAAAACTATTACCAAACTATAAACCACTTCATTGGGGTATTTAAAGGAATATCATAAAATTTCAAAGAGTTGGGTTTTGTTGTTGTTGTTGTTGCTAGGTTTATTTTTTATTTTTCGTCATCATCATTATCATCATCATCATCATCATCATCATGAGGGAATGGCAGGATCAAATTATGACCTCACTCATAGCCCTATACAAGTAGATGAGAACTACATTCTAATTTTCAGGGAGAGGATGAGAGAAAGAGAGAGAGAGAGAGAGAGAGAGAGAGAGAGAGAGAGAGAG